>NC_142034.1:14195607-14496183 GCF_982192425.1 Myodes glareolus
AGTCCCCTTCCAAACTTGAAGGCTGGAAATGAAGTCTGAGGTCCTGACTCAGGTGCAGTGCCATGCAAAAGGCCTGGAGTTTAGATTGAAGTCACCAAGGCTCCTGTATTAGCAGGATGCACCCTTGTATGTGTAGAGCCTGCTGTGCAAGGGAGTTCAAACATCATCCGGGCCATTGTTGCTATTCTAGATTCTTATCTGAGGCTATTGTTGCTTGTTTTTTTTTTTTACAATATTCCAAACAGAACTTAAACTTCCTAAAAATTAATCTGAGCATTTATGAAAGTACATATTATATGATGAACATGCAATCTGAGCATTTATGAAAGTATATATTATATGTTGAACATGCAGCCACAACCCTGTATCCTTCTTCCTCTCCCATCAGTCCTCTCTGTTCCCCTAAGATGGCTTCACTTCTGCTCGTAGGCCACACACGCCAACATGATCTTATGCATCGCTACAAAAATCTAGAAACCACAAAGGGCAGAAAACATAATGTTTATCTTTCTGGGACTGACTTAATTGGCTCATCTCCCACCAGCTTCATCCATTTTCTCAAAAATGACATGTTTTTATCTCCTTTCCACGCACGACAAATATTCCATTGTGTGGCTGTACCTGTGCCACATCTCCTTCATCCGTTCCTGTCGGTCGGCTCCATGACTGAGCTGCTGTGACTAGCGCTGACGCTGATGTTCAAATATTGCTGTGATGTGTTGACTTGGAGGCTTTGGGATAAATACCCCGGAGTGACGCAGCTGAATCACATGGAAGCGCTATTGCTCGTTGTCCAGGGAGCTGCCATATTGACTTACCTAGTGACTAGGCTAGGAACATCCCCACCAGCAGCGTGTAGGGGTTCTCTCCTCACATCCTCAGCAGCTTTTGCTGATATTTGTCTTCTTCGTGAGCATCATTTTGATCAGAAGAAGATGGAACCTCAGTACCATTTTGATTTGTGTTTCTCTGATGGCCAATGCCTAACCTGGATTTTTTTCCCCCAATTTATACCAGGTTTTCATAATTACAAAAAAAAAAGTGAACTAGCCATCTATCAGAGTCTTAGCCATCTAAGAGATAAACAGACGCTCTAAGAAACTGGCAACAGAGACAATCTAGCAGGCCCAGGAGAGGGTTGTGTATCACAAGCATCCCTGAGTCGTGGGTCACTCACAGATCCTATTTCTTGGACGCTCCTGTTGGGGTCTTGTCTGAGTAGTCAGTGAAAGCTCACATTGGGAAGAAAAGACTGCTCCCTCTGGAAGCAGGCCAGGCTCATTACTCATCTCTCGGCTTGGGCTGGAGCATCAGGATAGCAATTTGGAGACTACTGATCCAAAGCACATCAAGGTTGATTGCTGAGCAGATACAGTGGCAGCAACTTCAAGGGAGCCCCTTAAGTGTTTCCTATTAGTAATGAGAATCTTAGACATTCTAATGCCACCCAAAGAAGTCCCACCCCCAATGCAGACCACAAACCAGAAGTTTCCCTGTGGATCGGCTTGAAGGGAGATAGGGAAAGAAGTGGAAGAGAGAGCCTAATGCAAGAGAAGACTTTTGTTTGTTTTTTTCCCTATAAAATGTAATAAGGTGTTTTCTTGCAAAGGTAATTAGTTGCTTTTCATTTTTTAAATTTTATTGATGCAATTTTTAAATTTTCCTGTCAAAGGTAGTTAGTGCAGTAAGGACTCACGTGTCCCGAGCCTTCTCTGCTCTGTGCTGATTAGCCAGTCGCATTAAGTTGTGAAGTTGAGCTCCCACTAATGGGACTGAGCTACAATCACTCATCTGTGTCAGGGATAAAAGACAGAAACCATCATGGTCAAGTGTGCCTCCCAGTCTAGCTGGGGTCCTGGTGCACCCTTTTTACAAAAAGAATTGCCCTGTCAAGCTACATTAGCTCTGTTGGTGTGTTCTGAACCAGGCTTTTTCTTTGGGGCCACCAACCAACTCCCAAATCATGACACAGAGACTTAGTTTTCAGTGCTTGGCCTAGCTTAGGCTCATTTCCGGCTAGGTCTTTGAACTTAAATTTACTCATTTCTCTCTGGTTACCTTTTGCCTTGGGGCCTTTTACCTCTCTTCCTTCTGTACGTTCACTGCTTCTTGTGTCAGGCTAGCCCAGGGCGAGTCCCTCTCCCTCTCCCTAGTTCTCCTCTTCTTCTTTCTCCTTTTCAAGCCTGGATTTCTCCTGTTTAGTCTCTCTGCCCGCCAGCCTCACCTATCCCTCTCCTGCCAAGCTGGTCGTTCAGCTTTTTATTAGACCAATCAGGTGCCTTAGGCAGGCAAGGTGAAACTAATAAAACACATCTTTATATAATTAAACACACATCCGTTCATCGCTAAACAAATGCAGCATAAACAAACGTGACCCATGTTTGCCCAGATAAAATAACATTCCACAACCGTGTTCCTCTGCCTGATCCTGAGATCGAGAGAATTCACTCTCTAGCACCTCCCTAGAGCCCTGCTCAGCTCCAGGCCCAGTGCTTCTCCTTCTGCACTATCACCCTCATCTTCAATCTCCTTACGGATATCTGTGCAGTTGCTCCTGTGCTCTGGGTGTAGTGCGAAGTGCTTCATGCTTCATCTTAGGCAGTTAGCGATAGTGTGTATGTAAGCGTTCTCATCTGCTTCCCTCTGATGCAGAGGCTGAAGTCACAGACTTTGAGTGTCTTGCCCAAACGTCAGCAGCCAATCTGATGATGGAGCTGGGATTCAGTCTCTGGTACCCGGACTCCAGAATCTACTCTCTGGATCCCCGACTCTTGCTATTCAGAGTGCGGTCTCTGGAGAGGGACACTAGTAGTGGGTGTGGGTAGCCTCCGCCATCTGGTAGTGTGCAGAAAATGCAGAATAGCAAGATCTGCACACAGACTCACAGAGTAGAGAGCGGTTGTCTGAGGCTGGGGAGTGTGGGGAGAAAGGGCATAGGAAGCAATTGGTCACTGGGTAGTTAGAAAGGAAGAATGGGCTCTGGTGTTCTAACGCACAGTAGGTGACTATAGTTAACATGGTCATATTGGATATTTTAGCATAGTAGAAAAGAAACAATTTTAATGCTCTTACTATAAAAAATGGTCAATAGATGAGGTGGTCTGTATGCAAAATACCTGCATTTGCATTTGATTATTCATCCGCTCCACAGACTGTGTGTGTGTGTGTGTGTGTGTGTGTGTGTGTGTGTGTGTGTGTTTGTCTGTCTGTCTGTGTGTATGTATGTATATATGTATGCATGTGTGTAGGTCAGAGGACAATCTCAGGTGTTGGTGCTTGCCTTCTAAGACAACACACCTTGTTTGCTGCTGAATATACGAGGCTAGATGGTCTGCTAGCTTCTGGGGTTTCTCCTGTCTTTATCCATCATCTCCCCTTATGGGCTCAGCGATGACAGATGCCATTGTGTCTGCTTTACACGGGTTCCGGGGATCCAGACTCAGATCACCACACTTGCTTGGCAAATACTTTCCGCACTGAACCCTGAGGGCATGCATCAAAACATCAATCCCACTGTGCCCCATAGATATGAACAGTTGGCCTTTATCCAGAGCGAAAGCAAGCTTAGGGGAAGGAATGCCATATCTCCAGTTCCTCTGCCCTGCCCACGCCTGAGAGGGCATTTGATTCTTGGGATTATTGAGCCTAGAGGGAGGCCGGTGCGCCTCACGCGGACACTCCCACTGCTCTTTCCTCCTCTCTTATCCACTCACCACCCATAAATGACACCCTGGCAAAGTGCTAGACTGGATGGGAACCATGGAGTCCCGGAAGGAGGGGAGGGATGGGTATATGCCTGGCCTCTGGGTGAGGCCAAGGCTCAGCTGGGGCCCATTACTTCTGCAAACCTGGAAATGGCTTGTCTCGCTACTTCCCCAGGCCAACAGGGTTTCCTGCTGTTAATGGGTCTGAGTGCCCAGCATCGTGATGTTCTCCTTCAGTGCTCGAATCATGACCGAAATGTCACTGCCGGCCCCTGACCCCCGGTGCGCAGGCACACTCAACAGTCCCTTCAGAAATGATACGGCACTTATCTGAGAATGAATATTCAGTCCCAGAATCAAAGAGCTCTGGTATTGGTTGAAGACACTAGGGGTCAGCTACTATCTGATTTCATGGCTCCTAAAGCCGAAATGCCATCTCTAGGTCTCCAAGGGCTCTCTTAAAGCATGTCCTTTCGTGCCTCTCTAGCTTCAGAGAACTGGACTCTGCCAAGGTCGGCCTTTTAATAAATGCTCTATCAAAATTTGCTCTGTCACTTTGTCATCCAGCCTGTGCCTGGATTCCTCCGGTGTGAGGATTCTCACTCCCTAGCCAGGGACCCAGTTTGAATAATGGGAAGATTTTTATAATCCTGTGAGCTCCAACGAGGCCAACCCTTGCCTCTTAGAAACATATATTGATTATCTGATTCCCACGCTCTATGACAGTTATGATTGGGGACTTAAACACCTCCAAAGGATTTGTGATACCATTGGAAGGTGGCAGAACCCAGAAAAGGCATGTTTTGATGAGAGGGAACTAGATCACTAGGGTCATGCCCCTGTAGGAGATATGGGGGGGGGGGTCACAGTCTGCCTTCTCTCACTCTGCTTCCTAGATTCCATGAGGTGAACAACTTTTGCTCTATCATGGGCTCCAGGCCATGATATTGTGCCTTCCAAACCAACAAAATATATGCTTTATTTTTTATTTATAAAAAAATTTATATATGACACACATTTATATATGACACAGAAAGAGGAAATTGATCATCAGGAATTGGCTCACTAAGCTGCAGATTCCAGAAAGCCAGCACTGCAAGACACAAGTCAGTCAACTCTCAGCGCTGAGACCTGGGAGACAGGTGGTAGAAAACTAGGCCAAGGACTGGGGAGACGGCTCAGTGGGCAAAACACTTGCCGTGCAAGTATGGGGGTCCTGCGTTTGGATCCCCAGAACCCACACAAAGTCAGACATGGCAGTGCCTGCCTGTAACCTCAACACTCCTACAGGGAGATGGGAGAAGGAGATAAGGGAATCCCCCAAAACCTGTGGGCCTGCTGGCCTGGTATGTACAGTAGGGAACAAGTAAGGTGGCCAATGAGGACTGAGACCCGTGGATGTCTCTGACGTCTACACAGGCCCCATAGCATGCGTGTACATACACATGAACACACACATACATAAATTAAAGAAAAGATAAAATCCCCCACCTCAAGTAGCATAACAGAAAAACTAGGGGCAAATTCCTCCAGCTCTGCCTTCTGTTTGACCCAAGCCTTCAGTGGACTGGGTGGTGCTTACTGACACTCAGGACATAACCTTCTCCAAGCCTTCTGATTTGAATCCCGAGCTTATCCAGAAGTGAATCCCGGGAATACCATTCACTCTGGGAAGCCAGTCAAATTCACTTATGGAATTGACTATCCAAAGAATCAAAGACAGGTGGCAAGCGGGTTTCCAGCCATTAGGAAGAGGAGTGGACAGAATGGATATGCACTGAGAGCTGGGTCAGGTTCCCAGAAAGCTCTCTCTGTTTAGGAACATGTACCATAGCCCTGTTGTATGGAGTTCACTTATGGCGGTTGCTGCTGCATTGAAAATACGGTTGCATCTGACTTGAACATGTGATGCCTACCTACACGGATGTCCAGAAATTGAAAAGGATACCTTATTTAGTGGATGCATAGAATATTTCCTCTTTGTAACAGGGCTATGTCACCAATACCTTTACAGTTGGCCTGTCTGTAGCATCTATCAGCACTTTATTCTTTTTTATGACTGAGTAATATTCCTTTTATATAGGTATACCACAGTTTATTTATTCATTCATCTGTTAAAAGTCACTTGAGCTGTTTACATCATTTGGCTCTTATGTCTTGTGTTGCTATAAATATTCATGTATATATGTGTAGCCATAGATTTTCATTTTTCTGAGAATTGCCCTAGCTGTCGGTTTTTAAGGAACAACTATGACAATCATTACATACCAGTCTTTCATGGTTCCCCAACAAGGTGAAACCTCAGTACCCAGGATGTGAGAAGTTCAGTAACACAGTCTTGATTTGTGCTCCTTATTGTGTGCCTTAGTTTCCCTACTTTGCTTCAAGGAATCAGTTTCAAACAGAGCTCCCAATATGTGCGTCTCTGGTTCTTCGTTCAGGCAACCCAAAACAAGATACAATATAAAAACCCATGTGGTCTAGGCTCATTTTGTTGCTGTGATAAAAACACTCTGGCCAAAAGCAACATCAAGGAGGAATGGGTTTGTTTCAACTTATGGATTACAGTCGGTGACTGAGGGAGGTGATAGCAGGGACTTGAAGCTGAGATCATGGAGTGTGACTACAGGAAAGAGTGTCTCTTGGATACGGCATGGCAGCTGCACATATGAACACACGGTGTCTGTGATCACATGCACAAAACCTGTGTAAGCCACAGCCAGACCAAATCCCGGCATGGAGGGAAGAGCTAGGCACCCCTTGTTGTGGAGCAATTGGCAGCCATAAGCTGTTGAGAAAGAAAGGGTTTGTTTTCTCTGTGAATGTAGCCCCTGGTGAGTCAGTTGTGATCTAGGAGAAGGCCACCATCCAAGAATATTTCTGGTCAGCACAAATTGGTCTTGAAGGGTTTTTGTTTTGTTTTTGCTTTTTAAATTGGAGTGAAGGAGGTGGATCTGGAAGAGTTGGGGTGGTGGTGACGAAATCGAAACACGTGCAACACTCTCAAAGAACTATTAGAAAGAAACCATGGAGAGCCCTGCTTGCTGGCTCACTCCCAGACCCAGACCCAGACCCGTACTTGGCCAGCTTTCTTATACAGCCTAGGACCACCTGCATAAGGGATGGCACCATCCACCGTGGTCTGGGCCCTACCACATTTAACAACCAAAACAATTCCCCACAGACATTCCCACTGGCCGGTCTGAACCGGCCAGGCCCTCAATTGAGAATCACATCTCAGGAAACTCTCTACTGAGTCAAGTTCACAGTAAAAACTAACAGGGTCACTGTGAGTGTTCAAATCTGTTCACAGACCTCTCAGAGGACAGAGAGAAATGATCTCCCCATTTTCAAAGGGGTAGCAGACAGGGCCTTTGGGTGGCATGTGATGATCTCAGGATCCCTTTGTATCCTGTTTATCCTCCCACGACAACCACAGAGAAATGGATACTGGCGGAGAGGTTCGTGATTTGCTTGAGGCTGTCCAATAAGCGGGAACACACACACACACACACACACACACACACACGCACACGACACAAGCAGTAGACAGACATGCCAATCTGAAGCCAAGTTTGTCTGGTTCCAGCCGCTGTCCTCTTTGCCCTCCTCCTGCCTGTACACCCTACAATACTCCTCCCAGCAAGACGACAGTTCCCTAATGGCATAGAGTGAGCGTCTTCTTGGCTCTCCATCCTACCGCAAGGGAAGCCAATGCTGTTTTTTTTTTTTCATTCCTGTGAATTTCCCATTCCTGGCGAGTGGCTGGCTCTCCTTGTTTTCCCTCGATAGAGTGCAGCTTCCAATTGCTTTTCAGCAATCATTGATTGAACATGCATCTGTGTTTTTTTTTTCCCCCAGCATTGACACACTGTCTCTTACACAGCCCTACAGGGCAAGGAGCATCCTGGTGGAAGAGCAAGGCATGGTTTCTCGGTTGAAATTCAGCATATGTGGCTCCGTGCTTTAAAGCAAAACAACAAACCCTTCCCACCTGCTGCTTGCGGACTGCTCCTGGGAAGCTGGGTAATAAAACTGCGTAACTTTCACCCTGTCGGCAATCAGTCGCTTCCTTAAAGGCCCCTGAGATGGATGGCAGCAGTAAGAAAGGCAGTCTATATGGGCAGTGGAGAAAATGAAGACACCAGAGTTTGGAGTGGAGCAGAAAACCAGAGTTCGAGTCCAGGTTCTGTCTCTTCCTCTTGCTGTGTGACTCTAACGAAAGCGCCTGAGGTTTACTTAGATGAGGATGAGGTTTTGGGGGGAAATCAAACCAGATCATACTTATGAAAATTTTCAATATGTGTTAGGGGCCAGTGAGGTGGCTTTGTGGGTAAGGCTGCTTGCTGTAAAGTCTGATGGCCGGAGGTAAATTCTGGAACCCATAGAGAGGTGGAAGGAGAGCACTGACTCCACACATCACATTGTCCTTTGACCTCCACATGATTGTCTTGGCGTGTGCCCCCCATCACACACACACTAAACTTTTAGAAATGTTAGGTTTGTCGTTACTGTTTCTACAAGGAAGACTATTAGGTGTTTCTATTTTCTTGCGGAGTAGACTGGTATCTGAAAGATAGAATAACTGTTAATAGTATCTTTGCAAAACAAACAAACAAACAAAAAAGCCAAACATAAGTCAAAGCATTGACTTGTAGACTCCATTACATGACTAGAAAGGCTAAAGGGAGCTCACTAAACCACGTGCCCGTCTGAGGAAGAGCCTGGATGTTTTAAAGTGGCGCTGGGTTCCACCAAGAGCAGCGGCAACATCAGCTGGGAACTCAGTCAAAACGCAAATTCTCAAGTCATGCCCTGACCCATTGAATGTGGGAGTCTGCAGGTTGAACGCTGTAATCCGTATTTACCAGTTGATTTAGGTGACAGGGTTGTGAGGACAGCTGCTTTAATACACTGCCTTGGGGTTGGAGGTGTCACTTGGCTGGGAAAGTGTTTGATTAGCGTGCAAGCAGCTCTGAGTTCGATCCCTAGTATCTTGCAAACGTTTATGGTAGCACATGCCTGTAACCCCAACCCTTAGGGGGTAGAGGCAGGAGAACCCGAAGTTCAAGGCCATCCTTGGTTACATGGGCCAGTATGGGATACAAGAGACCCTGCCTCGAAATAAATGAATAAGTAAATAAATAAAAACAAGAAAGTATGCAACCTCAGTTGGTCATCAGCACAAAGGTGATGGGTTTTATTGCTCCTGAATTATTATCCAGAAGACAGAGGAGGCTCAGAAGAGAAGCAGACATTCTTCAAAGTCTTAGGAATTTGCTTGACTAATACAAGCCTCCCCCCTACTCCGCTGCCCACTGTCTTCTAGAAGGATTACACATCTAAAACAGTCCTCCAGGCCGGCAGCTGACTCAGTAAGCTGGCACACGCTTCCAGCCTAGCCGGTTGAATGACCACACGGTATCAGGAAGATGTGTCACTAAGCAAATAAACCCGGCAGAGTGATGCACTTGCCACAATGAGTCCCTTAAGCCGTGTGTGTGTGTGTGTGTGTGTGTGTGTGTGTGTGCGTGTGTGTGTGTGTGTGTGTGTGAGGTGGTGGGGGCGTTCCCCAGAGACCTTCAATGCCGATCTTTTCCTACTTGGCCCTTCATTGTGTTGAATGAACAACTCCCCGGCCCTGAGCTTCCTGCAACCCCACCCGCCCCCGCAGCGGCAGCGTCCGCTCCTGACCCTGCCTGAGAATTCAGATGGACTGCTTTTCCAGGGACCTCAGCTGAGTTCTCACGCCTCTCAACTCTCCTGCATCTTGCACAGGTGCATGTGGAAACTTATGCATTCACCCTGCTTCGGCTGAGCAGTCCCGGTAATCTAGTTCCTCCCAGAGCCTGAGCTGGGCCAGACTCTTCCCTGTCTTCCATCTGCAGCTGCAGAACCCCTCTTCTCCCCAAATGTATTTTCCATCTCACTTCCTGAGGAATTCAGGACAACAGAGACAACACCTACTACACATCTACAACATACCCGTGTTGGCAAAATGGGAGAATCCTAAGTCATACAGGAAAAGTCCTTCACTGATCTCCGGTCTCTAAGGGCCTGACTGAGTGGCCAAAGGAACTGTTCAAAATTGGGGTTCTATTCAAGCCACCCAAGAGGCCGGTTGATGGGCTTCTAGGTCGCCCTCCTCTCTTTGGCTCCAATTCACTCCTAGGCTGCCAAAGCAGTCAGAAGCACAGCGTTTCAGAGTGAATGAGATATTTCTCCAAAGAGAACAGCAATGGAGAAGGGACAAACGAAACTGGGTAGCTAGACACATTGGTGTTTTAGAGAGTTTGGGCCAACCGCAGCTACTGCAACAGTGTGCTGCAAGGTGAGAGACGGGGATTAGCCGGCCATGTGATCTGACAATCGGGAGCCTATCAGTGACCTCTGGGAGGATGGGTTCACTAGAGCGCTGGTCGGGAGCAGAAAGCAACGGACACGGGCTAAGGAAATGAAGACGTAAGGACCAGACTTCTCCAGCGTGTTTAGGAGGAAAGGGGGCCAGGCATGTGGTTTAGTTGGTAGAGGCCTACACTTAGCCCTGGGTTTGATCTCCAGCAGAACACGAACCGGTTGTGGTAGCGCACGTCTATAATCTTGCTGAGCTGTCTCTCCAGACCCCAGTTTCCTGTTTCCCAAACGCTGAGTAGGAGGCAGTACAGAGACAGGCAGATTCCCGGGGCCTCTAGCTAGCAAGACTAATAGATGAGCTCTGGGCTCAGAGGGAGATCCTATCTCAAAAATAAAAAGGAAGTGGGCTGCAGAGGCAGCTCGGCAGTTAAAAGCAATGGCTGCTCTTTTTGAGCAACTCATTTTGATTCCCAGCACTCCCATGGTGATCTACAACCTCTATAACATCAGTTCCAGGGGGAATCTGACACCCTGTTTTGGTCCTCAGATGGTACCAGGCATACTTGTGGTGCACAGACAAACAGGCTGGGAAAACACCCACACACATAAAATAAAAAGCCAGGTGGGAAGTGATAGAGCAATGAACCTTGCATTGACCCCTGGCCTCCACACAAAATGCTTGCCCATACACATTATATACACACCATGACACATGTACACACATGCATGCATACACTTGCACACGCATACACACACACAGGGGAAGAAATGCCAATTGCCTTCTGCGTATAAGTTCAGACAGGGAATTTCTGTTTGTTTCCATCTAAGTCTATCAAGTTCAAGTCTTTCTATGAGGTATCACTGCCTTGCTAGCCGAAATCCTCAGAAAGCAGAGCCCAGAGCCCGAGGGCCCATGAGGCTGGCCAGCTGTGTGCAGGTGGGCAAACCTCCAACTGCCCAGACAGTGCCTCCAGAGATGCCCAAGCAACTTTTCAGAAGTGGCAGTGAGCAGGAGCCACGTCACATGCTTCTGTTTATAAACTCTCTCAGACAAGGGACAAAAGAGTAGCCACTTTTACCAAGTGACTGTTAGCAAGGGGGGAGGTTTTAACAATCTTGGACATTTTCTGCTCTTAATGGCTTCACTGTGGTTGGGTTTTTTGCTTGTTTGCTGAGGCAGCTTCTTGACATGCAGCCTGAGCTGATTTGGCACTCACTCTGTATCCCAGGCTGGCCCCAAATTCAAAGCAATTCTCCTGCCTTGGCTTCCCAGGTCAAGGAATTGTAGGCATGCCCAGTTTATTGAACTAATACATCTTTCTTGTAAAAGGTGGTGGCTTTGGTCCTCAGTTGTATTAATCAGAAACAATTAAATAGTAATAAAAGCCCATCTGGAATGAGCACTTGGAGCTGCTTCAGGAGTTACACGCTCTGTGTGCCCAGGCAGGTTAAATGCATAAACTTTCAATAAGATTCTTTCATTGGCAGTGGGGCTCTCTCATGACATGATCATGCCCTGCGTGGTGGCACACCCCTTTAACACCAGCACTTGGCATTAAAGTGTTGGGAAGCAGAGGCAAGTAGATCTCTGTGAGCTCCAGGTCATCCAAAACCACACAGTATGATCCTGTCTCCACAACAAAGCATCCAGCCAACTAGCTTGCATGCAACAAAAGAGGCCAAAGGTTATGGCGATATACTTTATTATTTTCTCATGAAATAGCCCTTACTGAGCCAAATGATCTTTTTCTCTTTTGAGATAGGGTCTTATGGAGTCCATATTGGCCTCAGACTCACAATGGGGCAGAGGATGGCACTCAATTTCTGAGTCTCTGGATGCCTCCATATACTGCAACCCATTTTACCAACAAATATTTATTGATCACTTGTGAGACTGAGGAAACATTAAAAGGAATTATTGTATATGATGCACAATGTTATCATAAGCTGAGGCTGACCACTTAGCTTCAAATGTCTAGTGGAGCAAACTCAAGAAAGGATGACATGGGACCTTAGGTCAGTAGACATTTCAGTGCAGGTGTACAACATGTATTGATTAGGCCAAGGTAACTGATATGTCCATCATCCCTTCACATATGTGTCGTGGGTTTTTTTTTTTGTCTGTTTGTTCTCTCCTAGCTATTTTGAAATAGTCAACTAATTATTGTCAAACAGAAGTGGGGAGATGGTTCATCTGGTAAAGTCCTTTGCCTGGGAACTGGACATGGTGGTAACCACTTGTAATCCCAGGATTGGGAAGGCAGAGACAGAGGGATACCCAGGGTTCACCAGCCTGCCAGTCAGGCTAAATGCTTAGTTCCAGGTTCAGTGAGAGACCCTGTCTCCAAACAAACAACAAACAACAACAAATAAGGGAGATAAAAGATGAGGAAAGATGCTCAAGGGTGACCTCTGTGACCCACGTGCACATCCACGCGCGTGTACTTTCAAACACATGTGCACCCTCATGTACATGAACACACACATAAAAGAATGCACATCACACACACACACACACACACACAAACGTTTGTCCACCAGAGTTAGCCCACAATGCTGTAGAATTCATTCTTGCTACTGCAGCCGAGCACCCATTCACTGTCTTCTCTCCATCCCTCCCTCCACCTACCAGGACCTTGGGACTGTGAAGTCAACTTCAGCATCCGCTTATAAAGGAACCCACACAGTACTTGTCTGTCTGTGCATGAGTTCTCATTTAACGTGATGCCTTCACGTCCACCTGCGTTGTTGCAGATAATGGAATTTCAGTTTTCACAGCTGAACAACATTCCATTTCATCCATCAATGGACATTAGATTGATTGTGTCTCTTGTTTGTTGTGGACTGTGTTGCAAACAGCCTGTGAAAACAATTATCTCCAAGACATGTTTATTTCCATTCCTCTGGGTGTACACTATGGAATGTGATTCCTGGGTCACATGACAATTCTAGTTTCTTTAAAGGGGCCTCCATGCTGGCCTCCTTACGGGGAGGAGCTTGCGGAAGCTCCTCCCTGGCTATGGAAAGTATTAAGAGATTGGCAGGGGTAGAGGAGATGGTGGACAGCAAGAGAAAACTTAATACTGCTTAGGGGGATTCCCCACCTCCACTGCCATGTGCTGGGATTTCAGGTGGCCCACCATCCCAGCCTGGTGTTTGCATAGGTTCCAGTCCTCAGGTTTTCAAGACACACACTTTTCCCATTGAACTATCTCCCTAGCCCTAAAACCCTTTCTCTCTCTCTCTCTCTCTCTCTCTCTCTCTCTCTCTCTCTCTCTCTCTCTGTGTGTGTGTGTGTGTGTGTGTTATGGCATCTGGCATATGCCAAACCCATTTGATCCAAGGCCAATAAATATTCTTTGAGTACCAACTACACACCAGGCATTGGGGACATACTATTTACTAAAATGAATTCCCTCTCTCAGGAAGGTTGTATTCTATTTGAGCTGAGCTACTATGAACCATCAAAACCCCAAATAGAATCTAGCTAGTACCAGCCCAGGCAGTCCTTGAACTACCTATCTTTCTGTCTATATTTATTAATTTATCTATTTTGACCGTTATGAAACAAGATCTTGCTATGTAACTTAAGTTAGCTTCAAACTTGTTATGTAGCCCAGACAGGCATAAAATTCATGATTTTTTCCATAACCTCTGCCTCTGGGTGTTGGAATTCCAAGCATGTGCCAATATGCCAGGCTTCCTCCAGCCCCTTGCAAAATTCTCCAACATTCACAGGGAAGTGGAGCAGGGGGGGATGCGAGAGGGCAAATTGCCTCCTTGCCCTCCCATCATTCTGGGTTTAATGAGGGTCTTGGGGGCAAATCCCATTTTTGGTTCCTGTGAAATGGGAGGTTGTCAACAGAGCTATTCATCAGTCCGCATTCCTGCCCCACCCACAGCTAGAGACTCTTAAAATAAGTGTACCTGTATCCACTGCTATCTACTCCAGTGTCTAGAAAATGTTGGGAGAGATGAAGTATCAAACACCATTTTAAAGGAACCCTTTGATAATATAAAATTACCTAACAACCACCAGCCTGTCCCATGTTGTTTCCTATGAGGAAGGGATCCATATGTCATTTTAAGGAAGAGTTTGCAGAGTGTAGAGAAACCATCCCCTGCTCTCTGAGCACTGCGGCCCCACTGTCTCCAAGAATGTACAAAAATAGATTCCTATTTATTACACGAGATGGTGCCAGGACATCAGATGTGTCTAGTTGGGATCTGGGATCCTTGTTCATCTCCCAAGCATAGACCCTACGTTTCACATCCCTGGAGTAGAGACATCTTTGCTTTACCAACAGGCATGGTGAAGCCAGAGCCTCTCAGACCGAAGTGAAGAATTAAAGTCTATGTGGCTTTTGTCTTAAACATCTAGTTATTCATAGGGAAGAAAGAAATGTTTTCTCTAATTTTAGTAGCATTGCTTTGTCCTTCCCCTTCATCTTTCATGCATACATGGGTCATAGAGAGTTGGCTAGAATTAAGTTGTAAGTCAGGAGCAAAGCCTGGAACCCTCTGGTCCTCCTCTGTGCTTCACAGGTCCTTGGGACTGAGGTACACATGCATGTGGAGGCCTGGACAGACTTCATCTACTCATTCCCAGCCAGTTTCTGAGAGATCATCTCTGTCATAAGTCAGAAGTACATCTTTCTCCCCTCTTCCTCCCATAGCTCCTCCTTTCCTTCCCCCACCCCAAGCTCCTTCCTGCTCAAGCCTCCATTCCTGACTGCAGCTTGGGGTGAGTTAAGCCTCAGCTCTCCAGTCCCTGGTGGAGTGCCATGTTTTGATAGGTTCTCATGTCGTGTGGATCCCATAAATTGCGTCTACTGTCAGTTAATCCCAGAGGAGCTTCAGATACACTTCGTTGGTCCCTGCAGTAGCAAAGCGGATGCCATTGCTGGCCTGGAGAGAAGGCATGCAGAATCAACTCAGCCGTGCCCAGTGCACAGCAAGCAAGGCCTGACTGGTTGTCTGTACCTCCATTCCACACACAGCACCTGTTCGCTGGGGTACTTTTGTCCTGATGGCCTGTCACTTAACTCCTCAGGGGAAACAATGGCTGATCCCACTTCAATACTTTATCCACACCTATTCTACTGAATGAGGTGTGTCTGCCCAAGGCTTTCCGGGCTCCTTTTTGTAGCTGAGATGAACTGTTAAATCTAAGCCATCTTCATCTATCTTATGAATTTGCTAGTCTGTGTTCAAGACACTGTCGAGGAAAAGCAATAACAACTCAAAGCAAACTTGCCATTTTCTGTCATTCGATCTTTTAAATACACACACACACACACACACACACAGAGAGAGAGAGAGAGAGAGAGAGAGAGAGAGAGGTATATACACACATTTATGCACAAGTGAATGCAGGTACTTGTGGATTCCAGAAGAGGAGTGCCCCATCTTCCAGAAGTGGAGTTGCAAGTGGTTGTGAGCCACTTTGACATGCTTACAGAAGAACAGTATATGTACCTAATCGATGGGCCAAACTTTGACACTGTTCACCATAACATCTATCTTTGCCATGGTCTGTCTGCAAGTGCAACTATTGAAAGTCAAGGTAGGATCCTCCAGGAGCAGCATGACAGCAGAGGACTCCATAGAGGGTGAGTTCTCAACCACAAGAATTGCATAGATCTCCCTCTCCCTCTCCTTTTTTTCTTTCTCTGTTCTCTTCCTGGTGCTGGGGATGGAAGCCACATCCTCACTGGTACCAGGTTAATGCTCAACCACGAACCCAGGGAATCAAACTCTTCTTCACTAACAATTCTTTGCTTCAAGAAGCTCTAGGTTTAAAATGCTGTGGGAAAACAAACGATGACTTATGGGCGTCTCTGTTCACTTTTGTCATCTTTGCCTAGTCCAATTGTTCTGGAGCAAATCACACACCGTATCAAACAAAGAAAAGACGGGAAAATAGGGATGACTCAGACAGAACACACATGGAAGTGTCTGTTTGTTCTTTCTTGGAACTGCACACTCAATCATCACAAGTCACCCTTGCACCACTAGATGGAAGACTTGGCTTCTCTCCGACTCTCTCAATATTTACATCCTGTCAGCAGTGGCTTCCGTGTTTCACCAAATGATCGCCTGAACTCAGGACTGGGAAATAATCTATTCCACTCTGACAGGACCAACTTGGGTGAAGTCGTCTCGTCAAGTCATGGACAATGTTGATGGTGTCAGCCATTTGAGTGGATGCTTTTGTGGCACAGCTGTGGGGATTCGATCTCAACTCTGCTGGTATATATCCCGTGACCCGTCTGCACCCAAATTTTCTCACCAATCACAAGGGGACAGTATTATCACCGACCACATAAGAGTGAGGATGGACTCGAGTTCATCTGCTTAAAAGGATCAGAAGCACTTCCTGGGACAGAGTTAAGCATCCGATACATGCTAACTTGTTTTATACAGTCTCTCTCTTGCTATACTTTGTAACTAGTTTAGTTAAGTGAGTTAGAGAGAACTGGAATAGCTTGCGTCCGCTAAAGGTAGTTGTTGACAGGGTTTATAAATTTGGAAGCTATGCCTCATTGGTCCAGATGGGCAAAGAGAGACTCTAGCCTGACTTGGTCCCCACTAATCCCGGATGTCATTGTTTCTGGGTGAGAATTACTGTCATTAGATAATACACTCTCCCTGCATCCAGCTAGTTTGTCCCTTTGAATTCTATTAAATTTTGCTCAAAGCTATGGAGTAATTTGGTAAGCCAATTTATTTTAGCATTAGGTTTTCATGGCTTTACCTTTTAATTAAAAAAAAAAACACCTTTTTGTTTTGTTTTGAGACAGTCTCACATAGCCCAGGCTGACCTCAAACTTGCTCTGTAGCCAAGGATGGCCTTGAATTTTTGGTTTTTCTGCCTCCACTTCCCAAGTGCTGGGGTTACAACGTTTTGTGGCTCCATGCCTGGTTTGTGTGGGGCTGGAGGGGATTTCTGCATGCTAAGCAAACACTCTATCCCCTGAGCTGCCTCTCCAGATCTCAAATTGGTTTCTGGTCACTGATACTCAGACTGTGGTTCTTAACCTTCTTAACACAATGACCCTTTAATACAGTTCAACAGTCACATGTTGTGGTGACCCTAACCATAAAATTATTTTCATTGCTACTTTATAACTGTAATGTTGCTACCTCTTGCTAAAGGGGTCATGACCCACAGGTTGAGAACCACTGTGTAAGAGAAGTGTGGAGCTTCAAGATAATGAATCTGGATTGGCTGGGTGCCTCCTGAATGTGTTTGAATCTTGGAGGAATTAATTCAAGCACTTGAAGGAATGTACATGCACTTAGCATAGTAGCTAGGAATTTCCCTTTGGTTCCCAGGCCTGTTTAAAGGGCAGGGAAATCAACGACAAAGTTACATATAAAGCAGAAGGTGTGGGTTTGTATGTTCCCGAAGGTCATTTCTAATATTGTTTCGTTTTACCTAGAAAAACATTTAGCTGGCACATTTAAGTGGCCCACACTTATGACTCCAGCACTTGGGACTTTATAGGGAGCTCCAGTCCAGCCTGGGTATCACGCACATAGAGAAATTCTGTCTTAAAACAAAAGCACAAGATAGAAATTTGAAAGTCTTTATTTTTAAGTTTAAAAGTTCAGCTTGTAAGTCATTCTTTAAAAAAAATTATGTTAGAGATGTTTGAGCACAATAATAACAAACAATAAAAAAACCTGTCAATTATCTGACAAAGTTTTCCTCATTAAAAATAAAATCCTGTCATTTGCAGCAAGATGCATGGAACTGAAGGGTATTATGTTAAGTAGAATAATCCAGACATAGGACAACAAGTACCGAGTGTTCCCTCTCGTCTGCAGAAGTTACAAAGACAGGAAACTTGAGCATAAAATTGTGGTTGCAAAAGTTTGGGAAGGGCCTGGTGCAGAAGGATAGTCGAGGGAGGTTGGACTTGATCCATGTATGTTGCATGTATGTACTGAAACATATTAGTGGGTCCCATTAATATGCACAGTTAATACATGATAATTTAAAAACAACTGTGTGGAGGGCCCAGGAAGATGGCTCAGCAAACAAAGGAGCTTACCACATAAGTCTGATGACTTGAATTTAGGTTCCCAGAACCCATGCAAAAGCCAGGTGCCAAGGGTCATGTCTGTCATTCCAGCAGCTTATAAAAAAGAGTGTAATTGGGTATATGGTTTCAGAGGGTCAGAGTCCATGATGGTGGAGCTCAGGCATAGAGGTCCAGCTCAGAACTCACATCTTGATCCACAAGCGGGAAGCAGAGAGTACACTGGGAATGGTGTGTGAGTCTTTAGAACCCTCAAAGCCCACACTCCCAGTGACACACCTTCTCCACCAAGGCCACACCTCTTAATCCTTCCCAAACAGCTCTACCGACTGGGAAGCAAGTACTCACACATAGGAGCCTATTGGGGCCATTCTCCTTCAAACCACCACACCCTGGGTAATGGGTGATAGAGTCAGGAGAATCCCCTGGAAGCTCCTGGGACAGCTAGTCTGAAATAGGAGTCACAGCAGAACATGAGAGACCCAGCCTCAAAGAAGGTAGGAGGTGCAGACTGACACCCAAGGCTGCCTTCTGACTTCTACACATGTCATGTCACATGTGTACTCTCACACCTGAACACATATGTACATTGTACATAAATATACAAAAATAACTTTTTAAAGCTTCTGGGGAAAAATGATAATGACAACTGAAATAAAATAAATTTTAAATTTTCTTTTCTTTTTTGCTCTTTAATGATGGGAATTGTATTAGGACGTCACACATGGTAGGCAACTGTACCCTGTCTACCACTGAGCTTCATACCCTTAGTCAAATAAAATAATTGTTTTGGACACAGGAACTCATATATCCCAGGCTTGTCAAAGATAACTTTGAACTTAAGGTATTGCTGCTTCTACTTCCCAAATGCCAGAATTTCAGGTGTGCTCCGTCATCCTGGGCTTATGGTTGATGTGGTACACAGATGGGGTCATGCTTGCTTCCTCTGTGAATTGAGCCACATTCCAACCCCATGAAATAATTCTTTTAAAAGTTAGTTTTTGAATATTTCGTGTGTGTGTGTGTGTGTGTGTGTGTGTGTGTGTGTGTGCGTGTGTGTGTGTGTGAGAGAGAGAGAGAGAGAGAGAGAATATGTGAATATGTGAGTGATCACATGCACACACACCATGGTGTGCATACAGGTCAAAGGACAACCTGTGGGAGTTGGTTCTCTCTTACCATGCAGGTCTTGGAGACTGAATTCAAGCTGCCCATTTGACAGCAAGCTCCCTTACTTGTTGACTTCAAAAATGGTTTTTTATTGGCATACAGATGAACTATGGTTGGCTAATACTGGGAGGTTTGGATGTTTACAAAGTGTTAAGATTTCCATTTAACAATCTCTCTTGGGCAAGACAGATGACTTAGTGGATAAAAGAGCATGCTACCCAGCCTGGAGACCCGAGGTCAATCCTCACCACACGGTCAGAGGAAATCGCTGCTTCCCTGCAAGTTATTCTCTGAGTTCCACATGCATAATGTAGTCATGTATAACACATCCCAAATAAATAAGTATTTTAATTTTTTAAAATTTAAGACATCTTAGTTCAAGTACATTCATGGTGTGGGAGGTCCTTCTGTCTGTGTGTTGCTTTTATTAATTAATGAATAAACAATTATTTTGAGCCTATGGCAAGGGCAGAACAGAACTAGGCAGGAAAGGCTAGGCTGTATGCTGGGAGAAAGAGGGCAGAGTCAGAGAGATGCCATGGAGCCACCGGAGACAGACACTGGGAAGTTTACCTGGTAAGCCACAGCCACATGGTGATATACAGATTAATAGAAATGGGTTAAATTAAAATGTAAGAGCTAGCCAATAAGAAGTTAGAGCTAATAGGCCAAGTAGTGTTTTAAAATAATATAGTTTTTGTGTGATTATTTCGGGCCTAGGCTAGCTGGGTGACCAGGAGGAACAAGTGACCCTTCCTCCAACACATTCACATTAGAATCACAAAAAAAATTATTAAAACCCCAATATGCAAATTCTCTAAGATACAAGTATGCAGCCATCTTGTAAACCTAACTCAAAAGGTACAGATAATGTTGGTTTGATTTAGCTTATCACCTGGGCTGGACCACTGGACAGAAGATGCTGGCACTGCACCTCAGTGGAGGCTCTTGCGTCACCTACCCGGGGCTGCCGTGGATACTCCAGAAGAGAGAGAAGCGAGTATTGTGACACACCACGCCAAGGTGACTTCCCTCACTTCTGCCTACGGAGGCAGGCCTTTTAAGAAAAACAAAAACAGTTGCTTAACTACAGATTTAAAAATGTAGATGGTTCAGTTGGTAGAGTCCTTGATGAGTAAACATAGGACCTGCATTTGATCCCTGAACCCATAAACAAAGTCAGGCCTGGTGGTGTGGGTGTGGCCTTGTAGTCCTACTGCTGTGGAAGTGGAGTGGACACAGGTGGATCTTTGTGCTCACTGGCCAGAGAGGCCAGATGAATTAGTGAGTCATGAATCTGAATAAGAGGTGTCGTTTTAAAAAAGGAATGTCTTAAAAAAAAAAAAAAAGGAATGGTGGATGGTGCCTGAGGAATGTGTGTTCTGGTCTACATGCACACAAGTGCACACACATGTGCACACGCATGTGCACACACACACATACGTACACACACAATTGTAAGCTGAAGGCAAGTGAGAGTCCACAGATGAAGGATGAAGCTGTGTCTGGAGGTCTCCTTTTCTTCCCGAAATCAATTGTTTCCAAAGAACTCAAATGTCATCAACCTCCATTGTGGGAGCCATAGAACCAGGGAAGACCAGTTCTTATTACCGGAAACAAGTCAGCTATGGGTGGGAGAACTCAAAGAGACGCTAACGCAAGGCATCCCTACCTCCGTCTCATTTCCCGAGGGCTCATTTATTTTTCTTAAGAGTAATTTGTTTCCCCATAAATGACATTGCTATCCCTTTGTCTTCACCTGAAATGAAGGCATATAAACCCCTAATTCTAATCACCTCCCTGCATCTTAGCCTTCCCTCAGCTAGCTCTCTTTTGTCAGGTTAATTCACAGCCCCTCAATCAAGTGTGTAGAGAGGAGAAGTTTTCTTCTTCGACACCTGTCAATCATACTTGGTCGGCAGCACCAATTGATACATCTGTTGACTGCTTTTCTCTCCAGATTCATTTCCATTTTCGTATAAACATACTGTGATTTTCCCAGGAGGTTTTATTTCGATCTCATTGGCTACCCCACTCGATATTTGGCAACAGTTGGAGAGCGTCTCTTACTTCAGTCCCCCCCCCCGTGTGTGTGTGTGTGTGTGTGTGTGTGTAGGTTTATGTTTTGCGCATGTGTGCACATGGAAGCCAGAGGACAAGGCCCTGTGTCCTCTTCTCTTGCTCGTCACCTTATTTTCTGAGATGAGGTCTCTCAACGAGCTGGGATCTGCCTGTTGCCATCACCCTCCCTCCACCCTTCAAATGCTGGTGTTGTGGATGCTCATCACCAAACCTGACTTTACCTGGGTGCTGGGGATCTGAACCCAGATCCTCTTGCTTACTTGGTAGGCACTCTACCAACAGAGTCATTTGGTGGCCAACCCAGCCTTCCCGCCTGCCGTAAAGTTTCTCCACACAAGCTCTGACCTCTCCATCTTGGAAGTGCTCTGTTCACCACTCATCTCCGTCGTCCAGAGCGTTGCTTGAGAGGGCAGAGTGAGCCCAGTCACCACTTTTTATAGACACTGTTTCTGAATTCGTTTCATGTTCTTCCTGCTTGTCAGACTCACATGTCCTGCGGACATGTGGACAGAGTCCAAGGCTTTGGGAGGTGTTATCATTCTAGTTCGAAGGTCACGCCAACCAGAGACAGGATCACAGGTTGTACAGTGTGCCCAAGTAATATCACACATCGATCAGAGGAACACGGCTGTGATTATCCCACTGATACCTGTGAAACAGCCCTGAGGGAAGGCTGTCCTTGCCTGTCCCTGATTTTAATCTGTCACCCGTGTTGGACATACACACCTGGTGAGCCACTTCACCAAGGTTTGCCCGACTCTGCCTTATGTTTCCTGGTAGGAGCTGCTCTGTATTTGCTCTTTCTGTACCCGACATTCTAGTTTCTTCTCTGTTGCTATGGTAAACACTCTGGCCAAAAGCAACTTAAGGGAGGAGAGGGTTTGTTTTCTTTATACTTCCAGGTTACAGTCCATCACTGAGCAGAGTCTAGGCAGGAACTCAAGCAGACAGTCACATCACATCCCCAGCAGACAGAAATGGAGACACTCATGCTGCCTGCTCATGAGAGTCATCTAGATTCTGCCTGTCTTATATACCAGGACCTAGGGAATGGTGCTACCCACAGTAGGCTGCGGTCGACCAATCTGATCTAAACAATTCCCCAGTTAAGACTCTCTTCTTGGGTAATTCTAAGCTGTGGCCAATTGACAGGAAAAAAATGAGCTACCACACCAACACAACACATCTAAACCAGGCTTAAACAAAAGTGGTTTGTTTGTTTAAGTTCCTGCTGTTATTGTTTGAGACAGAGTCTCATGTACCCAGGCTGGCCTCAAGTTAGTCATAGATGACTTTGAATTCCTGAGCCTTCTGTTTACAACTCCCTAGGGCTAGATCACAGGTTGGTGCTAGTACTTCAGGCCAGTATGTTTTATTTATGTCAAGGTTTTATTAGGTAGAGATGAAGAGATGAAGGCAAAGCATCCAAGCACATAGCAGATGGCCTATGCCATCTTCAACTGCTTTTTATGTATACTTGGAAAAAAATCATTAACAAATCTCAGTTGGCATGGCGGTACACATGTTTGATTCCAGAATTGGGAGAGCCTATGGTGGTCAAATCATCAGGAGATCAAGACCAGTTTGTGCTACATAGTGAGTTTGAGGCCAGTCTGGTAACATAGTGAGCCCTTGTCTCAAAACCAGCAAAACAAAACAAAGCAGAATTTCAATTTGTTCATTATGTTAATTTCTTAATTCCTTTGAGGACAGAGGCCATTGACTCAGGCTAGAAGATTCAAGTAACACGCAAGGACAGTCTTTCTCCCCAGGAAGGCTGGGAAGGTACCATAGATAACAGAAGTAGTGCCTGCTTCCATTCAGTTAAATTGCATGAATGGAAAGCTGAGGAGATTTCTGGGGTCCTGTAGGGGGAGGCGATGAACCATGTTACTTCACAATGGATCTGCAAGTCTTATATTCTGTCTATGTCACCTCTCTTTGTTCCCAGTTGGTTGTCACTGGGAGTGTTGTGGAAAGAAAGAAGTTTGGAAGATGGAATGGGCTTAGAGGAGGGACCTTTGAACTCACTCCATGAAACCCAGACTCAGGAAGGCTGAGGTTGATTGACATTTGTATGACGTTTTCCAAGGACTTAATAAACACCCATATATATTGCCTGGCTAACTTTCTGTTAAAAAAAAAAAAACAATCCTTGTCTGACTCTAGATATTCCCACTTTTAGATGGGAAATAGAGGCCTGGAGAAGTTTATTTCTATGGATTACCCAACCCAGTAACTACAGGAGATAGTCCTCGAACCCACGTTTTCTGACTGACTTCCACGCCCTGGCTATGTGGGGAAATAAGAAGAGAGGTAGGAAAAAACCACCCACAACCTAGAAGGAAGAAGTTCCAGCCACCAAGAAGTTCTTGGGTTGAAGAGTGGCAGTGGCCAATGTTTTCTACCAGACTTTTCAATGATTCTCACTCAGATGAGCAGACACTCCCCCAGTCTGTGAATCAAAATAATAATGGCAGCGGAAACCTTGTGAGCCAGCACGGTGGCTCAGCAGGTAAAGTACCTGCCACAAAAGCTTGATGACCTGAGTTCAATCCCCGGAACCTAGACAAGGGTGGAAGAAGAGGCCTGATTCCACAAAGCTGTCCTGTGACCTCCATATGTCATGTGCGCATCATGGCACATGTGCACATCTCCCCACACGCACACCGTGCTCCCTCTCCCTCCCTGCCTCCTTCTCCCTCCCCCTCTCATACATGCACATAAATAATAATAACAAAAGAAATAACCCCCCTCTCATATACACACACAAATAATAATAACAAAAGAAATAAAGAAAACAAAACCTTTTGTGTCAAATATGATAAATCCCTCATGTAAGTTTTTTTATATTTTAAGAATTTCATACAGGTATACAATTTACCTTGTTCGTCTCCACCTCCTCGCTATCCTCTCTCACCTGCTCCTACTGAAACTTTCACTTCTTTCCAACAAGTCCCCTTACTCCTACGTTCATTTTCATTTGCTTTGATTTTGTGACACTTGGAGGTTTTTTTTTAGGGTTGTTTACAAGTGCGTGGGTAGGGAGCATGGGCAACTTACCAGAGGCGACACCACTGAAGATCACAACTCTCCCTCCCCCAGCAAACATTAGTTACCGATAGCTCCTCCAAAGGGATGGAGTTTGGTAAGACTCTCCCATACCCGTGGTGGCATGGTGACAGGCCCCATCTTGTGACGGTCTTGTGCCGCTCACCACAGTGGGTTCATGAGGGCAATGGCCATGTTGTGTCCAGCAGACAGCTTTCACAGCGCTCCTCCACCCTCCAGCTTACATTCATTTGGCCCTCTCTTTCACAATATCCCGTGAATCTTTAGGGATGGGAAGTGATATAAAGGTGCTGTTTAAGGCTCAACAGTCAACAGTCACTTGTCCTCAGCACTTTGAACATTATCTGCATTAACTATCACCTACTGCAAACTGATGTGGGATTCCCCTCTGTATGCTGTGAATACGTTTTATTACCACTGCTTAATAAAGAAGTTGCTGTGACCTATAGAATATAGGTAGGAGAGGAAACTAAACTGGATGGAGGGAGAAAGAAGACAGAGTCAGGTTGATGCCAGCCAGCCGCTGAGGAAACAAGACATGTAGAAAATGAGGTAATGTCACAGCCATGTAGCAATACATAGACTAATAGAAATGGGTTAATTTAGGATATAAGAGCTAGTTAGAAATGTGCCTGAGCCATTGGCCAAACGGTGTTGTAATTAATATAGTTTCTGTGTGATTATTCAGGTCTGGGTGACTGGGAAACTGAAGTGCAGTCTCTGATTACAGCAAACAGAAGCCGATCAAGGCAGAGAGCAGCACTAACAAATTTATAGATATAAACACACACATTCAAAAGGCAGCTTGATGCCACATCCATTTGGCCAAACAATAGTAGTAGGTTCTTCCCCAGAGTCCATGACCTCCTTATCCATGATCCTTTAACCGGGATTATAGCACCAGGCATGTATTTCTGTGGTGAGTCTCAAATCTATTCAGAAAGTGGTTACTTACCCCGTAACAGGCACACCACTATTGCTGGCAGGTTGCTACTGTAGCTCACAGGGTTCAGGGAGAGGTAAGACTACTGGTGACGTTTCTTCCCCAGCCATTCTGGGGAAGCATCTGGCATTATAAAAACTAGCCATCATGGTAGAAGCTTCCCCTTCAGTTCTAGCTTGTTTTCTCTATATCCTAAATGCCTCATTAAAAAATTTAAAATTATATTTATATGTATGTGGCTGCACACACACACGTGCACACACACACACACACACACACACACACACATACACACACACTTTCCTTTTCTATTCTCTCACTCTCCTTTTCACTGGACCTTGCATGTGTTAGGAACAGCCCTGCTTCTGAGATCTCGACGATACACTCCCAGTGCTAGATAGATTCTTTCGAAAGTGCTAGCATACACACTTCTGGTTTTGCCTTTCCACTCATGTATCTGCAAGTTATTTCTGCATCTGTGTGTATAATTGATCTTATTTTTAAATAGCTGCAATTCATTCCCAGCATCTGAATTCATCATAGTTGATCTAACTAGTCTTTTAACTCGATATTGATGTCAATGCTGCTTCTCCGCCTGCTTTTTTGTACACATTCAGACACACATTTAGGGTACCTTTCCAGGAGCGGAGTTGCTAGGTCAAAGTATTTGGAGTATCTTAAATTCTCGTAGTTACTGTCAGATTTCTCTTTATCATATCTATGATGGCTAATTGCCCACTTGACAGAGTTCAGACTCTCCTGGGAGAGGAGGCTCTGGGCATGCCTGTGGGAGATTATCTCCATTTCCTTAATTAAGGTGGGGAGATGGATCACTGCGGGTGGCATCATTTCCTGGCGAGGATCCTGGACTGTCTAACTGGACAAAGTGAGCTGAGAAGCAGCACTCATTCATTCTTTGTTTCCTGAGCTTGGGTGGCCTGCGTCCAGCTGCTCCAAGCTCCTGTTGCCTTGGCTTCCCCACCACAGTGGACGATGCCCTCGAGATGTAAGCCAGAGTGAACACTTTCTCCCTGAAGTTGCTTTGGCCAGAGTATTTCATCACAGCAGTAGAAAACAGAAACGAAGACAACGTTTGCAACACATTATGACTTACCAGTGATACTCAAACAATGCGTCCTCACATTGCTAAGCTATGCCCAAAACTCCAGTCACAGTACAATTCCACCATGGTCCTAATTTACATGTATCTTATTATGAGATGGATTGGAGATCTTCTCTTTCTTTGTGTGTGCCAGCATCTTTAAGAATGGGCAATCATGTCCGTGTCCGGAGGTCAAAAGTCGTCAAGCTCAGTGCTGTTTTTCAGGTGCTGCCCACCACAAGGTGTTTTTTTGAGACAGCATCTCTCATTGGCCTGAGATTCATTACTTAGCCTAGGCTGACTGGCCAGTAAATCCCAGGGATTCCCCTTTTCATTTCCCCAGTGCCTGGATTACAAAAGCACACTGCTACCAAGCCCAGCGTTTTTAATGTGGATTCTGGGATTAAATTTAGACCCTCATCCTTGAAAAGCGAGTATCCTCCTAACTGAGCCGTTCCCTCAGATCCAAAAAATCTTGCTTGAGGACTCTCTGGCCAAGACATTTATCTCTATGTTTCTACCTCTCTCTCTCTCTCTCTCTCTCTCTCTCTCTCTCTCTCTCTCTCTTTAATGATATCTGATAGGATATGTCTTCTCACCTGTTTCTTTATCTGGATTTTTAAACTATCTTGCACATTTTCTTAGTCTATTCTATGTAGTGGTAACAAAATACCTGAGGCCAAATATAAAGAAAGGTAGTTTATCTGGCTTGGTTTTCAACACTAACAGTCCATGGTCAGATGACTTCAACAGGTAAAAAACCTGCTTGACTGTGTCACAAAGTGGTAGAAAAGCACTGAAAGAAATAGCTATGTGGGCCGGGCGGTGGTGGCGCACGCCTTTAATCCCAGCACTCGGGAGGCAGAGGCAGGCGGATCTCTGTGAGTTCGAGGTCAGCCTGGACTACAAGAGCTAGTTCCAGGACAGGCTCTAAAACTACAGTGAAACCCTGTCTCGAAAAACAAAACAAACAAACAAAAAGAAATAACTATGTGTAGAAGGGGCCACACATGCTGTGGCCTCAGTTTATAATAACCTGCTCAGACAAGTACCCGAGTCACTCAAGAACTCTCTTCATCCTTCTCCACGGTGGGGCCTATGGCTTAATCTCTACCTTCCACTAAGCCCCACCTTTTAAACGCCCCACTGTCTCCCAACATTGCCACACTCAGACAAGCTTCCAGTCAGGAACTCTTCAGGGATGCACCTTATTTGAGCCATGGCAACTTCCTTTAGAAATTCTACTTTTATTTAGCCGAGTTTTTTATGGTTGACTTGAAGGGAAATTAGAATTTCTATTTCTTCCTGTATAAATAAAGGACATCTTTACACTTATTCAAAACATAAAGCATATTTAAACAGGTGCATTTGGGAGGTGGGGAGACGGTTTGGTAGCTAAGAGCACTTGCTGTCCAGGCGTGAGGACCTGAGTTTGAACGCCAGCACCTAAAAGTCAGCCGCGTGGGGTGGAGACAAAGAAGATTGTTGGGATTTTTTTGTCTGCCAGCCTCTCTCCAGGTTCAATGAGAGACCCCGTCTCTTGAAAACAAGGCAGAGAATGACTGAGTGGTGTGGGAGAATTATCTGTATTCTGTCAATCATGTATTTTAATAAAACACTGATTGGCCAGGCAGGAAGTATAGGCGGGAATACCATACAGGAAGTAGAGGTGATGCAATGAGAACAGGAGAATTCTGGGAAGCAGGAAGCTTTCCCTGCCACTCCTGCGCAGATCACTGAAGAAGCAACATGTAAGCTGCCCCGCTGGAAAAGGTACTGAGCCATTATGGCTAACATAGATAATGATAATGGATTAATATAAGTTACAAGGATGAATAAGAAGCCTGACCTAATGGGCCAATCAGTTTATAATCTTATGGAGTCCTGTGTGTGATTTTCTTTGGGACTTACCGACTTGTTGGGGTGCCGGGCGGGACAGAAGCCCCAACAAGCCGGCCCTCATGTTACAACTGATACCTAACACTTCCTGTGGCCTCATCCATGGCTATACGCCCCCGAACATGTGCGCACATACCACTCACACAAACACGCATCCACACATACAAAGGAACAGAAGCATTGGATAAAGGATGACTACTCGTGATGCTGAAGCTTATAAGGTCTAAGAATTCAAGGTTCTGCAGGTTCCAGGACAGAGATAACGATGGGCCATACACTAGAGTGGGTTCCACCAATAAACATGATTTGTTCAGGATGTGGAGTCAGCAGGAGGACACCCCTTAGATAGGATGTGGGAATAGAAGGGAAGAATGAATGGGGGAGGGGTGCATCGACTTTCAACTTGAGCCACGGGGTAATAGTGTGAGATAGAGGAGGCTGAGAAAGGTCCTGGGTGAAGAGCTTGCTTAAAAGGCCAGACCCAAAGGATCTTTCCGGAAACATGCCACCAGCTGGAATCAAGTAGGATGCTCACTGGGACCTCCAATAACCTCCATATCTTTCTATGAGTTTATGTGAAGACAGAGGTCCATGCCTTGTTAAGGAGGATGTGACCTGGATTTTAGCTGCTTCTCATTCTACTGAGTCTGGAAGACTTGGTACTTGCTCATCTCTGACTGGGGCTTCTGACTCACCAGCTCCCCAAGTTTGCCGGACAAAGGTCCCTGGGCCTGACATTCTCCTTCTCATTTAGATCTTAGTCTATTTATTTCAAGACCTTCTACTCACATAAATCTAACCATCTGCTTGATTACACGTTCTAATGTGCTGTCTTACCTTTCCCACAAGCTTATCTATAGTGTTGAAAAAGCCTAAGCGATCAATTCATCTTGGCTCCTATAAATTGCAGTGAGAAGCTTTGTCAATGCTTAAGAACTCCCTACTGCCCCATTTGAAAATGGCCCCGTTGAAAGCAGACCAGGTGGTTTCGTTGAACAAGTTTTATGCTGCATGTCAAGACCACTGGTGTCAAGCAAAGCACTCTAGTTTGAAACCATCTCCATGAAACACCAGATTAAAAATAACCACCAGTGCCCAGTACTGCCTCCCCAAGAGTTCTCCCCCTTAACCTTCTGCATTCGGCTACACCACGGGGGGCTCCTCAGGTGGCTAGCAGGAGTACACAGTGATCAACCCCACGCTAGAGGAGCAGTTGTGTTGCTTAGTCACTGCAGATTCTCCACAGCAGGTGCACCGCCCTCTCTGGGCCAACCGAGCTCAGAAGAAGGTAGTTACTGCAATCACACTCAGCCCCGCTATCCATCAAGGGGCTTCCGGTTAGCCATCTCTCCCCATACCCACAAGGACAGACACAAGCAGGCAAAGCCACAGCTTGAAAGGAAAGAGACATTGTCCTCATCCTATCCACTCACAGTTAAAAGCAATCACTTCCCAAGACGTCAGGCTGCGTTGCAGCCTGTCTGGTTCTTAGCTGTATTACCTCTCTCCCCCTCCATGCTACTCAGGGATCCATCAACAACCCCACCCTCCATTTCTCTCTACCTCACCCTCAGGGCCTCAGGGAACTAGACAAAAGCTTTTCTTTAGTAAACATTTGAGGGAGACCCCTGTCTTAGATAAGCATGGTTGTGTGAGGGGTCATGGTTTCATTCCATCACACCTCATGTCAACCGTAATTATCAAGTAGTAAGCATGGATGGCTTGAGAGGCATGTATTGTTTTCTGGAGAATTTTTTAATCTATTTTCCCAGTGTGCTTTGCTCTTCATTCTTCCCCCTACCTCTCCCTTCCTTGCTCCTGTGGCCTGGAAGTGTTGACATTTCTGCCCAGATAAAATATCACTAAGCACCAATAACACTGGCTGTGCTGGCTAGGATCACCAATTTGATACAAGCTGGTGTCTTCTGAGAAAATGCCTCCTTAAGATTGGGCTGTAGGCAAGCCTCTGGGGCATTTTCTTAATTAGCGACTAATGGGGGAGGGCGCAGTCCATTCTGGGTGGTGCCATTGCTGGGCTGGAGGTCCTGGCTGAGTAAGCCCTGGAGAACAAGCCAGTAAGCAGCAATCTTCTGTGGTCTCCTCATCAGCTCCTGCCTCCAGGTTCTCTCCTGGTCTGTGTTCCTGCAGTGGCTTCTCTCAGTGAACTGTGATTCAGGAGATGTAACCCAAATAAACTCTTTCCCCTCCAAGTTGCCTTTGGTCATGGTGTTTCATCACAGCAACAGAAACCCTAAGACACTGGCTCACCAGGTTGTAAATGGGTCAGCCAAGGGCCTGTTCTAGTGATGGCCAGTCGGTAGCCTACACTCGTTTAAATGTAAAAGCTATCTTTTCATCAAGAGTGACACTTTGGCAATCTCAAAAAATAATAGCCTTAGGCTGGGTGGTGGTGGTGGCGCACGCCTTTAATCCCAGCATGCGGGAGGCAGAGGCAGGCGGATTATCTCTGTGAGTTCGAGATCAGCCTGGTCTGTAAGAGCTAGTTCCAGTACAGGCTCCAAAGCTACAGAGAAACCCTGTCTTTAAAAAAAAAAAAAAGAAAAGAAAAAGAAAATAAAAGAAAAAAGAAAAAAAAAGTCTTTCATGGGTTGTGGGGTATGCTTTAAGCTAGTTAACTTAGACAATTTTCTTCTTTTAGAATTTTTCTTGAGATCTTAAATTCCTGATCCTCTTGGGATCGCTGGCTAGTGCCGCCATGTCCAACTTTAAAGTATGCGCTCTTTCTTGATGGATTTAGCTCATGAAGATGTTTTGTGAACTTAGTGAACCTGGCAATTGGTACTCAATAATAATGTAGCTGGCGTGACGGTTCATGACTGTAATCCCAGCGTTCAGGAACTGCGACAGGAGGATTGCTTAGAGTTTGAGGCCAGCCTGGACAGAGTGGGCCAATGAACCGCTTGCTGGGAGATGGTTGCTTCTGTCAGGGAGGTTTAGAAGAACTCCAAGCAGAACTAATAAATATTCAGCCGGCACGCAGGCGGCCAGCCCCATGCGCGCCCTTTGCATAGAGAGCTATTCCTGCTAGTCTTTCATAGGCAGTTTTACTTGGCAACTTACAAATGTGCTGGCTGAACTCTACACCTGCCAGTATCTCAGCAATTAGCTTAGGATGCAAAATGATTTCTAAATTAAGGTTCTGGACATGTAAAATCAAGCGAGCCTGATCATCGCCACCGCCACCGCTCTGGTAGCCAATGAATAATGAGATCGCAAACCAGGACAAGTCCTCAGGCATCTTACCCGGTGATAATGACTGTCATACAAATCTATGTAATATGCAGGTGAGCTGCACGTCAAAGATCGAAGGTAGGTAAGAAGGGATCAGTTATTCAAGCTCGCTCCCTTTTACCTACTCTGTACAGAGTGAGAATCAGGGCTTGGCCATTTTAGTAGCATAAACGACTAGAGTGACATTTTAGTCAGGTGAAAGGTTAAACGGGTAGAGGTTTATAAAACGCCAGTAAATCCCAGAAATGCCGGTGCATCCAGGTTACTTGAGAAGTTACCTATGTACCTGCTAAGGAGAGTGGCGTCCAGGGACCCGTGCCTGGTTCCTCCGGGACAGAACTTCCATCCCAGAAAGAGGAAAGTGTGAGCAGGGAAGAAGGAGTGGGAGGAGGAAGGTGGGAAGAGGAGGAGGCCCAGCACGACGAGCGGAAGGAGAGGAGGAGAAAAAAGAGGGAGGAGGAAGCCGAGGAAAAGGGAGGAAAAGAAGCAGGCGGCGGAGGAGAAGGACCCGCCCCTCCCAGCTTCTTCCTGGGCTGGGCATCTCCAGGACCTCCCCGGGACCGCCGCCCACGACTGTTCGCCCGGCTCACAGGGACCCCTGAGGACGCGTGTCCCGCTCGGTGCAGCGCAGCGCCGCTCAGCGCAGCGAAGAGGCCCTAAGCTCGCGCCGCGCGCGCCCCCGCTGAGCGCGCTCCTATCCCAGCTCGCGCGCGCGCGTGCACCTATACACACGCTAGCTCTCCAGGCATGCGCAGTGGGCGGCGCCGCTCCGGGCCGCCTCTTGCCGCCGCCGCGAGTAGGAAGCGCGAGCGCCGGGCGCCGGGCTGTCAGTGAGCGTGGGGCCAGCCAGCAATCGAGAGAGCCGGAGAGAGCCAGAGAGCGCGGCTCCGCTCCCAGCTCCGAGCAGCGCAGCGCCGGCCAGGCTCTCCTCGGCCACCGCCGCCACCACCGCACCTCTGCACCGCCACCTCGGCCGCCGCCCCCGCCCACCCCGGCCCTCCCCGGCTGCTGCTCCCCGGTGGAGGCAAGAGGTGGTTGGGGGGGACCATGGCTGACGTTTACCCGGCCAACGACTCCACGGCGTCTCAGGACGTGGCCAACCGCTTCGCCCGCAAAGGGGCGCTGAGGCAGAAGAACGTGCACGAGGTGAAGGACCACAAATTCATCGCCCGCTTCTTCAAGCAACCCACCTTCTGCAGCCACTGCACCGACTTCATCTGGTAGGTGCGCGCGGTAGCCCGGGGGACCTGGGAGCCACCTTTGCCCGAGGCTCAGGTCTCGTAGTTCCAGGGATTGGGGCTCGGGGACGCCTCCAAGCCCTAGAGCGTCCGCACTCTCACGGGCAGGACTCCTCCGAGAACTTAGAGTGCCCGGCCGGAGTCCGAACTCTCGCCCGGAGTGACAGGCGCGCACCCACGCGGGACACTCCCTGGGAAGTGGCCGGGCTTTGCCTCGCATGCCCTGCCCTGAAGGAACGTTTGGCCTGGCACGGGGGTGACGCGGATGGCGGGGTGTGGTTGGGTGGTCCCCTCGCCTCTTCTGGGGCGCACTGGTCTTCCTTGTAGCTAAGTGGAGTGGCCGGTACAGCCCGGTGAAGGCGAAGGGAACGGGGAGAGAGTGTTGGAGGCAGAGTGGCCCTGAGACGCGCGACCAACACGCCCCGGAGTAGCGGGGAGCCGCTGCGCGCCGCTCCAAGTTGCTGGCGAGCCAGGCTGGGCGCGTTCCGGGGAGTGTTTGTGCCTCGCGTCGGGTTGGGACTCCGCTGGAACCTTGGGTCCCTGCCTACTGTAGGCTGTTTCTACTGGGCACGGAGACTTTGACTTTTCTGGGTGAGCCCAGAAGGGGGAGGGTGGGGAGGGAGAGAGATGGGAGGTAGCAAACTGTTGAAAGCTTGCCGTGGGGGAGGAGGGCTAACCCAGCAGGCAAATGGCAGAGGGCAGAGGGAGTCATTTAAAATAGACCCTGTCAACAGGAGATTAGGCTTGTAACCCCGTTGATGAGGACAGAGGGCTTATTTAAGAAAAATACTGTAATGGCTAAAGGTGTCAGAGTTCAGGTGATCTCCAGTGAACGCCGAGCATTGGTAACTGAGGGCCCTGGTAGATGGAAGGGTTCAGGGGTCTCTAGTTTGGGTTGCCAAACTAGGTGAAATTATGTTTATGCAGATTATGATTTTTTTCTGGAGAGAGAATTATAGCTTTCATCTGATTTTCAAAATGCCAGTGGCACCCCCTCTCAAAAAAATCCCAAAACTAAGACCCCCTTCCCACCACTTTGAATATTAGTTTCAGTTTTCTCTTAGGACAGCCCGATACTTCTTCATGTTCTTGGAATGACAGCTCTTTAAAAGCGAGAGCTGTTCCTGGGACTCCTTAGCTCCCTCCTGGGTGGGGATCTGCAAGGCGGTGACATGCACCTAGACCCTAACATGTGGGAGTTTCAGAGTGGATAGAGGATGGGTGGGTGGCTCTGAATCCATGCCACCCAGAGCAAGGAGTCAAAAGGGGGATCCCCACCACCGGAGTGCCAATACGATGCTTGATTTTTCCTTCCTTTAAAGAAATCGTTCAAAAATGTACATTGGTGAGCAAGCAACACAGCCTTTTAGTTTCCAAAGTGCAGTTAGCATCTGAAGCAATAGAGCTCAAGGAGGGGGGTAACTGTAGATAAGGCTACTCCGAGCACAGAGAGGACATTGCAATTGGCAGTTTGTGGCCTCCTGTGTTAGCCCTGAGATTCTGTTCAAAGGGGACAGACCGCTGATTATTTCTTGCCGGAAGTAGATAAGTTAGAAAAAAGGACTTACATTATTACTAACTAACTAATGAATCTCCACTATCACTGCCCAGAGGATCAGTCAGCGCCTGGTGACCTGAGGTTCCCAGGTCACCAGGCACAATGTGATGTGGAAGTGAAGAGTCCTGCTCCTTTTCACTCCGAAGCACAGGATTCGCTTAACCTGAAAGCAGCCAGTTGGATGGCTAGGGAATCCCCGACCAAGATCATCTTGCAGTGCATTTAATTTCTCTATGTTCCTTCATTTATGGTGTCTATGAGTCTTTAATTTACAATTTTATTTCAGCATTTAAGCACTGGTAGTTTAAAACTGTGTTTGATTTAGTTTGGGTGGGTGAGGACTTTGGGGTAATTATAAAGAAATGGGGAATGCTTTGTAAATTTAAAATGCCATGCAAAGCAAGAGATTCTGAGTGCCTCTGAGAACATTTTGATGCAGTTCATTCTGTTGGAACAGTATTTGTAGTCAAATATCCACAGCAGGGCTCTGCTTACGGAGTCAGGATTTACAGGAGTGAAGTAGTCTCAGTCTGGTTCTCAATGAAAATTAAATCACAGTAATCTCAAATGCAAGCAATAGCAGCGATAGTTCATCAAATTGGGTTCCTTCAGCCAAAACTAAAGGTAAACAGTGGTGCTATTTGGCAAATTCTAGATAAGCACTATTTGAAACCAACTTCTGACAAACTACTTTTTAGTTATTTTTAGGGAGAAAAAAAATTAATTTGTTCAGGAATAAAAGTAAGCCACGCCTCCATTCTAAAACCACAAGCTCCTTTTTGTCATTTGAGTATTATAGCCAGCAATCTTTAGTATGAAGGCATGTTCTTGTTTTGAAATTTAAGAACCAGTCACAAGACAGAAAAGACTAGATAGAAGCTTTGTCCTTTATAGACAGATTCTCTTATTTATTTAAGAAAGATAAATGTGTACATTCATTTAATTAGATACTTAGGAACATTTTTCTTATCAAGTCATTGGGTTCCAAGTATACTTGTTCATGTAACTCGTTACAATGTGGTCTCAGTGAAAAGGATACTAAGATATCTGTTCTTGTTTTCTGTTTTCCAGGGGGTTTGGGAAACAAGGCTTCCAGTGCCAAGGTAAGCTGCCTCCGTGGGCTTTATTTTCAAGTTCATCCAGAAGTGAGCACTGCACATGGGAGCTGTACCTCTGCTCACCATTTCTCTGTGATCCGAAAGATACGTTATTTGGAGAATACGTTTCAAAATACAAGTGACGTTAGTATGGGCCTTGTAAGAAAAATATCACATGGTATTGCCTAGTAATCTGCACATCGAACTGCCTTTTTTCTCATTGAAGAAAGAAAAAAGCAAAAGCCTTCCTGTAATTTTATTTTTTGCCGAGAACATTCTTGTCAGAAACTGCTGTCTTTGTGTGGGCGTTTAGAAAAAAAAAAAAAAGGAATCACTTCGTATTCATGTGGCATTTCTTTTCTGTTCTTTCTTTTTGTTTTGTTCCTCTTCCCCTGCCCCTCCATACCTTGGGTTCTCAAGGCAATTAATTTTAGACTGTACATCACTCCAAGAAAGTTGTGTAGGTCACTTATTGTCACCAGGAACAAAGTTGCACACTTTGACAGAATGTCAGCAATAGGAGGCTGCCTGACAGCTCCAGCATCACTATGTGGGGCGCCCTTCCTGTGGCTTAAGTATATGACTGCCTGAGTGCTCTCCTGTGGAGGCACCCGCCGGCTTTCCTCTCTGATCTACAGTTGCGTTTGTGCTCACTCAAACCAGAACCACCATCGTTGTGCAGCCATCAAATATCTAACATTTTATATTCTCTGTCTTATCTGTCGTGTTGGAGAAATTGCTCCTTTTTAGCTTGCAAAGGAATGTCAGGTTCCCTAGCTCGCCTTCTGGCTTGCCTGCTCATCGTCTATAGCATGTTTATTTAGTTCGGGTTACATTTCCCATCTGGGCATAGGTTTATTATTAGGGCGAGTGGAAAGTACATTCTAGCCTGGAAAATATTGTCCTAAGACTGTCTTTTACTAAGTGCATTAGACAAAGGCACTACATGTGCTTTTCTGTTTCACAAGCGATGGTGTATTAGTAAGTTGATTATCTTTTTGTAAACTTTCAATTTCATGAGCTTGTTTCTAACAGACATTAGAGAGGGGATGTTTTATAGCATAATGATCATTAATACTGTACCTTTCTTAATTCCATGATGTGCTTAAAACCCTGATTGAATGAGTCATTTTGAGAGCTCCATTTGGAAATGAACAGATATTCCTTTTAAACAGAATAAAGAGGAAAGTGCATTGGATCGGCCTCTATGATAGATGAAAGGAAGACTTTGGTTCTTAAATTGTGGGCCTGAACTTTATAGGTTAGGTATGAGTCTAGATTGGAATATGAATTTAGGTAGTTGAGAGATGCAAATGAGATCTAAGTCTGTTGCTATTTTGACAGTGACTTTGGTTTGGGTCAGCGCCTATGGAAACTTACAAGAAAAGTATTAACAGAATTTCCTCTACTATTACTTGTCCAGGGAAGTAGTCATGTTGTCCTATAACTATATCTTTCTTCCCCCTATGAAAATGATTCAAAGTCAAGTGGGTCTCTGCCAGCCCCCTGGTTGGAGCAGGTTTTGTTGATGACGTCGCAGGGTGACCATGGTGCATGGTCACCAGGAGTTCTGTGAGATGTCCTGCACAACATGTCCTGAGCTTCCGGTGGGTTCTCGGGTTAATAGCCTCACACCTTCCTAACTCCCTTTGACATGATTTCCTTTCTTTTAAAGTATGCTCATCACATTTTAAACAGCAAACTAGCACACCGCTTTCTCTTCACCTCTCCCAGGGATAACGTCTTTCAAAGGCACACATTCAGTCTCTGCTTGCACATACATGGTTGTAAAAGGGATGGAACTTTTATGCCATTTGTGCAGGTGTGTTGTTTTCCCTCAGTGTATGCTAAATAGCCATCCGTGCCAGTGTCAGCGCTGCCCGACTGCAGTGCCCTGGCTGCAGGTGTGGTTATTCATCCTTGTCTCCACTGCTGGGTATGTCAGTTGCTACTAAGTTCTCATAGACACCACAATGGGGAGCATCTCTGGGAAGCAGGCTAGGTATTTCTAGACTAGATACCCAGAAGGGTGGATGCGTGCATTTTAAATTTTAATGAACCCTGTGGAGTTGCTGTCCAAAAGGGCTCCAGTGTACAGTTCACTGTGAATGTAAAGTGTGGTTGCTCTTCCCTTCGCTCTCTGGGCAGAGAGGTTGTTAGAGAGATCAGCTCTATCTTTGTTAATGTCAGAGGGGAAAAGAGCCCTACATTTAACTTCTGTCTCTTGGGTTATTAGTGTGGTCAAATGCTTTTTCTTTTTTTCTTTTTACATGTGCAGTAGCCATTTGTATTTCTTCTGTGAACTGCCTTACTAGATTTACAGTAATACTGGATTTACAAACCACACGGATTGAAGAAGTAGGCCTTATGTCCAGTTCTTTGCTTTGAAGAACTTACCTTCTGATTGCTTTCAGTAATGGATTCCCCTAGTGCAGGCACACATTTAATTCACAGTAACCTTCTCTAGGCTGGAGACATTTAGAGATGCTATCAGCGCACTACATCTTGTTTAGTATGTATCATCTGTGCTTGACTTCTTGTGGCCATATTGTATCTTATTGTCGTAACTTAATAAAGGAAGATGCTATGCCCAGGACTGTGCTTTTAATCTCCTAGGAGTCCTTCTCCAGCCTGCCTTGCTTTTAATGCCTCCTCAAAATCAGCACTCCTTCTAGCACCTCACTGCTTTAGAATACATTGTAGCTTACTGTTTTCTGACCTTTGCCCTTTGATTCTGGTTGTTAAAAAGTTATTCCTATTCAGGAAACAAACTCATCTCCATCCACACCATTGGACAGCCATTTCCTCCAAATAATAATAGCACGAGTTTGGAAAAAAAAATATTTTTGAGAAAGGGATGCTCTGTGTGGCCCAGGCTTGCCTTAAACTCTCAGGTCTGCCTGCTTCTGCCTCTTGAGTCCTGGAATTAAAGGCATGTGCCACCATATCTGACCCTGAAACTTTTTATATTCTTGATATATTAGGCTTTGATTACCGGGTGACATTATTTTCTATTTACTAACAATTTGTTGGTCTGGGCATCTGGTAAAATGGTTGTAGCAAGTGTACCCTCTTCATCCTTCCCTGCCCTCTCCCCGCCTCCTCCCTCCCTTCCTTCATCCCTCCTCCTCTTCTGTCTCTCTTTGCTTTCTCTCTCTCTTACTATTATTTCTTTGCATGTGTTCCAAACAAGAGTCACATATCCAAATCACAAGTAATAAGCTCTGTCATAATTTTGCTTAGTGAATGATAAGAATGATAAGACTAAGATATCATCATATAAAACACTTAAGTTTATTTCCTTGAACCAAGATTTGACATAAATGGAATCAAGGAATCTTCTGGACAAGTGTTGAGCTATTCCTACTTTCCCAAAGTAGGTGTTGTACAATTCTTATTTATATTGTATCCTAGATGTACAACTCTGAAAAGTGATATTACCAGGGCTGGTAACCCAGGAGGATCCTGTTGGAGAATTCACTGTCTGCATGATGATAAAGCCAAGAGTCTTAAATACCAGGGAGAAAAAAAAAGAAGTTCTCTGTAGGCCAGAAGCCATGCAATCACATCTTTAAGATCTTCAGGGATCGACAGCCTTGTCCCTTTGTAGCTCTTAAAGGCTAGCCATGAGGCTTGCATTCTCATTCTGAATGTTTGCTTACTGTTTTCTGCTTCCTGGGTTCTGACTTGGTGACGGCTATATTCATTTCTTCTCCCTAACATTAGCAGATAGCTGATCCGCGTCTACATTTTCCTTTCCTTCCTTTTTTTTTTTTCCAGAGAAAGGAAGAGAAAAGGAAGTAGATTTGTATGGCCTAGGCATTGATGACACTGAGTTTGTCTGTCAGGCAGGGAGGTCTGTTTCCAGGGAGGGTTTCTGTCCTGCATCGGCTGCTTCCTGAAGCAGTTGTCTAGGACAGAATGGCCCTTGGTACCGCTCTCACAGAGTTTGGTCCTCTGGGGCTATCTGCTACTTTCACTACTGGAAATGGGACCAAGCCAAGTCATTTTTTTTTTCATTCTCTGAGTTAGCAACAGCCTTGCCTGTCTCTAATTACAGCGGTGGAAGCAGCCTCTGAAAACGTGACCTGCTTATTTGACATGCCAGGCAGTTGCTCACGTAGTCTGCAACATCTAGCTAGCCTCTGAATTTTTCCTCCTTTCCCTTTTCATTTCTCTCTCTCTTATTTAATATCACACATTAAAATGAATTTCCAGCCCAGGCTGTTTGGTTGCACTATCCCTGAGACAGCATCCAAAGTCTGCCCTGCCTGCAATCAGGAGGAGCCCATGCCGCTGCAGGGTCTGCCCTGGACTCTCAGAGATCCCTAGGAGTGAATCCGCATTGCCCCACCTCCCAGTGGTTAGGAATCTTGAGCCCCTTTCTCGCTAGGGACACACATATCGTATCCTGTCCTTTGCCTGTGATTCCACTGAAGCTCCAACTTGTCGGTAGTTTTTCTTCTGCTTTGCTGGTGACATTTTATTTTGAATCCCAGTTACATACCTGACCAGGATTGACTTTGCAGTCCTTCAGAAAAGTGACAATTGGTGTTTGATGGGAAAACAGGAAAGAAAGAATATTTATCTGTACCAGGCTATACAAGCTGAGGGATTTTGGAAAGAGACTCACCTAATGGAGGTGGACCCTCTTTGAGACAGTGGCCGATAGAACCCAGGCTGGTCTTGAACTTGCAATGAAGATGAGGATGACCTTGAACTTCAGATCTTCTTGCCTCTGTCCCTCAGGTGCTGGTATTACAGGCTTGTGCTGCTTACTTTAAGTGGTGATGGCGATTAAACACTAGGCAAGCACTCTGCCAGCTTAGCTGTATGCCCAGGCCGAGGCTGGCCTTTAAACAGAAATGGGGCAGTGGGGATCGAGTTGGCAGCCTTGTAGAAAAGGGATGTCCAGTCGTCCTCATCTGCCAAGTAGTGTGGATGCCAGGTGCCAGGAGATAGACAAGGGCCGAGAGCCAAGCTGGGCAGAACTGTGAGCTTGGCCAACTTGAACGGAACATTTTTTCTTCTCATATGCTGAAATCATTGCCTTGTTTGTTTTTTCGTATGCTTTGTGGTGCTTGGAATTGAACCTAGGGCCCCTCAATTCTGATCCCAGCCCAAGGTTTGAAGGGCGCACATCCTTACAGGTAGCACAAGAACTCAGCCCCCCAAAGCTGTCAGTGAGCTCCAGCTGCCACGGGGGCTCACAGTTGTGTCAGAGGTTTCTGTAATTGTTTGTCTGTAAAGCAGAGGTTCACGCCTTGGCATCCGCTTTCCGACTGGTTCCTCACTCCCAAATGATGACTATAGCTAAAACCCTTTTAAAAATTCTTTGTGCAGGTGCACCTCTGTGTACACATCTGTTTGTGAGTGGAGGTGTGTCCATGCCATAGCATGTATGTGGAGATCGGAGTATGAACTCAGAAGTCGGCCCTTGTCCTCCTGGCAAGAGACCTGGCGGAGACAGTCTTGTTCGCATCCTCTGTGCTCTGGCAGTGCAGTTGGCTTATGGGTTACTGGCCACCGGAACATTCTCCTGCCTCTACCCTCCCATCTCCCTGTAGGAGCACTGGGATTACATATCGGCATCTGAACTGATTTAGGTTTTTTACCTGGGCTCAGGGGATTTGAACTCAGGCATCTCCCCGGTCCCGTGTAGAAGAACTCTTGGTGTTAACTAGAATTGCAAATTTGATCCAGGAAATAGCAGGTTCAATGGGAAATTCTGGAAGGTTTTTTTTAACAACTGTTAAAGTTGTTAAAGTTGTATAAAGTGAAATATTGTGTCAATGTCAAAGGCCACCTTGCCTGTAAAACTCAGCAGAGTTAGTCCGCTGAGGACAGAGTCCACTCAGGCTCTTCTCAACTGCCCCCTCCCCTCCCAGAAAAGATGCCCTGTTTGCTGTAAAGTAGGGATGCCAGGCCGCAGGTGATGTCAGATATTCCCACCTGGCACTGATTTCTGTTACATGGCTTGAGGAGTGACTCTCTTTTGCATGGGGGTGAAAGTGTTCTGTTATTTTACTAACCCGCATCCTCTCCCATTGGCAGGCAGAGGTGTGGGGGGTGAGGAGTGCTTATCCCCCTTTGCAGGCCGTGGGACCCTAACACATGTTTACTTTTGTAGACGACATGATAACTAGGCTCCCTTCCTTTCATTTTATGGTGTCTTGATTTCATACCCTTTGATGGCATTTCCTCCTCCCGGATACTGTCCCCCCAAATTTAAGGTTTTAGACCCAGCAGCCCATAGGTTGTGGGGCTGCTTTTCTTTAATAGGGTCGGCCTGGTTTCAGAATCGCATTCATTTCTGAGTTGCCACAGGGTGCAGTTCAGCCCTCAGCAGGGTGTTCAAAGGCCCTTCCCCTGCTTCTTTTGACTTTCTAATGGATGCTTTCCTCCTCCAGACCGGAAAGCTTCCTTCCTCTGGTCCTCTGGTCCTCATAAGCTGTAGTAGACGAGGCAACATAGCTCAGGTCTGCCCCAAACTTCAGCCATTCTGACTATGTATGCCCAATGCAGAGCTTCTTACTGGCAGAGTGCAAGACCAAGTCTTCTCTTGTCTTGTATGTCTCCAGTGTTTAGTGCATTGCCTGGCACTCCACAGACACTATGTAAATATTTGTTGGGTGTGGGATTGTATAAATATTAGAACGGTTGTGATATGAATGCTCATAACCCGAAAGATAACAACTATGGGCCGAGTGTCAGCCTTATTATTATTTTTTTTTTTTGCAAGCTGGTTTCTTGTCCAAAGGTCTGTCACCTAGAGTACATCTTCAGAGGACTCAAAAAGGCAGCTTTGGCAGCTTTGAAAAAAACAGCAGAAAATGCCCGTTTGCATCTCTAATGAGTTGTGTGTAGTACTGACTCTAATAACTGAGTACAGTGTGAATAAAACTTACATTCCTTTCTCTCACGCAAAGCGCCAGGACTAAATCTCACTGCCACAAATAAAACAAGCTCATCTTATGGGCTGTATTAGGAAGGCAAGATGTGTTGGCTCCAGAGTGAAAAGTTGAAGCCATTCTTCAGAGGATGTTTGGCGCTGTCACGTCAGTGTCCTGCTTTACTTGGAGGTCGCTAATAGCTGACCCCACGCTGTCATGCCTAGCACATCGACTCTCTTATTTTTAAACTTCCTGAACTCGAAAGGTTTTTTTTTTTTTTTTTGAGCCTTAAGGTGAGAAAAGAAGGGATGGGAATGGTGGCAGAAAATATCTGTAATTGAACTGCAATAGCTTTAAAGGTTTTATTCAAACAGAAAGAAGAAAAAAATCCCTAACATTTATTAGTTGCTATACACTATCAGAGTTTTCTCATTTTATGTGATTTTGTTCTAAAAGCACCCTAGAGTCTCCTTTGCAGAGGGAGAGTTGAGACCGGCTCCAGCCTGGGGGTGGGGGTGCTTTCAGATTGTAACGTTTTTTTGCAGAAGCATTCCTCTCAGCCAACTGGAAACTGTTTCCTTTTGGTGCCGGTGAAGCCAGGATTTGTATGTAGGAGGGGAAAAATGATGCTATTAAGGAAATACTGAGCCTCTTCTCTGGAACTAGACTCCCCGGGTCTTTGTGGTCCTCACTCTTCTCAGACTTTCCACATAAACCCTTCATTTAAACTCTTGTTTTTCTACCCAACCCTGAAACTCATGGTAGGCGTTAACTTAAGCCATGAGCATCTCGGTAGGGACACAGTATTAACAGTCAGATTGAATGGAAATTGCTAAAACCAAATTAAAAAAAAAACCTCTCTTAAATTATACAAAGGGGAAAATGACTTGTGGAAATAGATTTTTGTGAAGAACAGAAGAGGGGAATGAGTTGATTAATTGTCAGCACAAAACTGGAATTATTTAGGAGCAGATCCACAAAGTAAGATTGGTGTAAGGACAGCCCATCGTTCATACGCCTTCCCTCGCTGTCTTCCCCCACCCCATATCTATACATTTCTATTTTTGGTGTTTTAAGGAATGCAGGGTCCATCTGTCTTGTCTGGCATAGCTCTAATAAGGGACTGGAAGATCAGTAGTGATCAGAATAATGGGCATGCAGGCATCTTACAGATCTGTTTAGGTCCGATGAGCAACCCCCCCCCTTTTTTTGAGTGTGTTATGCAAATGTTCCCCCACTGAGTCACACTCCCCCCCCCCCCCCCCCCCCGCCCTAACCATGACTCTTTTGTATCTCATCACTGGCGTCCAGTCTTTCACATGGTCAGCGGGGTGAGGAGTTTCTTGTACTTGAAGCCCAATGACAGCCACTGCCTCCTCTTTCTTCCCCTGTTGTATCCACTGCTAGGTACTGTCCTTGAGTTAATTTGATCATTAGTTGGCCTCAACGATTCTGAAGAGGTAAGCTGGGTTGCCTCCATTTTACAGATATTCCAGAGGAGAGGGAAGGTTAGACACTGGTTAGTGTTCTCAGTTTGAATGGGGCGGAGCTGGGACTTAAACCCAGGTGTTATTAAGCTCTGGATTGCGCTGCCTCTCACAAGTCCCCATTGCTTGATCTTTTTTGTCACGCATTGACCACACTTGATTGTGGAGGTGTTGAAGGATCAAGAGTCACTATAGCAGGCGTGTACTATGGGTGCGTGGACTACCACTGTATCTGTAGCATTCCAGTGAGTCAGCTCACAGGGCAGTAAGCTTGGCATCAGGAACTTAGAGTGAGCCTAAGAAGCCCTCCATGAGAGCATCAAACTGTGCCTTTGCATCTAGCATGTACATAATATTATACGCTAGTCTGAATGAAGGACGAACTGTGGAAGCATGTGGGAAGGCAGCACACATTGTATATGCTAGGTGATGGCTTTAGGTTAGGGCTTAGAGGGTACATGGAATTCCCTTGCCTTGGGATGAGGAGGTAGACACTCTAAGGTGAGGAAATAGTAGCAGGAAGCATGGTAGGTGAGTATAACTTGTGTGTTCTAAAAGCAAAACAGGCAGACTAGGAGGCTATATTATTTAAGATGTTACCAGTCCCATTCAAGTCCTAGAGCAGATTGGAGACCAGTTTGTGAGGCTCTTGGTGCCTGCAGACTCTGAAAATGGTGGCTTTTTGCAAGGATACATTGTTTCCTTGTGTGTCTTTTTGTTCTTATCCTGTCTTGTGTATGTTTTAGGAAAATGTTATAGTGGGGGAGATGGCATTGTGCCTTCTTGTGAAAGATACGTTGTATTGAAGTTGGAAAGTCCCTTGCTTTTACAAAGCTGTCACCGTCACACTGTGCTGGCTCTCTCAAAGGAAGCCTAGGGACTGATTACAGAGTCACTTTAGAAGTTCAGGGCTCTTGGTCCATGGAAATTAGGTCCAGATACAAGACACTCAATTATACTAGATATGCTTAACAGATTAATATGGGAAATATGGTTAGAACATTTACATATTTAAAACAGGCAACATTATTTTAGGAACTGCCTGTTCATTTAGTTAGATTTTTCTGTTCATTGTCATTGGCCATTCCTTTCTTACTTACAGGCTGAACTCAGCCTGCTGTATTTTCAGCATACCAGAGAACTTTGCAAACGATACCACTGAGCTCTGGGGCTCTAGGCTGAAATGTAAGATGGGTTTTCACCTGGACTTTTATCCGAGCTCCCAGGGGAGAAATGGCAGTTCACACGACACTACTCCCGAGCTGATGTGTGCTTACAATGTGTGTCTATTGTGCTCGCCCTGTGGAGAGCTGGCAGTGCCACCCTTGCTCTGCAACGGGGACGCTGGAGCAGATAGAAGTTAAAGAGCTTGCCCACGGCAGGGAGGGAGCGGTGGAGCTGGGACCTGAAACCGGGCAGATTCAGTGACGGCCAGGGTTTTCATGGTTGTGTTTTCTTCACATATGAAGCTGCGCAGACACACAGCCAGTCCCCTTTACTCATCTTTTCATTTGTTTTTCCTTCACGTTCTTAAGTGAAATATGATTTGTAGTGCTGTTTGTGCAATTGGCACAAAAGTCTCAGGATTTGAAGAAACCATGGCTCACACTAGTGAAGGCTTTGCCTAGGTCATATTCGGATTTACCTTTGCAGCCAGGGGTCTGGCTTAGACATGGAGTGCTTGCCTGGCAAGCATGGGTCTTGGATCTCATCCCTGGCACGAAACTAAGCCAAACCAAACCAAAACATTTACCATGAAGTTAAATAACCTTAAGTCAGCTTAAATTCTTTTCTGAGTTTTATATTAATACTTGAGCCTGTGATAAGTGAATTCACATAACTCTATAGCCGTCTTAACTAGCATGGCCCATAAGCAGACTGTCTTCAAACAGGAGATGGGACATTACTATTGGACACAATTTAAATATTGATTCCTGACTATAGTACATAGATGAGTTTAAAAAGTGCCTCTTGTCCTGTCTTGTAAATTCAAGTAGCTCTCTATTCAGTTGTTATAGCATAAACGTTCCATAAAGAGTGTTTGTACTCCATAGGGAGAGTACAACCACAGATGTCGTATTAGGAGTCACTGTCCAATAATAATCCTAAACTTGTCTTGGGAGTGAATCTAGTTTTCCATGTGCTGGGTTTGATCGCTAATGTGCACTCTGTCTCTCCAGTTTCACACTGGTGGCTAACATCCGATGACTCAGTTGACAGACATTTGGTTTCAATTTTAAAGTGTGGCCTTAATATTATTTTATTTCTATATACTACATATATGCAATTTAAAAAAATCAAGTGATTACTAATTATAAACCGTTTAGAAGCTTGCATAACTTATTTTATTTATTTATTTTACTTTTTAGAATCAGATTAAAGTTTAGTGCTAAATGCCGACTTGTGTCCCTCTCTTGGTTTGCTTAATTATGTAACCAGGTGACCCACTAGCTGTTAATATGGAGTTAGATGACATAGCTATCAAATGTCCAAGTGATGCAGATCAGCTTGTACAATCATAGTCTATGAAGATTAATTTTCAGATCAGGGCAGCGGTCATTGGTGTGTGAGGAATTGCCTTGGTGAGCTAAATGAATCTAGTGAAATGCTCTGTAGCTGTAATAATGAAACTCTGAGCCTTTCTCTTGGGTTTTCTATTTAATATGATAATGAGATAGATTACTAATGCTTTTGTGAATACGTTTGTCTTGTTTTCTTTTAAAGTAAACTCGGGCTGTTGAGCAGATAAAGTGCTTGCTGGGCAAGTGTCAGGACCTGAGCTGGATACTCAGTACCCTTGTAAAAGGCAGTGTGGTGGCTCATGCCTGTACCCTTGGTGCTGAGTGGTGAAGACAGGTAGATCTCAGGGGCAGTTTAGCCAACCAGCCTGTCTAGCTGAAGCAGCAAGCTGTAGGTTCAGCCAGAGACTTTGTTTCAAACAAATAAACAACAACAACAACAAAAATAAACACAATCAAGAGAAATGGAGGAAGACACACGCTGGCTGCCACCCCTGTGTTATTCATATCCCCCCCCCATGTACATGCATGAGTGGGTATGGATGCACCCCCTCACACACATATACATATGAATACACTCTGGAAGAATAACATATTCATGATACTAATTTGATAGCTTCACTTGTATATAAGATGCTTTTGGCAGACTTGACCATTAGTGGGAGTTGATTGATGGCCTCAGTTTTATCCCAGCATCAGGAAATACATCATTGACTTTGACTTTTTATGCATTTGTCCATCTGTCTCTCTTTTTTTTTGGCCAAGTTATATTACATTTTGCTGTACTGTCCTGAAGCCATGTGGAGACTTTATCTTCGACTTTCAACGCCCCCTGCCTGACAGGATATCACTATGTAGCCCTGGTACTTGGTACGCAGACCAGGCTGGTCTTGATCGCATACAAATCCACTTCTCTCTGCCTCTTGAGTACTAGGATTAAAAGCATGTGCTACTATGCCTGGCTTTTTAATTTTTTAAAATTTTCTTAGTATATTTATGTCAAATGAATAGACTTGTTTACTATGAAATAATTGTTTTTCTGAACAATTGGATTTTTCATATTGCTTATTTATGATAGAGTCAAAGTCAACGAAATTGGGATTGTGTGGTGTACATGAACCATCTGAATTCATATACACCTAAGAAGGTGACTCTTGACCTTCTTGACCGTTCCTGTTCTCACGGGGCCAGGAAGAACCATGGCCACAGAATTTTAGATCAAGAAAGGACTGTGGAGGTAGAGATATGGCTCTATTGCTCCAGTGCCTGCAGAAGATGCGCTAAATCCATAAACCAGCGGCACCCAGGCCATGAAAGCAGAAGGACAGGAGACTCAAGGCCACCCTTGGCTACATAGTGAGCTAGAGACCAACATTGGCTATGTGAGTCCACGAGACCCTGTCTCAAAACAAAACAAAACAAAATAACAACAGCAGAAATAAAAGAGGTCCATGGAGTCTAGCCCAGCTCCCTGAGCTGTGATATTGTCTGTGAGAAATGAATGGCTTCCTGTTAGCCCAAGCACAGAGTGGACCCTTGAGTCTCCAGCCTCTGCTCCGTACATCTCATTGTGCCTACTGTGCCATTTTCCTACCTCCTGAGAGCTCATGAATCTTTGTATTGTGTTCCGTGGATTTGAGTCAGGAGTCCTGCTGCCTATGAGCGCTGTCGCCTATCCAGCAACATCTGCACAACATCCCGCAGCCTGAGGGCTACAGCTACCGAAAGCAGGCCCCAGGCTCCTCTGATTTTCCTGGGAAAATAGCAGTTCCTTCTAGGAACAGAAACACAGCTTTCATGTAAGTCTAGGAGTTCTGAGTAAGTTAGGATCGTATGTTTAACTTTGATAGTTTATAGATAAACAGTCTCACATATAAAGAGCTGTTTAAAATAACTCATTAAAAACAGAGAGACTTTAGAGTTCATAATACATGAGATTCCATGGGCAAGGAAAAGACTCCCCTTGGAAGTACATACCTTTTTTTCTTAGTAGGCCATTGGCCTTGCCATGATCTTCAAACAGAATGGATTTTTCATTTTATTTAATTAATTTATTGTTTTTGTTCTCTTAATCTTCAAATGCATATGTTTTTAGTCATCCCCTGAACAAGACTCCAAAGCCAATAGAAACCACAGCATTTATATTTCGTTGTTTTGCTTGTGGTATTCCACTCTTAGAATGGAACTTATTTCTAGACAACAGTCTAAGTCAGATGCAGAAGTTAAGCCTTTGTTTCCTAGAGTTTCTGTGTTGTAGATTTGAGGTTCTGATCTCGGAACTGTGGACACAGCTAATAGCCACACAAAATAAACAAAGTGGCAGATCTGATGATAAATGAAACATGGATGTTTATGTACTCCATTTCCCAATATTTATTTTCTAACCAAAGCTGAGTACAACACTAATGTCTTATAAATATTCCTCGGGAAAAATAGTTTCCCATGTGCTAGATTTCTAAGCTGCTTTAAAAATTAGCCCCAGGGCTTGCAAGATGGCTCAGTGTATTTAAGGGTGCTTGCTGCAGTCTGAGGACCTGAGTTTGATCCCCAGTATCTCCATGGTATAAGGAGAGAACTGACTTCAACTAATTGTCCTCTGACCTTCACACGTGTGCCACTGTGCACACGTGTGTACATGTACACACAGACACAAATACGTACACGAATAGATTAGGTAAAATGTAGTAAGTAATTTAAAAATTAGTCCCAGATATTTCCTTTTTGTGGGTGAATTCTCTGGGCATCCTCTTGGGTATTCTGCATCGTTGCAACATTTGAAACATGTTCCAAATCTGAAAGTGAGGAAGGGTGTCCTGTAGAATACTCTAAAGACAGCTTGAGATTCTCACCATGGGTCAGGTGTGCATGGATAACTGAAAAAGCTTGACGGTGCCTAAATGCTGAGGGCGGGCCAGCGTCATCACCCCTTCCTTATTTCTCCTCTGTCTCCCTGGGATGGAAACCCTTCCCTCCTTCGGTCACACACTTCCTTTCCCAGCAATCCAGCCCTCTTTCCTGGAGGGAAATCCTGGGGAGTTTCTTGGTGAGAAGGGGCATACCTTCATTTGGTCCATGAGCTCTCATTATGCCAAGCACATCTTGTTCCGAAGTGGTCCAGCTGTGTCTAGCTCTTACTGGAGTTCTTTCCTATCAGTCTCTGTTTTAATTAAATGAATTATTAATTAATTAATTTTTGGAAACTGGGTCTCAGCCTTCAAACATGTGATTCTCCTGCCTCTAAACTTGGAAGTTCTGTAATTACAGGTGTGTACTGCCATTTACAATTCTTTGTTTACTTTAGAAGAAATAGGGTTCTTTCCCCTAAACTGTTTATGTTGAAATAATTGAAATTCTTTATGTCTCTGTCTGTCTCTCTCTCTTTCTCTCTCACACACACACTTTTGAAAAGAAGGCGGGAGTTTCTACACCCCTCCGGTCCTTCTCCTGGTGTCAGCACTGACACCGCCACCATACAATGAGCAAAACCAGGAAATTAATGGTAGCACGGCAGTGTCACTAGCTTACACTTCTTCCTTGAATTTTCCTCAGATTCGCCCGTTTTCTGTTCTGGGATCTAGTTTAGAATACCACATTGCCTTTTGTCAATTTTCTTAGTCCCCGAGGCCACAGTTTTCCAGCAGTGTTGTATGGGTGTGACGCACCTGGGCACAAGCCAGATGTTTTCCCCGATGGCGATTCAGACTTGTCCTTTGCCCCCACCCTGCTGTTAGTGGCACTGGGGTACTGTTGCTCTGGGTGAGGTCAGCGTGTTGTCCATGTGGTTGCTGGGTGGATGTCACTGTGAGTTTATACTGCATGTCATTGGCAGGAATCCTTTTCATAAGCAAGGATTAGTAGGAATGCAAGCTGCCAATGGCCAGGGATTGCCTGTATTTGCTGGTCTTGTGGGAGAGACAACCTAGGAGTCCCTGGAGCTTTGGCAATCTGGAAAGCCCCCTTTGCTAGAGGAACACTACCCCCATAGGATTTTGTGCCAACAGGAAACCTTTATTGCAGTGTGGTAGCCACAGACACCATCTGGCTGGTAAACCCTTGAAATGAGGAACTAAATTTTTTATTATTTAATTTTAATTCATTAAAATTTCAAGTTAAATGGCTACATGCGTATTGGAATTTTCAGCTTTAGCGTTCCCTTGGGGGGCAAAGTTGGGTCATAGTTTGAAACCTTTTGCTGTACAATAAAACATGGATGGAGAAAATCATATAAAGCAAATGCATGGCTTAAAGAAGGATCATGAGGTTGACATTTTGGTAACTCCTGCCTAGGTCAAACTCTGCCTGACCCCTCCTGCTCGAGTCACTACCGTTAGGACTTGGACAGTCATTGTTTTCTTTTATCTCCTCGGTCCCTCTGTACTGCAGCTTTAATCTTGCACATTTAAAAATAGCTGGAAATGTCCTCATATCTCTTCTAATCAATAATGGCCTCCTTTCCCTTGTAATACTTTGGGAAGTCCCTAGATGTTAGGATGTGTGGAGTTTCACACAGTCAAAACTTTACCATTTGCATATCCCAGGTAGAACTGGCGATGCTCCTCTGTCTCCAGGTTTGTGAGACTCCTTTGCATTTTCTGCAAGTTGCAACTTGATCCAGACGTTCCATTGGTCAGACCCGGGTCAAGCCGGGTCATACAGTTTTAAAGATGCCTTTATAACGCCCCTGCCTGTGAGTTATGTGTGTATTATTAATGTGGAAAGAACATCAATAGGACATTTTCCGTCACGTGAGGCATTCCCAATTGAGGGCAGTTCATAAAGTTAAACTGGTTTACACTAAACCCTCCAGGATATAACATGACACATGGGCCTGTGGAAAAGCAAATTTTCGGAGTTCTTTCTAAATACTTTCACATACATTCATTTGACTTCTCTGCAAAATTTAGCATGTCTGTGGGTAAGAGGTGTGTCTCTGTGTGGGTGTGTGTCTGTCTGTTGGGAGTGTTGTAAAAACTCAAATCAAATTGTTATGTAGCCATTTATTTGTCTAAATCTCACCCACATGACTGTATGCACTATCTTCTTTAATTTTTTTCTCCATTTCCAACACAGGATCAAAGTTGGGCTTTAGAGTTATTTTTGTGCGTGGAAACATCTGGAGGCAAAGGGAATGAACACGGAAGATGAAGTGGTGGTTGCTCACGTGACAAGGATTGGACATGCTGTGTACAGACCCTCTGTTAACTGTTGGATGGGGGGGCTTTTCTAAGAGGCTCAAGCCTGTGACCTCTTGTTGGAGTTTAACGTGTGGCTGGATTCACGGAGCACTAGAGTGGTTTTTTTTTTCAATATGGAAAGCCAGCGTGTGTTAACATATTAAAGAATGGGCATTTTTGTAATGTGAGAAATGAAATCTACACTGAAAATAAGGCAATCTTGGCTTCAGTTCAGGTCCCTACCCTCACAATAATAATGAGAAATTTGGTCTCCTGTAGGGGTGCAAATATGTGATGCTCTTGCCCACACCTGTGGTGGAGCACACGCTATACTCATGTTCCTTGATCGACTTCAGATGACTTCTCAGCTCTGTTCCAGGAGCTGCATGGCACACACGGCCCAAGCCCCTCGTGACTGCAATCTCTTCTGAAGGCAGGAGAGCCCCTCAGGTGCTCTAGCTTGTCCGCCTCGCTTCCATTTTTCTCAACTCTTCATAGAAATGCAGAATCTCGCTCTCCAAAAATCTATGAAAAATTTTTTTCTTAAAATTATTATCACTCAAGCTTTGGAGAAAGCACAGTTGAAGGGCACTGTTTTGAGTCTGATGTTCAGAACCCGCATTAAAGGAAAAATAAATCCCAGTGTTATTGGTGCCTTTTTATAATTCCAGTACTCCAGAAAGCAGGCACAGGCAGGTGCCTAGGGCTCCAGGCCAGTCTGTCTAGCCCAGGCTGCTGAGTGAGAGGCTAGTGAGAGACTGTCTCAAAAACAGAGTGCATAGATTCTGAGAAATGACACTGGAGATTGTCCTCTGGCTACCACGTGTACTTGTATACTAATAATGTATAATAATGCACCCTCACTGAACATACATACACACACACACTTACACATACAGACACACATATACATACAGACACACATAGACCTACATATACAGACTATACAATAGACACACAAATACACACACATGCATACAGACATACACAACATAAACACATACACATATACGAACACACACAGACATATACATACACATAGACTACACACACACACACATACAGACACACATATACATATAAAACACACACAGATATACACAGACCATACACACATACACACAGAGAGATATACACACAGACATACATAGACTTATACATACACATAGACCACACACACATAAACACAGGCACACATATACATATAAAACACACATACACACACAGACATATATGGACCACACACACATATACAGACATACACAGACCAGATGCACGCATGCACACACGTGCATGTGCACATGTGTGCACACGTGCACACACACACAAGAGCTGGAGGAGATTAAAGAAGAAACTGTCATCCTGAAAGTGCTTGCTTTGCAGGTGTGAGGATGCTGTTCTGAGTTTGTTGCTGTTGTGTATTGGCCTTCAGCCAGAACTGAGTTGGTTTTAGATGAAAATTAAAGCAAAAGAACTAACCAACTAACCAATCAACCACCAACAGCAAAGTTAAATGCAGCCTGCGCTCAACACTCCATGGCACGAGACTTTCTTGCTCACGTTAGCTTGAGCAAATGTTTATTTCTCAGGTCTGTGTGGCTCCTGTGCAGCTGAAATGTGGCCTTTGAGCCGCACATTGGTTTTGTGGTCTCTTACAAAATGCTGTCACTTAAGTCATTCTGGACACCACTTAAAATATCTGGGCAAGACATAACAAAATAAATACCAGCAATAGACTTTTCTGCCTGGTTTTAAGGAGGACACAGGAAGAGTCTTCATGGCAATGGTGGGAACCTAGATTGCTGTTTTCACAAGTACGTGGGAAGGGCTGGGGGGTGTTGCTCACAGTAGATGTTTGTTCAGCATGTGTGAGGCTCTGGAATCCATCCCACTGTGTGTGTGTGTGTGTGTGTGTGTGTGTGTGTGTGTGTGTGTGTGTCTGTGACATCGGAAGCTGCAAGTCAGGATGCCTGCTGTTCCTAGACTGAGTTCAGGGACGAGGAGAAATGCCTAAGGGGTGGGTAGTTGTGATTTTTTGAAAGCCCGCTTACAATCCTTTGAGCTAGCCGAGAGAGCCCGAGGATTACTTTGTGTTTATAGGATGGCATGCTTTCGCATGCACAAATCCTATTTGTGCAAATTTGACCTTTAGAACGATTTCCATCCACTTCTCCCATCCACCTCTTTTCTCCTCTCCTAAAGCCTGCCTTTTGCGTGACGTTCTTGGTCTTATGGTGGATGTCATGGCCCTGAGACCTTCCTCTGGGGCTGGCTGCCATCCGACATCCATGCACATACCTACCAGCTATTTAGCACACATTATTCCCCAGGGATCACAGTTGCTATTGGGGAGAACCCCCTTTGTGTCTGGCTGAGTGTTAAGCACTTACATATTTTTCTAGTTTAATTTTACAACCAGATGAGGGCGGTTTATCTCACTGATATGCCCAGAGAGATGAAATGTGCCCAAGTTTGGCACAATGGAGCTGTTGAGATGGCTAAGTGAGCAGAAGGTCTTGTGCAAGCCTGGTGACCTGAGTTCAGACTCACTGTGGGAGGAGAGAACTATTTCCAGGAAATTGACCTCTAACCTCTGCACAGGTGCTATGACATTAGTGTTCATAACACACACACACACACACACATGCACACCTGCCTGAATCACACATAACTAAGTGCCTGAGTCAGAGTTTGTAGGTGTTTTTTTTTTTTGTTTTGTTTTGTTTTGTTTTGAGACAGGTGTCTTACTATGCTGCCTGGGTTGGCTTTAAGCCTCGAGCCTCAGACTCCCTCATAGCTAGGGTCTATTACATGCTGGTCTAAAATAGATCCCTCTGCACCCCTGCACACAAGGGTTCTCTGCATAACAGCCCTGACTGTCCTGGAACTGGCTCTGTAGACTAGGCTGGCTTCGAACTCACAAAGATCATCTGGCCTCTGCTTCCCAAATGCTAGGATTAAAGGCATGTGCCATCATGCCCGGCTGATCTGAAATAGATCTTGATCATGAATTTTATTTTGTTCTTCTCATCATAAGTATTTCGCTGCAATTCCTTAAAAAAGCACCTTGAAAATAAACTCCTCGTGGATTTGTGTATTTTTTTAAGAAGCAATTTCTACATCTTAACAGTTTGAGTCTGGATGTTATCTTTCTGTACCCAACACACATAATAAAAACGTGTGAGATCGTCTGTAGGAATGTGCTTTTTAATTTCCTGTCTTGAGTCCTGGCGTATAGGATGGCAGTGGAAAGCAAGTGGAGTCATGCCTGGCAGACGTTAGACCGAGATGGCTTCAAAGACACACAGAGGAGTTTGTGTTTCATCGGAGGTTAATTCAGTCCCAACACTTTCCTTTCCAGCAGAGTTTTTTATTTGTTCCTGCTTGAGTCTGGAGGCTTCTTTGTGCTTCTAGAGGTGGCCCCTCGCTGCACACATGCCGTGCTCTCCTGTGTGGCCTTTCTGAGCAACTGAACTTGCCCAGAACAGGTACAGCCTGGCCACCACAGGTTTAGCCTGTCTTAGACTGGACATGGTGCACTCTGACCTCAGTGCCCACAATAGTCTCTCTCCGAGGTTACTTAGGAAGGCGTAGATGGACACTGCCCATACTCTCTCTCTATATCTCTTCCAACTTGGCTATATTCTGCCCTGCTATAGGCCAAAGCAGTTTTAATCATTAACCAACGAAAGCAACACATATACAGAAGGACATCCCACATCAAGAAGGTCCTTGTATTAACCTGTATTTGAAAATTCTTGATTATCTAGGGTTGGATACCAGGGTCATTTATTGAAAGTGATATCAAATAGTGCTTTTGTTTTGCTTTTGATCATCAGTTCTTTTTGAAATGTGTTTCTGTCTTCTTCTACTTCTATAAGTTCCAGATATCTAACATCTGCAAACCTCTGTGAGTCTTCCATCCATCCCTACTTATGTCCCTTCTTTGATTATTCTTTCTGTCTGTCTTTGTCTCTACTATCGTCTCTTTTTAAAATTTGAAGTTGTCAGGGTGAGCTTATAATTTAGGTTTAACATGGCATTTGGAGGTGGGGCCTTGTTTCACAGAATGGCACCTAGAATTCCAGAAGACCATTGTAAAGATTGGCATGTTAGTAATGCTGGACACAGCATCAGTACAGCTGAGACTCTACTGTCCTCCTTTAGGGAATGTACCTCGCCATAAATTTAATAATTAAATGGACAAATAACTAAAGGCTGTGTATGGAGTTACTAAAAAAAAAAAAGACTATTTGGTGGTATGTAACCAAGGAAGTAGGCTGAACCTGAGGTCAGGAAAACCTCACCCAAGGAAACAGCCTTTGAGTGAACTCTAAAAATTGTCAAGGTGTGACCACTGAAGAAGAAAGTAAGGACCTTCTGGGGGAAGCAGCAAGCGCTTTTTTGCAGAGGTCCCCAAAGAGGGGTGGGAAGCAGCTCTCTGTTGCATGGGTGTTCTGAGGACAGGAGGACTCCAGATCCAGCAGCATTCACCTTGCAGGTTGGAGAGCTTGCACGTGGGCAATGCTAGTCCCTCAGCTCAGGAGCTGTGGGGATCTCCAAAGCGCTTTCAGCAGTGAGATGGCATGATTGGAATTGCCCTGGAAGGGGTACACAGATTCTTTTCGTATGGAGAGCTAAGTTTCAGTGGGCAAGGGTGGACGCTGTGACCTATTGTGAGGCCAGTTTTCACTCTTTTGAGACATTTGATTCCTGAAACCAGAAAGATAATGATGGAGAAACAAACCCAGTCTCTATTCAGAGATAGAATCAGTTGGATGTGAGGATGAATTGTCTATGGGAAGTAGTAGCCAGAGTTCAAGGTCTGGATTGCAGTGTAGTGTGCTAGAAGTGGCCGAGATACTGTGGACGGACAGGGACTTTGGAGGTCTCCAAAAGGGTGAGGGGATTCCAGGGCAGCTGCTGGATTTAGGTGCTGGAGCTGGGAAGGGCACTCATACTTGCTTCAGGGCAAGTTACCTACTTGTAGGATGGAGTACCTGGGCGGAGACCTGGAGGGAGAGGATAGTGCCCAGCCTTTATCAGAAATGTTCATGGCAATGGTTCTGCAAAAGAGAGGACAGGGGTGACCCCTGAAGCAGGGTTAAAACTCAGGGCTATGGTGTTAGGACAGCGGGGAGGAGTCCCATGGTCTGTGGTGGGGGGAGCTTTACTGCAGTCAGACACAGTAAAGGCAGTGGAGATGGGAACTCTCTGAATGACAATTTAGCTGGGCTAAATGGGCACAGTGGCTCACCAGAATTCTGTCTTCTCATGCACTGACTCCCAGGAATGGCTGGCCCATTGAAAAGGGAGGGACCCAGGGGCTCACTCTTTAGAGATCAAGTTGAGATTGTGTCTTCTCACGCCTTTAACACGCAGGCTTCACGCAGCTGGTTTCACTGCACCTTCCCCTCTGCGTGTCTTTAGGTGTCAGCACAGAAGGAAATAGCTGGCCATTTTCTCAGGGAAAAGCCCTTTGTATGTAACTGAGGAAGTGACCCATCTGGCTATTGCCTCCTTCCTTTATTTGTTCAGCTATGACATTGGTTTCTCTGCATAAAAGGATTTTTAATTACTGTTTTTTCTTTTTCTTTTCTTTTTTTCTTTTTCTTTCTTTTTTTTTACTTATGCGCTTGTAATATCTAGTCATCCATCAGGAGAGATCAGCCGGATAAAATGCGAGGCATGTGAGCATTTGCCGGCATTTGAGAGATTTTGTTAAACTAGAATATTGCATTAGAGACTCAACTCCATTTTTAAGTATTTTGTTAAGAAGGCCTCTGGGTGATTGTAGAAAAGTGTATTTGCAGGGGTCATGTCCCTGGATATTAACTAGATTAAAGAATTTTATAAATTAAGATGGATGCCAGATAGTAAGAGGAAAAGCAGTTTGGGATTCACCCGTCTGGAGGGGGTGGTAGGAATACGACTCGTGGGTCTCCACTCTGGCATCAGGGCAGGAACAAAGCAGGCGTTGCTTCCACTCTTTCTGCTCTCAGATAGACCATTTATTTTGGGTTTTGTTCAGCAAGAATTTTGTCTGCATTAGTAATTGCTCCATATTTCAAATCCCTGGAGAGGTACCATAAATTAACAAGTGCCTGTGTCTACAAAGATGGCCCTGAACATAGGCTTTATTTAGTGCTTTGGGGCACTGTGTAGATATGGATGTTAGGATAATTTGGAGTGTGTGTGTATGTGTGTGTCTTCTGATGCCCTGCTCTCGGTGATTTGGATGGAAAGTCATGCATCTAAGGCTTCCTGTCCCTGCAGTTTCTCCCTTGTCCTGGCTTCCATGCTAAGGCACAAACCGGACCCTTTGCATCTGCCCTGTGAGGAGTCTGATATGCACTTACTATGTTCTCCCATGAGGCTGCTGCTGCTTTATGATGGATCTAATATCTTTCTGCTTCTGTCCTGTTTCTTGGGGCTGACAAAGTCCTATGACAAAACTCACCCCAAGATTTCTGAGGTTCAACCCAGCAGCTGGTTGCTTCCCTCTTGCTGTTCACATTCATTGTGAATCAGTGTTATCAGCGTCTCTACACATACGTAAAAACTCTCCTGGCTGGAGCTTTAGGCAGAATCCTTCAGGAGCCCTGGCAAAGAGCAACTGGAGGGTCACACTTTGGCTCTAAAGTAAGCATGTTGCTCATTGGCTGGGCCAGCCATGTCACCTTCTAAGGGTTGGTACAGTAACAGTAGGAAGGGTTGGATCATGGGGAAACACTGGAGTGTTTGCGGATACTGTTCTCCTCCTCCGTCTACCTCTGTATAGTTGTTTCTGTTATTTTTGACAACGGTGTTCTTAGCATAGCTGCTTGGCTGGTGCTTTTCCATAATGGAAACTGTCTTGAACACAGTAGAGACGACACATCATCATCTCTGTCTCGTTAAAGCACTTATTTTTATTTTTCACTTTTTTCCTCTTAGACTTGAAGGGTTGATCAGTGTTTCCCTTTCGAATTCAATGATAGCAAAACAATTATTTTTTTATTCACAACATATCAGGGAAAAAGAAGGCACCCCTCTGTTCCATCTGTTTCAGGGTATATAAGCAGAGTATCTCTCAGAAGAGACCCATCGCTCTGGTGACGGCCTGCTATCTTTTACGTTTTAAAGATATTTATTTTTCTTTTATGTGTGTGAGTGTTTTTCCTGCATGTATGCATGTGCATCTCATATGCCTGGGGCCTCTGGCGGCCAGATAAAAGTGTTGGACCCCCTGAAGCTGCAGTCACAGATGTCTGTGCGGAGCTTGATATGACTGTTGGGTCCTCTGCAAGATCAGCAAGTGTCCTTAACCCCTGAGCCATCTCTCCGGGGTTATTGTTATTGTTGGTATTTTAAATATATTTTTCTGGGCACCTTTTAAACATTGTTCATTTTTCATTTGCCTTGCTGGGATTGGACCCAATCACCCTGCAGGAGCTCTGTGGTGCTGTCCCATTCCCCACCCTGAGGCACATCCTTGTAGGACTGCCCAGGTGTCTGTCACTTGGCAGGTTGATCCCCTAAGGGCTAGCTTTCAGGTTCTGCAAGGAGAGAGCTCCTCCCCAGTGCCTTGTTCTTGTTTGTCTGAGGTGAAGGAGCCTGTTTCTGCACATGGGTGGGGAAAGAGGGGCAGTGGGTGAAGGGGCGGAGCACCCTTGTTGGGAAGTATCATCTGGCAGCTGGCTTGCACCTGTTTGGGGCCCTGGCCTAGGGCGGGCGGAAGTCACTTGAATCTTTCCTTCTGCTGGGGGTCACTGCAGAGTCTCTGCACTGTGGTGCCCTTAACTGAAAAAGGTTTCAGCCTGTTGCAGCCTTCACTTTGTGGTTGGGCTGAGGTTTTAGAAATTTGTTTATGCCCCTATCTCTCTTACACCAGTCACGTGTGCTCCTTTTGGAAAAGCTGCGTATGAAGTATAAAAAGGGAATGAAGTCACACCCGATGTGCTCGCCCAGAGGCAAGCTCTGTTAATACTTTGTTGTATTTCTTTCCTGTTGCATACATATGTATATATGCGTATTAATTTTTTGCCATTTGTTAAAAATATTTTTTTAGGTCTTGTTTTTAGTTATTTAAGAATATGTGGTGATGCACCTTGATTAAAAACTGGACAAGAGACTTGAATAGTCATTTCTGCGAAGCTGGTATGCAAACTGACCGTGAGCACGTGACACGATGCCCACATGACTCCCTGTGAGGGAGATGGAAGTGGAGACTTCCAGACGAGGCACTTCACACCCACTGGGATGACTGTTGGGAAAGAAACCTGAACCAGAGCAAAACAAAGTCAGGAAACATCAGCAGAAAAATCAGAAGAGAGGATCCTGCTCTCCCGCGGTTGGCAAGTGCTAGGGAGGTCGTGTGGACGGGAGAGCGAAGTTGCTTTGTTGGTGAGAGATATAAAAATGGCACGGCTGTCGTAGAAAACAGTATGCAGGTCCTTCAGTGATTTAAATGTAGACATACTTTGTGGCCCAGGGGTCATACTGGGTATGTGCCTGGAAGAACTGAAAGCTGAGGCCTGCGTGGATATGCCTGCGTTCCCACATCCATGGGGATATTCCCAGAACCCACACGGTATAGCATCCTAAGTATCCAGAGAGGGTGGGTGACGAGATGACCCGTAGAACCCATGTGCTAGAGTGCGATTCAGCCTTTAAAAGGAAAGGCATCCTGACACGCACAACATGAGTGAGCCTCAAAAGCACGGCACCCGTGAAATAGGCTTTACGGAAGAGCGTAAGTGTGATCCTGTTTAAACAAGGTACCGAGATTGCCAGACTCGTAGAGACAAAATAGAATGGTGATGCCGGTGCTGGAAGCAATGAGTGTTCCATTGGGTCGTTTTGATTCAGGAAGGTGATGAATGTCCTCGAGATGGGTGTTGGTGTTTGCAGAACACTATGAGGGCATGTTTGAACATGCTACTGTGGATCAATGAAGAACGTGCTTTGGCCACCTTCCTCATTGCTAGGCAGCCGTTGAAAATGTGGGTACACTATTCTGTTATACGAAGCCCTTTACCGTTTTATTCACTGTTGGAAATTGACAGACTTTAATTTCTCTCTCGGGAGAAACACTGTGTGGCACATACTTCTACGTGGAGTGCTTCATAGAGATTCCTTGGCTACACAGCGTGGGTGGTTTTAAGGCTCTTGATTCCTATCACCACAACACTTTCAGATCATTAAATTGCATTGCGACAGCTTTCCCAGAGGCAGCGAATGGGATGCTCACTTCACCCTGACAGCTATGTGCCTGTGCTGTCACAACAGGTAAACTGCCAATCAAGCCAAGCAGTGGTATCATTTCAGTTTATTTCGTCAACATCTCTATCATCATTATTTGACGCGTTTGTGTCGGAACCCAGGGCTTTGAGCATTCTAAGCCTGCACTCAGCCATGAGCGACCACCCACTGATAAGGGCAAGTGCTTCCACATTTTCATTAATAAAGCCTGAAATACAATAAGAGTTTTCTTTGTATTAACTGAAGTTTCTGGAAGTCTACTAGGTAGTATATTCCACTTCAGACACACTGACCATACTGCTAAACAAGCTTGAGGCATGTTATACTTCCTGGTTATACTTATGGTCTAGGGGAAGAGTCTGCTAAAGGGCGAATGAAAACATCAGATGAGAATTGAGCCTGCAATGGAGACAAACAGTGACACCTAAGGTAGGCCAGCATGTGGGACACAGTCTGTATTGTATGGAGGCGTCTTCCAGGCATCCTCCAGGTGGTGAAAATGTACACGGATGCTTCCTGGGAGCTAACGGGATTTCATTGGCCACTGCACTTATATTCCTTCCTTTATAATTTGGTTGTCTATTACCTCTTACTATCTTAAATTTTTTTAAAGATTTATCTATTTTACATATGTGAATATATTTCCTGTATGTATATATACACACCACATGTATGCAGTGTCCTCAGAGGACAGAGTACATGTTGGAGTCCCTGGAGCTGGGATTGTGATGGTTTTGAGCTACCGTGTGGGTGTTGGGAAGTGATCTGGGTGCTTTGCAAGAATAACACGTGCTCTCACCACCGAGCCACCCCTCCACACCACTTTAAAAAATATTTACCATTATTATTACTATTAATCTTTCCTTTTAGTGCATTCATTTCTAGTCTTTTAGACAGGGTTTTATCCCAGCTAGCTTTGAACTCACTATGTAGCCAAAGGATGGTCTTGAACTTTGGATCCTTCTGCCTTCATCTCCTGAGTGCTGAGATTATGGGTATATATCACCACACATCTATCTAGTTTATACAGCACTGGGGATTGAACCCAGGACTTCATACATACCAGGCAAATACTCTCCACACTTAGCTACATAATCAACATAAATACTCCTCTTAAAAGTACCCTTTATGCAGTACATTATTCACCCTTGTTATTAATGCGTGTTGTAAGTATTTACCCGTTTCTGGTTCGTTTACTCTTTATCCCCTGAGCTTTCCCATAGCCCAGCACCCCACAAACAACTTTTATGTCTGGGTGTATTTTAGCATCATAGTAGATAGGAAGTGCCCTCTATCTGAAAGGCAGCAGAGGAGAAAGTGGTCGACTGGCTTTCTCGCCTCTTGCAAGTGCGGCTTAGCTTAGCGCGTAGACTGGAGCTAGTCTCAAGGGCAGGCCATATCTGTACCAGCAATCTCTATCCTTCCTCTTTCCTTCCTGCCAGCGCTCATGTGCTGAAGACCTGAAGTCCCACTGCTGCCAAGTCCATCAGACTCCTGTCTGTGCATAGCAGCTGCACGCTCTAGGAAACAGATTCCCTTTGGGTTCCTGAGTGGGACCACAGATAAGAGCAGTCATTGACCTCCATCCTCAGACTAGCTGCTGCTGTCCCTGCCTATCTGTCTTGGTAGAGAGGCTCCTCGTTCTCATTTCCCCCACGGAGTCACACTTGTGGAAAGTGTCATGAGAGAGTGGATGTGGAGGTCACAAGGGGACCCAGCGGTGTCCGAGAGAAAGGATGGCAGCAAAGGGACTTAAGGAACAGAAACTGCCAGCTGCCCCCTGTGACCAGCTTGCCATCTTCTCTTGGTCCTTAACAGTAAAGCTCTTCCTTCACTTTACCAGCTCTCAAAGAGACCTGGACATTTAAGCCTGGTCAGATTAGTCTGGTCTTTCTCTGGTGTATCTCAGCATTGTTTCTTCAGTAAGAATTATGGAAATTGGTGTTGGCTTTTTGACTTTGAGTGTTAAGAGTTTAATCATACAGCATGCTAGCCTATATAGTTAATAATTTTGTGACTTTCAGGATGACAGTTTTGCTTTAATTCCTCCAGTTCTTTTGTGTGTGTAGTGCATCTGTGTGCGTGTGCGCGCGCACGTGCGTGCATGTGCCTGTGTCCGTATGTGTCCATGCATGTGTGTGTCTGTATATGTGTGTGTAGTGCATGTGTGTGTGTGCGTGCACACGTGCGTGCATGTGCCTGTGTCTGTATGTGTCCATGCATGTGTGTGTCTGTATATGTGTGTGTCTGTATCTACAATGGCACATGTACCTTTACCCACTGGACCATGTCGTTGGCCCCTCCTAGGGCATTTTAAAGATTCTCTTGGCTGTTCTTTTCAACCTGGTCTTATACTCACACTTTATTTTTCTTCTCTTCTGGGAGTGTGTGTGTTTGATACGATTCCCGAGGCTGCCATGTCCTGTTGCAATCACCAGAAAACATCACTTTTCTTTTGGTCACTGACCAAGCTTCTTATTGTCTGGCTATGGAAGGAAGACTTCAGTCCAGATTTCAGAATTGTCTGTTTTTGTCTTACTGTGCAGAAAGCCCACCCTGGCAGGGAACTGCGCTCTTCATTTTTAGCTGAAGCGCCTGATGTTGCTTTGCTAAATGGTGATTGTCAAGTGGAAGTGATAAGTGAGGCTGGCGGCTGGCACTGGGTGTGTGCAAGGGCTGATATTTCCATTGTCTTAGTCTTTCCGACTTTTAGGACTATTTTCCTTATGCAGCTGCCCAATAACACTGGGGTGGACATAACATTTCTTCCCACTAGTTTTAAGCATAGAGGGTTTTTTTTTTTTTTAATCAAAGAAAAAAGTTGTGGAGGGGAGGGTAGTATTCCCTAGCCTAGGCTAGTTTTCAGGTCTTCAATTCCCAGTGTAGCCAAGGTGACCTTGAACTTCTGATCTTCCTGTCCCGTGTTGTTCCCCCCTCCCCCCGAGTTCTGGGATTACCGCCATAATACAACCACATACAATTTTTATGCAGCCCTGGGCATTGGGCTTAGGCTGTTGTCTGTGACAGCCATACAGGCTACTGTGTCAGCTGCCTCTCCAGCCTCAGGGACTAAACTTGAAAACTATACCTGCATCAAGACTCTGTGGTTCCCTGTGTGCTTTGACAGATGTGGCTCAATGAGGTCCTAGTGGGCAGAGGGAGAAAAGGTTACATTTGTGGCAAAGGACTGTAACCAACAAGTAAGATGCTTTTGTCATTTTAATTGGCTCTTCCTGGCAGAAGTTTCACACAGCTGTTTCTCTGGGACACTGACAACTATTTATGGTAAGTAATTTTTGTGGATTGTAACAAGATTCAACAGAAAGTTGGATCCTCCCTCTTGGAAGTGTGTTTCCTGAGCGCCAGGCAGATGTACTCGCAGTCAGTGCCTGTGTCTCCAATTCTGTTTCTTTTTTTTCTTTAAAGAATGTTCACTGTCAAAGCCCTAACTCAAGTTCTAGCTTCCCTTGTACCACCCTTTAGACGTTTATTGAAGTGTGGGTCGGTGTATGCTGGGGAAGGAGACCAGCTGCAGAGTGGAGGCCATGTGGATGCTGGCAGCCCTGACAGCAGCCTGTGGCAGGCAGGGCTACATGCTGGGAGCAACACTGCATGGCTGAGGCACTTCCTGTGGCTTCTCAGCACTCTACAGTTGCTTTTTCTTTGATCTGGAACCTAATGCATCTTTTCTTTAAGCCGAGGCCTTCCGGAAACAGCAGCTTGGGGCAGGTGAATTCTTCTGTGCCATCCCAAACTTTGTAAGCCTCCTCAGGATGAGGAAACTCTCATCCACCACAAGGATAATTTTAAATGAACCACGTTGAAGTTAGCAAGTTCACTTTTAGCATATGCTGCAGTTTTCCTATACGACTCCTACTGTTTTCTGGAAAACCGTTCGCATAAAGGAAGAACAAATTTCTAGGCTGTGGTTCATCTTTAGCCCTTAATATTGTTTTGATGTTACTACTTGAAGGGGACTGACAAAGAAGCAGAACAGCTGCTCTGGAGTCCTTTTAGAGACTGGAAACTCCAGAATCTGTTGATTTCTTTTTCTTGGTTTTCCCTCCCCACCCCTCTTCAAAGACCTTTAAATAGAAGCTGCTTCCTTTAACCACATTGACCCCAAACCCTATCTGATGTCTCAAGTTGTGGAGCAGAGTGGCAGCTTGCTCCCAGAGGCCACCAGTAAGGACTTACATGTTTTATGGGAAAGGCAGCGAAATAACCTGATATTACGAGCCCACAGTTGTGCGATTGTGAGCTTAATCAGATTTCACAATGCTTTCTCCATAATTGCGCAGCCAAGGCGGACATGAAAGGGTCTAATCGCAACGTCCCATTGCACGGGCTACAAAGTGTAAGCCCTACCATCTGACGTGCACTTTACAGAAGGATCGTTTTCTGAGTGACGGTGCGGCATGGATTAGTTCTCTGTTAAGCGACTTCATCTCGTTTATGTATTGGTTTATGTATTGCGTTAGGCTTGGCGGCAGCAGGGGCGGGGGGGGCAGATAAAAAAGAGAGCTAAATCATACGGACGAGCTATGTCTTTATAAAGTCTTCATTGTCAAAGCCCTAACTCAACTTCTAGCTTTTCTTGCACCAATCCTCAGACATTTATTGAATTATGTGTCTGTGTGTATTGGGGAAGGAGCCTGGTTGCAGACTGGATGGGCATTTGGACACTGGAAGCCCTGGGTGGTGCTGGAAAGAATGGCAGCCTGGTCTGTGTCACATGGCAGGCAGCAATTTGTGCTTTGTTTTAGACATGGCTTAGCCAAGCCCAGGGGCTTGTGTGGGTGATAATCTCAATAATGGAAAAACAGTTAGGGAGGCCTTGGAGGATTGGGTTAAGGGTGGGTGGATCAACTTGGGCATGGTGGTATCCAAATGGTCAGTTTGCTTTTAGAACATGGCTCCAGTTTGGCTTAGGTTTTGAATACTCAGGAAAGCCTCATAGTAGATAGGGTTAACAGGAACTTAGTGATTTTTGCTATGTGGAAGGGGGAGGGGAAATCTTTCAAATCAATAACTTTCTGCAAGCATGGCCATGGCTGCTGCTTCTTTTTTAAGGTGAGAAAGTATAAACTTTGGGTTAAAAATTAAAAATGCCAGGGTTTTTAATATACTTGGTAGAAAAGACTTCTAAGGTATCATGGCCTACCTGAACTAGAACCTCAGAAATCCTCTATTTAGAAGTTATTCACAGTTCTGGAGTCACTTCAGGCTTCAGAAACAATGGTTCTGCTAAAATTATTTGTCAGTTAAGAAGGCGGTTCTGGGTTCCGTATCCAGTACCACATAAATCAGACATGATGGTGCGGTGTGTAGGTCGGTGACATCCTGGTGTCCTTTATGCCTGCAGACGGGAGGTGTACCAGGCATAAAAGACACTGTGTGGGTCCTGTGCTCGCTCTCTCTCTCTCCCAGAGTGTGTGTGTGTGTAGTGATGCCATGCTAATCTTAATATTTGACTGGTGATAGACCTTTGTCTAGAAAACTGATATTTTCCAGCTCTTCAATGTAGAAGTTCTGGGATCAAGCGAGCCTCACAGTAAATGTTCACCAACTTCTTCAAATTCGGTCTCATTATGTCAAATAGTAGGTGACAGTTTTTCCTTGTGTTTCGTATCTGAGGTACAAAGTCTTACATTTGAAAACGTACCTATTGTCTTGTTTCGCTACGAAGCACTTCTTAGCTACATAATTAAGCGAGGCATATTCTGAAATGTGTGCACAAGTCTGGAGAGGCGTGCCGTGCATTGTGGGTGCTCACCGATTCTGAAGATCCGCCCTTGATGGGAGTTTGCTAAAGTGTAAACATCACTGTGCAAACCACCTGCCGTGTACGGTTTTTGAACAGTACTCACACACAAGACACAAGGAACTGTTCTCAGGTGATGAGTTATACTTAGTCATCAGTCATGAATAATTAACTTGAACTTGACCATACCAACAGATTCCAGCTCATGGAGGTAGCCGCTGTGGCTAGAGATGGACTTGAACCAGTTATCTTCTGATGGAGTCTCTCTTATGTATATACATCCATTTTTATTGTAGGTTGACCTAGACGGTTGCCTTTAAAAACCCACCTTACAGGGCTTTGCGGTTTACCAAGGGAAAAATATCAAACCGGAAGGCAGCTTGTAAAACTGCGATAGAGATGTCAGGAGAATTGTTTTCCAAGAGCTTTGCTCAGGGTTGTTTTACACGGGCCCCAGATGTGCTATACGTGGCTTCACAGGTTGCACACTATTCTGACGCTATTCTGCAGTGATAAATTCAGCCATTCCATAAACTCTTTGGCGCACCTGCTGTTCACTGACACGAAGGGTGCAGCAGTGATTAAATCGGCCGTGCTTCCTATTTTGAGAGTGTTGAGCTCGGGCCGATTGAGAGCTGGGCTCAGAGTGTCAGCGCTGTTGGAGCAGAGTGGGCATTGGAGCTTATGTGTGGGGAGGCAGAGCCACTGCTAGGCGTGAGGAACTGAGGGCATGGGCCAGAATGTGAATGGTATAGACCTAGATGATGTAGAAATAGAGCAACTGTAGAAAAGTCTAGAAGCAGGAAGGAAAAAGGAGAACATGGATTAGGGTACCGGTGTCTACACCTTTCAGAGTAGTCTATCCACTCTGCTAAAACTGAAACGGTCTTTTGTTGTTTGTTTGTTTTGAGACATGGTTTCTCTGTGTATCAGCCCTGACTGTCCTGGAACCTGCTCTATAGACCAGGCTGGCTTCGAACTCATAGAGATTCCCCCTGCCTCTGCTTTCCAAGTGCTGAGATTACCGGCATGTGACACCACTGCCCAGTTTAAACTGAAGAGTATTATTCAAAACTATTATCTCTTAATCAATCACTTTTCCTTCCTGCTGCCTGCCGGCCCACGCGCCCGTCTCCTTACCTCCTTCCTTTTTCTTCTTCTTTTTGTGATATTGGACTAAGGCCTTGTACTTACTTTACCACTGAGCTACACCCCTAGCCCCAACCCCAGTCCATCTTTTGTTGTTATCATTGTTTATTTTTGAGATTGTCATTACATTTCTTCTTTCTCTTTTCTACCTCCCCAAACTGCCATAGACCCCTCCTTGTTCTCCTTCAAATTCATGGCCTTTATTTGCATTAATTATATCGCATGCATATTTGTATTTGTATAGATACGTATTCCTAACTAGGACTTGTTGAGCGCATATGATGTCACTGTATTCTTCCCCGGGGAGGGCAGGCTCCTGCTCCCCCCTTTATCAGTTATCTGTAGTTCTTTGTGTAAGGCCGGGACCCAGTGGACTTTTCTCACGTCATGATTGTTGATCATCCCTCAATCTTACATTTCATTAGTTTTGATTCACCAGAGTCAAGAATATTTCTGTTCAATATATTAAAAAAATGAAAACATGTGGGAGATCCTATACTCATAAAAGTGTTCCCGTTTACCTGCGTGGCTCCACGTTCACACTTGCAGAAAGATGTGCAGGGTGGCTTTTACCCAGTGTTGATATCATTGTGTGTGCTGGCATTAGAAGTGACTTACTTTTTTTCTACTTGTCTTTCTGCTCGATGCTGTAACTCCTTGCAAATATTTTTTAATGATATTAATGTGTGACAACATTGAAAGCAGATAACTTTGATTATTTAGAGAAGGCTTTCAATATCCTTTTTAGTGTTTGCATGTGTGTGCACATACATGTGCAGGCATGTATGTCAATGTCAGATGTCTTTCTCTGGCTCTCCACTTGTTTTTTTTTTTTTTTTTAACAGAATCTCTTGCTTAACCTGGAGCTCACCATACGGCTTAGATTGGCTGACCAGCAGCCTCCCAGTGTCCATTTATCTGTCTCAGCAATGAGGTCAAAACATAGGCCACTGTGCCTGGCTTTTATGTGTGTTCTGGGACCTGAACTCAGGTCTTCAGGTTTGCACAGAAAGCTCTTTATCCACTGAGCCATCTCCTTAGCCCGTTTCTTTTTATACTTTTAATTTTCAGAACCAGAGATGGGGAAGGAATGGAACAAATGTGTTTACTGTACTGAGTGCTGGCTCCGCCTATTATATACCCAGTCTGGTGCTAACAAATCCCTCCTGCCTGGATGATGGCAACTTGAGCAGAGGAGGTGGATGTAAGAGATTCTACCCAAAAACTGGGCCGGAATTAGGGAAAGACTGGATATGGAGGAGGCCAAAGAAGAGGGTGTGTTCAGGGTGACCCCTAGGTTCCATCTTGAGCAGCAGGATGGGTGGATGGATGGTACTGCCATTCACTGAGATAAGGGGAAGGACAGGAGCTTGTTTGTACATCTGAATCATGCCTGACCAGGTGACCTTGGGCTTCCTTTCAAAATCAATAGCATCATAATGCCTGGCATTGTGTGTCTTTCGCAGGTGCTTAAGGATTGGCTCCTTGGGGCCCTATCTTGCCCTGAGCTTCTTCGTTTTCTGTTAATTTCTCAACAGCATTTTCTGGGAAGAGGTGGCTTTTTCAGAGAGCGCTATGACTCAGGAAAGGTTAAGAACCCCTGACTAATTATGTTCCCTCGCAGAAGCCACTCCATAAATACTTGTCTTGGGCCGCAGAGCCGAGGAACAACACTGATGGATGGAAATTTCCTAGTTGGCCTCGGAAAGGAGAGCGATCCTCTCCCTAGTCCACTCTCCGAGGATGTCACTCACTCATCACACTAAATGACCCTCAGGATTTTTGTTCCTCTAGTAATTATTATGGACACACTTGTCCCTCCCCCCACCTTTTGAAGCTTAATTTTTTTTAACATTTATTTGGTGTGTGTGTGTGTGTGTGTGTGTGTGTGTAAGTCAGAGAACAACTTGTGGAAGTCAATTCTCTCTTACTATGTGGGCTCCAGGGATCAAACTCAGGGCACCAGGCTTGTTGGCAAGTGTCTTTAAGCTGCTGAGCCATCTCCCTAGTCCAACCTTAATCTTTCTGATACAGTTATGATATGTCAGTATGGCATCATACTAGTTAACTTACCAGTGAGCTCGGCGTCAGCATCCCCATCTCAGCTGAGGGAACCACGACCTAGTAAAGGTTAGGTATAAAGTGTCAGAACTTGGCCTTGAAGCCAGTGTTTCTGATTCAGTCACACTGCTTTCCTTGGTGTTAGTAGTTCTTCTGGTTGGGAGAGGACCGATTCTCTTCTTTAAAAGCCAACTGACCAAACAACAAATAAATGGAGCTCTCTCTTTAAAGGGACTGAGTTAGTTTATTCTCCAGCCAAATATGTGTGACCGTGGCCCAGATGAGCTCCAAAAGGAGCACACATTCAGGTTACTTCAAACTCCGTGCTCTCGGCTGATAAATTTTTATGGCATTTTTTTTTATAGTAACAGAATGAAGAAAGTCATAAATCAAGAGCTTTCAAACACATTAGTGGGAACTTCAGGTGGGTAGGGTTGCAGCACCTTGGGGAAAGCTCTCCTTGCCTTCGGTTGGTAGAGGCCAGTGGTCTGCTAAGTTAAGAGTCCGAAGGTTTCACCTGATAGTCACAGGGATAAGGTCGGGTACGGAGTTGGGCAATGGCTGTTAATGGGGCTAGAAAGGTAGCCCAAGATGAACTGTGATTAGGCTGTGGGCCTGCAACATTCCAACCTCTGCGCAGTCATAGAAGTTTTTCTGCCTTGGAAAGGGACAGCGTCCTTCCGGGAACTTCAGCTCCCCAGTCACACCTCTCTGTTCTACATTAGCTGTGGTGGCACGCCCTTCTAATACTTGTGGTACTTGGGAGGTAGAGAGTAGAGGATCAGAAGTTCACGGTCCTCTTCTGCTACATGGTTAGTTTGAGCCAGCCTGGGCTACACGAGCCTCCTCCCCCAATAAAGTGAAGAAGAAAGAAACGAAGGAGCTTGCACACAGCAGTGAGCTCGAGCCTGTTGAATGTAGCAGCCTGAGTACGCCCAGCAGAAAGACTGGCTTTGTTTTCCTCATCTGTCTCCAAATTTATTTTGTAAGTTAAGTGCCTTTCTACCTTAAGGGGGATGGAATTCCCTAGGAACCCTTATGTCCTGTCTTGCTTTGAAAAAAAACTACACAGAACTTCAGAACGATTAAGCCCAGTTCACAGACTGAGATTGCTAGCATTGTGACCATCTTGGCTCCACACACCAGCGTTCTCAGTTTCTTGTCTGTTGGCTCACTCAGTGTGTGTGTGTACATTATGTGATTGCGGTAGAACCCCATGTTAGGAAGCCGGGTTGTGAGAGCAAGCCTCCAGGTCCAGCCTGTAGGACTAATGAGCAGATATTGCCATCTCTTCCTCTTGAGCCTGCTCTGATGATTTTCAGAGCCATGTTGTGTGCCATCACCTGCCTAATTGCCTTTCTAAGGAGGACTTTACAGTCTCAGGTCGTCCTGCCAATGGGAGCCTCCTGAGGGCAGGCTCAGGATCCCTTTCTGGTGTTGGAGGCTGGCCATCCCAGAGTTCCAGGACGAAATACTTTTTTTTTCAAATCATGGAAGAAATAGAAATAAGGCAGCCAAGTATCCTTTAGTTGGCAGATTTCTTTTCACACGTGTGTATCTATGTGTCTGTAATTGTGCGTGCGTGCGTGCGTGCGTGCGTGCGTGTGTGTGTGTGTGTGTGTATGCATATATGTGTATTCATGTGCAGGCAAGAAATCAACCTTGTTGTTTTTCAGGAGAAAAATAATCTTTTTGTAAAACAGTGCCTCTCATTGCTGGGACCCGAGGCTTAAGGACTGTGTGAGGCAGATTGGCCAGCAAGCTCTCATGATCCGGGTCTTGCTGCTTTAACACTGGGATGGGGATTTAGGAACCATCACTCCCAGTTTTGCATGGGTGCTAGACATCCAACTCCCATCCTCACACTTACGGTGCAAGCGCTTCCCTTACCTAGCTGTCTCCCCAGCCCTGTGTGCACCTCACTTCCTGTGCCTCTCCTCCCTCCCCGCCCTGGAGACCCATCTCAGGGCCTTGTGCATGCTAGGCAAAGCACTCCATTGCTGAGCCACATTCCCAGGCTAAAGCATGAATTTTTAAAAAGATAAGTTTATTAGGGCTATTATTTTGTGTCCTCCATGACCAGAAATCTACTTTTACTTGGACATCGTCTAATTATTTGAGTATAAGTTAAAATCAGGCCGTGGTTCTCAACCGTGGTTCCCTGGATGCTGTTCCATCCTAAAACATTATTGAAGACTTCAGAAAGCATAAGGGTTTTATCTACTAATTTCTACCATTGTAGAAATTAAAAATTATTTATGATTTAAAAATAGCAATTCTTTTATATGTTGGCATAAGCTATGTACTTTTATAAAAATGGACACCCTTCTCCGGATAACCATCTTTTAGTTGGAAGTGTGGTGGTGTCTTCCAGTCTTCTTCTGCCTCACTTAAAGCACGTTTAGACTCTCAGCTGCCTGTACTTTTAATTTGTTATGTTCGGTAAGATTTTGGTTGACGTCTGTGCCCATCATCGATAGGAAATTTGAAAAGGGAAGTGTTGTCCTCCTCTGTAATTGTCTGCCTTTTAACCCACGGCTGTCCTAGTCAGCAACTGCAACTCCCCTGCTACCTGCAGAGGCTAGGCCGCAAGAGCCACTGCCTGAGGAAATTGTTCCCTCAGGCACCGACTTTCATAGCTACTGAGAGAACTTACCTACATCTCTGTCCCGCTAAGGAGTTCAAGATTCAAAGGCTGCGGTAGAATCCTGCTTCCCAGAGAGGCTGACTAGCAAGCAGCTCCCTTAGCTGCCTCCTGCTTCTCCCTGCCCCTCCTTGTAAACCCTTCACCACCTGGCTCCTCCCTACTACTTCCTGTCAGGTAGTTGCTGAGGCGACTCCCAACCACAGGTGAATTTTATTTCGTCAAACACACCTTTGCATCATTAAGCAAATGTTCCGCGGTGTAAAGAAAAGTAACACACCTTAAAATAATATTCTCCAACAGGGAGGTGCTTTTTAATACTGTTTTCAGGATGAATTATTTGATGGTGAGAGCTGGCAAGTGGCAGTTTGTTCATTTGTCCATTTTCCCTTCCTTCTTCCCACGTGGTGTCTTCTCAAGGCCTGTTTGCCACGTCCCAGTGCCCTGGTGTCTGTGTGCTGTAGTTCCATGCAGAGACCACAGGAGAGACCTGTTTTACATATGTACTGAGGTTCTTCTGTCCTTGCTTAAGAAACATTATCTGTGGAGTTCTGTGGGTCTTCTAAATGTGGACGATATCAGCCTCTCACAGTTTTTAATATCACCATCAGCCTCATTAAAACAAAACCAAAACCCTCTGAGTATTAGGCAGCTGTTGGGCTGATGGAAAATGCAAGTTCTCTATGATTCTTTTTTTTTTTTTTACTTGAAAGCTTGGATTTATGATTGGCATTAACTGCTGTCAGTTACTTTCTGGGAAGTGCCAGGATCACAGGCCCACACATTCATTCTCAAGAAAGTGCCTGCTGGGTGACCGAGTAGCCAGACTTTATCTTGTAGTGTTTTTGTTTGTTTTCGATAGGGTTTCACTAGGAGCCCTGGAACTCAGAGTAAACCCAAGCTAGTCTTGACCTTGCTTTGATCCTCCTACTTCTGTCCTAAGGATGCTGAGATTACAGTTGTGTGCAGCATCTCCCAGCTGTGCGTTTGTCCTTTCAAGTAAAATTGGTATTTCATGGAGAAAGTGGCTGCTCAGTCCAGGACAGCAGTCGTACTGGGAGTGTCTGTCACACAGAACGTTATTATAGGATTGATAACACCATCACGCTTCCTCAAGATCTCACATGATGGGCTGGAGAGATGGCTTAGCAGTTGAGAGCACTGGCTGCTCTTGCAGAGGACCCAGGTTCCATTCCCAGCATCTACACGGCGGCTTGCAACTCTCTGTTACTCTGGTTCTAGATCTGACACTACCTTTTGGCCTCTGCAGGCACTGATCACACATAGGGCACATTCATACATGTAGGTAAAACACTCATATACAAAAATAAAAATAAAGCTATTTATGGGGGCTGGAGAGGCGGCTCCATGGTTCAGAGCACTGGCAGCTCTGCCGTGGACCTGGGTTTGATTCCCAGCACCCACATGGTAGCCCACAGCCACCTGTAACTCCAGTTCCAGGAGATCCCAACATCCTCTTCTAGCCTCTATAGGCAACAGGCATGTATGTGGTACATACACATACATGCAGGTAAAACACTCATACACATAAAATAAAAATTATTAAGCGTAAATGAAGACCTTACATGAAGCTAGCATTACAAACAAAACTAAGCTAGGAGTCCATGGTGGGAAGAGATAAGGGCTGCTGTCCCCTGGGTCCTGGCTGAACATTCCACTGTTCCTTTTCCATTGCTTTCTGCATCAGCAGTGCTAATTTTAAGATGAGAAAAGTCAGATAATGATTTAGGATTTTCCTGAAGAATTTGCTTGGAGCTGGTGAGGTGACTCAGCCTGTAAAGGTGTGTGCTGCCAAATCTTAACAACTGAGGCTGGCGACCTGGGTTTGACCGCAGGACCCATGTTGTAGAAGGGGAGAGCTAACTCCCGTAAGTTGTCTTCTAATCTCTGACATTCAGTGTAGCCTGCGCACGCACACAGACACCCCCCACCAAATGTAATAAAAATACCAAACAAAGAATCTGCTCATGAGGAATTGCAAGGGTCTATGGGTCAGACTTAGAAATGCATTTTTTTCTTTTACATTTTTATACATCCTGATGTCTTGCAATCAAATATGGCATCCAGGGCCTTGCACATGCTCGGCAAACTCCTTATTTATGCATGCACACTCAGCCCTTTGATGCACACTTATGCAAGGCACCGGGAATATCACTGTCGAAGTAGGGTAGCAATTGCCCAGGAGAGTGTACCCCCAGCTCCTCTAAGGCTGTCAGTCATCACTGTGTATTCATATTGGTTTGCATCCCTCCAGCCTGGAAAGGGAGACATAGGGATGGTATCTGGGAATGGGTTGACCCATAGACGGGGAAGGCAGCTTGAAGTTAGGGTCACCTATTGAACGCATCGTCTGCCTGTGGAGAGTGGGGTTGTGGAATGACTTGGCTTTAGTTAGCATATTATATACAGCTGAAAATGCTAGGTCCCCTAAAGAGGTAGTTGGTGAGAACTTTAACGTAGTGCTTTACTGAGAGTGTCCTGGGTTTGCTGGTGGGGCCTCACGCAGCCTGTGTGTTCCTGGTTACACCGTCCTAAGTTAGAGCTTGGCGATGTCCCAGACACAGTGTTCCAACTCATCAGGCACCCAGGAGACCGCGCTGCGTCGAGGCTGCTGCTCTAGAAAGAGAACACAGGGAGCAGTGCACTGCCTTCTTCCTATGATTCGTGAGTCACCCTGTTAGTGCAGATGGTCTTCTAACGAAAAGGTATTTCATGTCTATGGCAGTGGGCATAATGCAAACATTTCATTTCTGCCTTTCATAAGAAGGCTGGATAAGCTAATAACCAAGGTGATGACCCAAGTTCAATTCTGGGACCCCCAAGGTGGAGGGAGAGAGCAGACTCCCTGTGTGGTAGAAATATATATAATTTAGTACTATTTTATAAGCTTCTATAATAAGATTATATATGTGATTTTATAAAGTAGTTTCTCCTTATGGCTTTTTCAAACATACTCCATCATATTTATCTCTTCTTCCTCTAGCCTTCCTCTGTATCACCCTCCTCTGGTCCATTTTCCCCTTCCCCCTACATAGCACCCACCCTAAGCTCCCCACTCCGGTCTCTACTTCCCTGACTTCTGTGAGTACTCCAGGTACGTCAGATGTTCTCTTATCCATTGAGCCGTCTCCCTAGTCGTGTTTGATTTTGAGGCAGGGTCTCACTCTGTGGCTCAGGCTGTTGAACTCATGCTAACCTGCTTGCCTGGGCTCCCGAGTGGTAAGCGTGCAGGCAGGAGCCACCACATCCAGCTGAGACCAGCTGGTTTCTGCCTGTCTCCAGTGAGGCCGAAGAAGTAGCTGGCCTCAATCCAGACCCCATCGGGTGGACTCATCTTGGGATATAGAACTGTCCTGTTGCAGAATTTTGCCAAGAACCTGGCTTCCATTTCCTGGGTTTTATCATCCTTCTGGCTTGATGGAAACTGTAGGCAGCCGTCCGCCCAGAGCGCCCCCTTTGATGTGAATACTCTGCTTTTGTGGGTAACTCTGCAGAGTCCTTTTCTGAAGCCTACCCACTTGTCCACCATTTCTTTAGGATATTGATTTCCAGGGTCACTGAACTCTTAACCCGCCTTCAGCGGCCATCCCCAGCCCACTGCAGCCCTCTGTCTCTCAGCCTCGAGGCTTTGATTGAGTATTACATGTCTCTTTGGCTGCCACCATGGCCTCTTATTTTTAGGGCCTTCGTTACTGTCCGCCACGTGTGAAACATGAAAACAGAGCCGGAGCTGCTGGCATAGGAAACTTGGGTTTTTGAGGCCACTGTGCTCTTATCATTCAGGCCCATCAGCTTCTTTGGTTACAGAGGTAAAGAAAAAAAAAAAAAAACACCAACAACCAAAACCTCCACCGCAGGGGCCTGTCCATGGGTGGGTAGATAGGTACGGGGATCAGAGCTTGGGGTGTGCACCCAAGGGCCGTGAAAGAAGATATTGTAACTACAGCTCGGGCCAGTGTCCACAAGGTTATGGCCTTTCAAGAGCTGGCAGGCGTCCCCTTACAGCTCAGCAACAATACATTGTGCAGCTCTACTTTTCTTCTTTCCGCTGTCCTTTGGGGACTTTTGATCCCGTGTTTCGGGAGGCCTGGGGAGAGTCTGGAGGAGGCTCAGTGGGCCGCCGCACTGCTGATCTCAGAGGAAGGGCTCCAAGGATCACCACATCACCACATGTTAGCATGTCCAGTGGGCTCAGCCCAGCCCGGGGCTCACCCAGGCCGGTAGCTGGGCTCCTTTCAGAAGGTGTGAGCCTGTGGGAGATAGAAAGGTGGAGTGGATGCGGGGCAGGTGATTCTTGGCTTCCGGAGAGAAGCAGAAACTCAGATGAGAGCATTAAGACTATTTCCATCTTGGGAAGGCTGAACGTTAGTGATCACGGCCAGTTCTTTGAGAGCCATTGTGGTTAAATGAGGTTACATCAGCTCCTAGAGCAGTGGTTTCCAATCTGTGGGTTGTGATTCCTTTCCAGGGGGCGGGGTCAAATGACCCTAGGGACCATCAGAAAACACAGCTATTTGCATAACAATTCACCACATTAGCAAAATTACAGTATGAAATAACAACAAAAATAGTTTTATGGTTGGAGATCACCACAACATGAAGAACTGTATTACAGGGTCACAGCATTAGGAGGTTGAGAACCACTGTCCTGTGGAGACCGGAAGCCCACTAGGTGCTATCTGTCAAATGTACGGACCTAACAAGCTTCCTCTCCCTGTAGTCTTTCAGTCCGTTCTGTTTCTCACCCTGTTGTAGACTCATGAGCATCAGCACTGTTTGTGCATCAGTTAATAGAGTGTAACTGTGATGGAAGGGCCTCAGAGAGGACAAGACTGTCATAATCTTCAATGCGTCCCTACTGAATGGAGAGAAAGCTGGTACTTGGTGGGAACGGGCAGGCTGTGACTATTAGGTAGCAGGATGCTTGAAGGAGTACAGCCAGATTTCCTGGCCGGGAAAAGTGCAGAGTGTCAGCACTGTCCTCGTTTTTATTGCCCCCCCCCCTTTCCCAGGCTATGGGTACATGCCAACTAACAGGGGAGAAGTGGCAGTTGCTAGAGGCTGTGTGTTACCCAAATGCCAGGCTAGCTCAGGTGGTCCTTCTTCTGAGTCATGCATGTACTTTCTTACCACATATTGGTTCCACGTGTCTGTGTTTCCAACCCATAAGACCCTCCCTTAGGGGGAGGATTAGAAGTGAAAGCCTTTGCCCAAGGTTAGATTTGGTAGACCATCATTTTGGGCAGGGGAACAGTACAGAAGCTCTCTGAGTTTCCTCCCATTCACGTGGCTTGGTTTAGCAGGGACCACGGGGACCACAGCACAGACTTTGAAACTGACGATACATGTATTTATAGTCTAGGCTGCTGGCGAGATACGCCATTCTACTGGGGTTCTAGACCATTAGAAGCGAGCTTTTAAATGATTAAACTTATGACTGTGTCTTGTGGATTACAAGATAAATGCCTACTTAAACTAGCATAAGCAGAATTCATTTAAGGATACCCAGGGTGGTTTATGGGTACAGGGGCAGGGCGAGGTGCCAGACTGTGGGGGTGTTTCATGGCACAGAGAGGGGACAGAACCCTGCTGGCCTGAGGCCTGCTGGATTCTGCCTCTCTGTCAGCCCCATTCTTCTCTGTGGCAGTGCTGGGCTTTTCTCTCCTATTTAACGTCTAAAGCAGCGATTACTTGAGTTACGTGATGCCAAATTCAAGTACTAAGAGACACAAGTGGCAGTTCAAGTTCCCAAGAGAGACTTCAAGGATAAGATGCCTACCCCAGTCCAATGAATGCAGCCCACACAGGAGGAGTCAGAGGGATGAATGAAGCCTGCGGGGCTATTGTAACAGTTTCGGTGTGGAAGCTGTTTCAGGAGTCTGGATGGGTCTACCAGGCCTGCCACCTTCTTTGTTACTGCTTTCTTCTGTCTCTTCCTGGGAATCTCTGAGCATCTTCCTGAGGCTCATCCTGGGGGACCATCTGTGGGAGTGAAGTAGACTCTTTCGTGAGGCCTGAGCTCTGCAGATGGCCCAAGAAGAGGTCTCTGCAGCAGGGTGTCTAGACGGAGAGTCTGCCAAAGTGACGGAACTTCCACAGACAGAACCAGAACAAGCAAATGGGAGGACAAGGAACATCTGGCTCATGCTGTCTTCCAGCTGTGTTTTCAAGGCTTTGGGGTGGAGGGAAACGTGAGTGGGTCTCTGGGGGTTACTCTGGGCTGATCTTTTGTAGATAAGGTAGTTTTTATCCAGCCACTCATATTGCTTGTGTGTGTCACTTCAGCAATGGGTTCTTAGTATTTTGATCTGTGGAAATGGTTGTTCGTTGTTGCCCCTTACTTGTTTGCAGTGAAGAGAACTTTATAGCTGGGAGCTTCAACTGCAGAAACCAGCTAGGTCCGCTGGTCCAAGGAGGGCGCCCTACACAGCATGCATAGTCAAAGCCTTCTCATTTAGCACAGCAGATCTCTCTGCACCCTTGGCTGCGGCTTAACCACTTTGATGATTCACTGTTGAGCGTGCTCTCCATTTTAAATTTCCTGATGGCTCTCAGTGATCTTCTGTTTGGGCCCATTGCCAACTTCAGTGACAGGTATTGCCTCCATAGCCCAACCAGCATAATCCTATAATCGGGTCGTTTGATTCGGAAAAGGAGTTTGCGTGCCCTCCTGACTCTCGTTCTGAAAACACTGAGGAATTGCCTTATAGAATCCTGCTTTTGCTGTGATAAACACCACGTCCAAAAGCAGTTTGGGGAGGAAAGGTTTTATTTCAGTTTGTAGGTCATAGTTCATCACTGAGGGAAGTCATGGCAGGAACTTAAGGCAGGAACCTAGAAGCAAAAACTGAAGCAGAGGCCATAGAGAAACACCGCTTACTAGCTTGTTCTCCGTTGCTTGCTCAGTCTCTTATGTATACATACACACAGCTTAGGCCCTTCTGCCTTGGAATGGCACTACCCCACAGTAGGGTGGGCCCTCTTACATCAATGAGCAATTAAGAAAATGTCTCACAGACAAGACTTCAGGCCCAGCTGATCTAGAGACTCCCTCAACTGAACTTCCGCCCTGGTGACTCTACATTGTGTCAAGCTGAAGCCATGATAGAAACAACATGGAAAGTACACGGAAATGGACGAGTTAAGGTGGTGCCTGTTCTCTGCAGCTCACTGCGGGTTCTGTCTCCCTGCTGGACCACTTCTGTAGTCTTGAAACGAATGCTAACATCTCACTCCAGCCCTCTAAGTGTCCTCAGTGACTGCAACCTCTCAGTCCATTTATCCGTCAGTCTGTCTGAACTGATGTTGCCTTCACAGCGTCCATGATTGGTTTTCCTTTCTGCTGTCAGGAAGCGACGATGTTCAATACAGATGGCTTCATTGCGGCTGAGCTAGGAAGGCTCATCACTGAACATGTGAAATCCATCTTGAGAATTTCTTCAATCTCAGCACGTGCAGATCCCTCAGTAAAACCATATCATCTGTTTTTCCAGAGAGTTCTTGGCCAGGGCCGGGCATGAGCCCTTGTTAGGCCCTGTGCCTAGTTACTCAGTGTGCCTATCTGGAGTTCCTTTTCATCTGCAAAAGGATGTGTTGGTCCGCTGCTTGATTCAGTTCATCCCAACACACCAGGACTCTAGGTTGAGAAATTCAGTTGTCTTTAACTGTAAGTTATAAACCTACCTCAGTGGGCCGGGCCAAATAACGAATTCTGTAACCTAAGCTTCCCGCAGGCCTCTGGTTCCTCTGTTGCTATATACACACTGCCTAATATGGCAGCTACTTCATACGTCTTGTTGCTTTTGTCCATGAATAGATGGATGAGTGGTGTATATTCTGAACTGGCTTTGCAGGGTGCAAGCTAAGCCTGGCAGCTGCCATTTAGAGTCTATTTTGAAGACAGAAGATTGAGAGCTACCTTATAAATTGCAAACTCAGGTTTTGGATGGGATGGTTCAGGTCTCCTCCAATCCAGGACAGTGGCTCGTACAAGACTGGGCTGCTCTTTCTTTCTGGCATAGTTGTCCTTAGGACTACCTACTTGCCTAATCAGTTTAAGCTCTTCCATCTTAGACCTCTAATCCTATTTCCCCAGCCGAGAGGCAGCAGGGTAAGAGCAACCTTGTCCCACCGCTACTAAAAGATGATATTGCCTTGCACACACAAGACAGTACTTACCTTTTTCCCTGCGAAAGGATGATTAAGAAGAAATTTAATATTCATTTATACTTTATATCTTTCTGTGATATTTCTTCATGTCTTATAGTATAATCAAGGGAGAAACAGTTTTTTTTATTGTAACCATTACTGATTATATTCTCCTGTTTTTCAGCATCATAACCACAGAAGGCTTGCTTCCCTATGCTTGCTCACATCTTACCAACACATTATGGGCCCTAGTTTCTAGAGGGGGAGAAAACAGTGAACATGGAAACCACCTTTGGTATGTGGTATTTTCCAAATAAACAACTGGATTAGTTTGAGGTGGACGTCTTTCATGGTATCTGCTCACCACAGTCTTGTCCAGAATCCTGCAGGTCAACCTTTTTTTGTTGATTTTATTTCTCTTTAGTTTACAGGTACAGAAAGGGCTGCATGGCTACTGAGCTCATCGTAATCCACTTACAGACAGGCAGCCAGCCCTGATGCATTTCTGTCCGGCTGGATGCCCTAATGAAAGCCCAGGCTATGGTAGTGAAGGGGAGGCAGGGAGACTCCTCTTCAGTCAGGGACATTTAGCCAGAGCCTTCCTAGGTTCCTCAAACACAGAAGCTGCTTGCTCAGTCATGGGATTCCCTACGGCCCCCCAACTTTGGGGGCTGGGTTTTGAATTTCTGCTAGTAGATGCCTGTCTCTTAAAGAGTGCGCAGGATGTATTCTGTCATTCTCGGAACTTCCCATGTGTCTGAGGCATCGTGCCAACCCCTGCTCACGGCTGCCATCCTTAGGATGTCCTCAGCCCCAAGGAACTCTTCCTAAAAGTCGAAGAAGATTGTTTGCATGTAAACCTACCCCTCACTCACTTTTATATAAAAGCCCCAATGCCAGAAGCCTTTTCTACGTATGTCTAGCTGTAGATGAAGCGATTCAGACACCGTGGGTCCTGTGGATTGTCGAGGCAAACTAGTGAATATGGAGACGTGCTCATGAAAATGAACCCTATCATTCATGAGAGAGTAAATTACATTCCCCGTGTGATTACAGCGATTAAAAAAAATCTTATGCCCAGGAAGCACCTGAAAGCAATGGGATGATGGAAGGCTCCCTATTTTTGTGGTTTACTCTTCTGCACTGTTCAGTATATGCATTTTTTAATTTTAAGCAAGATGATCTCACAGCTTTTGTTGTTGCCTGACAGTAACATAAGGGTCATCGCAGCAACAGGAACGAACATTTCAGACCTATACTCTCAGCAGAAGACACTTTAAAGAATCAGACTATATTGCCTTTCCTGCTTCTTACTTCTTTGACCATTTCTAGTAGGGAGTGCTCTGTAGTAGGGTAATAGCTCCTTTTTGCGTGATCTGGCCCGTTTGATTTTTGGTTTTGCTTTAGAAGGAATCCTTTCCGCATCATCTAGCGGGTGGTTCATGCACTCATCAAAACCAGTAACCCAGCCCTCTGCCCACCACACTTGACCCTGAGATCTGTTTTGCAAGTGTCTGGAAACGAGAGTGGTGGGGTATGATGTCACCTGCGGTGCCTGGCTCCAGTCAGGGACACCACAGTGGAATCTCACGAAGACCACATGAATCTCTGCCATCGAGGATTTTGTTTTTAGCGGAATCAACTTGTTTTGTACAAGAAACACCACACAGTTGAGCATTTGAAGGTGAACGAGACTGGGAGAGCTGCCAAGAATGGTTTCTGTGGCAATACAAAGTTTTGTTTAAAAACCCAGCCTTTTGGGTCTGGGATGAGTGGCTTTTGTAAAGATTTTCCCGGAGCAGGGCTGCTAAAAGGTGATAGGGTTTCCAGCTAGCACTTCTCCTTGTGTTCTTAGCTTCCCGTGTTAGCCCTAAGCCAGAGGTGTAGAAATTGATGGTGGAGTGTGGGGTGGTACCTGAGGGCTGTGAAAGGGGCTACGGCAACAGCAGTGATCTAACAACAGTGGTCTTGGGCCAGTCCTCGGTGCTTTATATCTTTATTACGCACATATCTTTTAATGTTATGCTCTGTAGATGCAAAGCTAGCCTAGAACTGTTAGAGAATCTGCCCTCATAGGAAAGGCAGTAGGGATGTAAACAAACCCAAACAAATAGCAGTAGATGATGCAATTTTATATTAAGCTTTGAATGTCTTATGGAGATCATTTTGGACAAGTAGATCCCAAATTCTTTTTCATTATTTGCACCTTTGTTTTGTTTCTGGAAAAGGATCTCAAGTGGCCCCCACTGGATTTGAATTCATTAGGTCTCTGAATTCGTGACCATCCTGCCTCTGCCTCCCAAGGGCTGAGGTTAGGGTCCTGTACCACCACACTTAGCTCTGTAAGGTGCAGTGGGGCTGTAGAGATGGCTCAGCCATTAAAGACTAAGCGCATAACCACAAAGATAAGGGATGTGCATTGACTAGGGGGCTGTGGAATTAGAGCAGGAGCGACAGCTGACCCTGCCGTTTACCTGCTGTGGGTCAGGACAGTCACTCTTCCTAGCAGAGCTTCCTCATCTGTAAATGGGAAATGCTAGAACTCCCTTCCTCATAATGCTGTGCTTGTCGGATGAGAGGGAGGGGCTGTGCAGGCTGCTCGCGTATTGCATGGGGCGTGTGAACTTGGTGGATGGTAGTAATCTGAAAGGATGGGTACAAGAATCAGTTTTATTTAAGAACCCAGTGGACCCTGTGTTGTGAACCACAGCCTTGTACGAGCTTGGGAGAGAGATGCTGTCTTCAGCGACTGAGAGGACAGCACAGTAAGAGGGACCGAGGTCTGGAGAGCCAGTCTTTCCGGTGAACCCCAAAGCAGAGAAAATAGGAAGAAGAATTACAGAGCCTAATGACATTAATGAGAGTTATAAAACTCTAATTTAATTATCTTTTGTTTTGGTCTCCTTCATTTAATACTTTATAATCTGTAATGGATATCTTGAGCATTCTGCAAAAAACAAATTGAGGAAAATGTACTTGTTGGTATTAAGCATGGGTCTGTTTTCATGGGTTGTGCACACAGAGCTGTAAGGCCAGAAGGTACCTTAGTGTTGGGTTGGTTGTATTGAGGTTTTTCCTGGAAAAGGAAATACATATATTTAAAATATGGTTTGAGGAATATATTTACATGATTCTCTCCAGGACAGCAAAGGACCTTTCACCACCACAGAAGAAGCCCAGTCATTTTGGGGTATTATCTGGATTCAATTATTCTTCATTGATGGTTTATATTAATGGCTGCAAATAATATAGTTCTTTTCTTAATGATTCCAAACTAAAGCTGTTATGATATTGAGAGCACACACTTAAAGACCCACTCATTCACACACACACCACAATGTATGCACTCTCTTTCTCTCTCTCTCACACACACACACACACATACATACATACACACACACGCGCGCGCGCGCGCACACACACACACACAGCTGTCTCCCCTTTTGTCATATAGTTTATGACATTGTAATGGTTTTTTTTGTTCATTCATTCATTCGTCAACACAAAAACTTATACTCCCACCTTTTAAAAATATTTAGTTACTTATTTTGTTTATTTGAGACGAGATTTCTCTGTGTAGCCTTGGTTGTCCTGGAACTCATTTTGTACTGTCCTTGAACTCACAGAGATCTGCCCACCTCTGCCTCCCAAGTGCTAGGATTAAAGGCGTGAGCTTTCACCAGCAGGTTTATCTTTTAAATTTAGCATTTGTATGCCCCAGAGTGATGCTAGCAACCTGCCTCTGCACAGACAATTTCAAAGTCTCTTCCTGACTGATCCTTTCAATGATTATCTACCCAATAGCCCCACCCACAAAGAAGGTGTGGCATGTGTCACATCAACAGCAGTTCTGCTTGGTTCTTATTTTGTGTCAATCAATCTCAGAGCAATCTGATAGGCTATTAGGGTGAAGTTTCTGTTGATGTCTCAGGGACATTCTGAGAAGGAAGGGTTTCACCTTGAAGGTTGAGGAAGCAAGTCTAAAGTTTGTCAGAAGTTAATTATTATATTATAAACACAGTCCTTGTTTTCCTCTGGTTTCATGGCTTATTCTGTTTTTTTTCCCATCTTATCTGAACTCACCTTAAAACTAAAATGGAAATCCAATGTAAGAATTTTATTCTTCTAAAAATTCACCATTCCCCAGGCAAACCTGATAAAAGCCAGTAAATTAAAAAATATGAATTTAGATTACTTGAATTTTTTAAACATTTGCGTAGGTTGTATGTGTGTGGGCATGTGCAATCCACATAATGCATGCCACTTGCCTGGGTGGAGGTCAAAGGACAACTTGTGCGGGTTGATGCTCTTTTTTACCGCATGCAGTCTGGTAACTGATCTCGGATCATCAGGCTTGGCAGAAAGTACCTTTACCAGACGAGCTATGTCACCAGTCCCTAAAAATTCAAGTTCAGATGAGAAGCAAGCTAAGATTGTTCTCAACACTGAATTTCTAGAAAATCCTTGAGTGGCAGCAACTTCCATCATGAACAGCCCATGGCTTGCTTTGCTTTCATTCTCCGAAGACTTAATGCCTCGGAACGATACTTGCAAGCCTACTGGCTACAAGTTTCTTTTAAGAATGCCATCACAGCTGGGCGTGGGAGCACGCGTCTGTAATCCCAAGCCTTGGAAGCTACAGGGTGGCTGTCATTTGAGGCCAGCCCGATCTACATAGTGAATTGCCAACCGGGACGACACAGGGAGACTCTACCTAAAATAAACCAACAAACAAAACCAAGTCAAACAAAACAAACCTTGTTAGCAGTTTCCTGTTTCTTCAGCACTGGATCTGACACTCACAAGGCTGGTTCTTCTGGCTCCTGAAGAGCACATCACATGCTAGAAGGGCAGAGCCTTTCAAGAGTTGGGCATTTGACCAGCCTAAGGCCTCCTCTCTTTGGCAGAAGATTCTAGCCGGGCTACATGGGGCTGAACACCCTGAACTCAGTGGTCCTATTTGGCTGAGCACTCACGGTGAGCAAGTTGAAGGACGCTGACAAACAACTCAGGAAATTGTGTCCCTAAATGCAAATAGCTCCAGAAATATTTCAGATTTTTTTAGGCTTCACTCGAATACTTGGAAACAGAAAGCGATTATAGACATATTTATAGTAGGCACTAACGCACATAAACTCAAAGTACTTTGAGTGAGCTCGTGGCTGTTACTCTTTATACAACTGGCATATAAAGAATTGTTCCTTGTTCTTCCAACCATTTAACTCTGACCAAGCCATGCCTTCAGTAAATGTCTTGCCTTGCACAAAGCTTAACTTTTTAAATCTCTTAAATTTAATTCTAGGCTAAAAATAATAGTGGCGATCAGAGCATCTCTGAATACAATAAGATCACGAGGGGCAACTTGTAGTGGGCTGTAGATGGGGAATTAGCATATCATTTTGAAACGGAGGAAGGCTGTTATAGGGCATCTCTGTTCCGGTACAGCAGGACCACTAAGACCCCAAGCATGTTTACCCTGCAATCCCGGGAATGGGAGCGCAAAGCTCTCATAGCTGAAGCATTCAGCCGTCCGTGAGAATCTGTCAGGCTGAGTGAGCTGTGAGAGTAGGTTTGGAAGGGATGCCAAGAAACAAGTCACTTAATGATGGGCTCCTTTCAGCCCTCAGGGTGGGGTACGGAGAGCCCTCCGGTACTTGAGTAGTCTGTGGGGTTACATGAAAGTGCTCAGCATGTTGGTGTGGAGATGGGCTTCAGGCTACCATGATCTGTGACCCTGTTGGTTTCATTAAAGACCGTCCTCTTGTGAATGCTGCCTCACTGACGATGGGCAGTCCAGAAGAAGAATGCCACCGAAGGATGTGAAGTCTGATTGGTCTTGTCCTCACATATGTCGGCAGGAGACATGAACAAAACCAAACACTGGCGTGCCATTTGGCATCAAATCTCGCTTGACCTGGCATCCTCAGGCCCTAGACTGGCTCATTCCTATGCTTCTTTACAGAGGCATGCGCCATGGTGTCCCTTCCCCAGGGGCTGTGCACTATACACTGTCTTCCTTGTTCTGCTTTCTAGTTACCTTTCAGTGAAGGTCTTTTTAAGCCCTTCTCTCTCTTCTTTCCCAGTGTCCTCTGTTTCCTCTCTCCCTCCCCAAGGAAGAACTTGTTGAGCACCTGCTGGGGGACTTGAGGAGGGTGGCTTTCCCATGACTTGGGGGTGTCTGGTTCTCCCTGGCTACTGACCTCTCCTTCCGTGCATACAAACTTTTGATGTTCTTCTCATCTCTACATGCCACTCCACTGTGGTCTTCTGCAAACCTTCTAATCATTCGAGGCCCACTGGTGTTGTACCAGGTTTCTGAACGATTTTCGAATAGCTTTAATTATGCGTATCCCAAATAGTAGAAGGTAAAAGAGACATTGTCTTCATGTTTTGCCTCTTTTTTTTCCCCCTAGAATAGATTATTATGTATGCATAGAATTTTCTTGAATTTTTTTTTTCTCTATACGGGGAAGGAGGTCAGTCAAAATTAAGAAGGCCGATTTTCCTGGAGACTCTGATGCAGCATTGTGTCAAGTTTTTAGTGTTTTTAGAGCAAGAAGTGCAGAATACTTTTCGTCATTATACATGCCGCTCGGAGAACAGAGAGGGACAAAGGGCGAAAGTGTGACTCTTGTAGGCTCACTAAAACCTCCCGCAGAAGAAACAGAAGAGGGAGAGGGTGTGGATGGCGATCGCAGCCCCAGACTAAGCTCATTTAATCCCTGCTCCGTCACAGGGCACACACGTCTTAGACACACTTGACTCGAATCCGTGACCTCACCAGGTTGTTGCTTCTCTTTCCTGATGCTTTTCCCCTGCCCATGTTGTCTAGTTATTTGTAAATGGTCATATCTACTGTCAGATTAACTCCGTGTGTGCGTCGTATGTATGTTTGCACATATGTGTGTGGACTTACCTGTGAGTGTGCCTCTGGCAGCTGGCTGAGGTCAATTTAAGATGTCCTCCTTTATCCCTCTACACCTTATATATCTTTGATCTCTCACCGGATCTCTGCCTCTCGATATTTTGGTTGGACTGGATGGCCAGCAGGCCCCCAGGATCTGCCTGCCTCTGACTCCTCTGGCTGTGGTTCCAGGTACATGCCCTCACACCTGGATTTTTCAGTAGCTACTATTCATCCTCATGCTTGTACCATGTGACTTTGTGCCCTGAGCTATCTCCCCAGCCTCTTGATTAACTCTTTGTATATGCTGTACTTTCTGGAATAAGTTGTTATCCTACGTGCTCGAAGATGAGCCTCCTGATAACATAATTGATTTCATTCAGTGTCCGTCCACCGAGCAAACAGAGTTATAAATGTTTAATACTCTGATTATCATAACTTTCTTATTTAAGCAGAAGGATAAAATGCACACTGAGGCCTTCTATACATGATTTATCCAGCACTTAATGCCACCTCAACAGTGGCTTTTATGGTCTTTGAGAACTGAATGTTGACAGTAATGCAGCGTGGAGTTTCTTTTCATTTGTTTGCAAAGTAGGGAGCTGTCATCTTTCCTGAGTGGCCAGAAAAATAGAAATAGAAATGTTTGTGTTATTAATTTTGTGTCCATATCAAGATGAGGATTTCCTGTGCTTGTGCAGCCTGCTTTATTCTTAAGGTTCTAATAACTGTAAGTCTGCCACCAAGCTCATGCTCCCAGGTGCCTTCCCGTAGAAAAGTCTGTGTCTATGTTTGTCTGTGGCATTTAAGGTCGCTTTCACATACCTGACCTTTCAGACGCTAGCACAGGTCATCTACTCATGATGGAATGTATAGTGTTTTAATGGAAAGCGTTCCTTCTGATGCCAAAAATCTTATAAGTGCTTCAACAAATGCAAACATAGCTTGCTACTGGTAGGAATGTGTATTAGAAGGAAAGCTTAAAATACTCCTCCCTCTCTTCCTGCCTCCCTCCCTTCTTCCCTTCTTCTCTTTTTCCTCTCTCCCTCTCTCTCTCCCTCCCTTCTTCCTTCCTTTTTCTCCCTTTCCCCTTCCTCTCTTCCTCCCTTTCTCCCTTCCTTCTTCCCTTCCTCCTTCCTTTTCCTCTCTCCCTCCCTCCTTTTCTCCCTTCCTCCTTCCTTTTTCTCCCTTCCTCCCATTCTTCCTTCCTCCCTTCCTCCCATTCTTCCTTCCTCCCTTTCTCCCTTCCTTCTTCCCTCCCTCCGTCCCTTTTCTCCCTCCTCCCCTCCTTCCCTCCTTCCCTCCTACCCACCTTCCTCTCTTCCACCCTTTCTTCCTCCCTTCTTCTCATCCTCCATTCCTGCCCTTCTTTTTTTCCTCCCCTGTGGTGGTTTGAATGAGAATAGCCCCCATAGGCTCACATATTTGAGTGCTTGGTTCCCAGTTGGTGGAAGCGTTTGAGAAGGATTAGGTGTGTGCCCTTTTTGAATGAGGTGTGTCTCTGGGGTCAGGCTTTGAGGTTCCAAAAGCCCATGTGCTTGTGTCTCAAGGTACGAGCTCTCGCTGTTGCGCCATTGTCACGCCCTCCTGTCTGCTCCTCACCGTGATGCCTATGGACCCTAACGCTCTGAAACTGTGACCCTAAATAAACTCCCTTTTCTGTAAGTTGCCTTGAACGTCGTGTCCCATCGTAGCGATAGAACAGTAAGTGAGACGGCCCTCTTTCTCCCCTCCCCTCACTCCCCATCTCTGCTCACCTTGCTCAAGCTGGGGCTATATCCCTGGCAGTAAGTAACTTGGTTTTCAGCGAGCCTTTTCACAGGTTCCACATCTGAATAGCTCACTAAGAATCCATGGCCAGGATTGTGAGTGCAGCACCATACATGATAACGTCCTGGTCTAGAGCACGCCCAGAGTAACCAAAACACAATTCAAACCTTGCCTTTGGGTTTGTATTTCAGGCTTCGGTACTGAAGATTGGAAGCAGATTGGCATGCTCTACCTCTCTCCTCTTCTTCCCATACCTTTCTGTTATTTTGAGATGTGGTCCTAGTATGTAGCCCTGACTAGCCTTGAACTATCTATGTAGACAGACTAGGCTAGCCTGGAACTTACAGGGATCTCTCTCTCTCTCTCTCTCTCTCTCTCACTCTCTCTCTCTCAAGTGCTCGAATTACAGGTGTGTACCACTACATCTGGCCCTAAGTCGTATTTCCCCTTTTTACCTGTGTAATTCTGGGGCTCAAACTTAGGTCCTGGTGAGTGCTAGGCAAACCTTCTACCACTGATCCCCAGCCCCACCCTAGTTCACTTTCTGTAGATACAATAAAATGTTGGACTACTGAACTCAGAAGGGATTCAAATTGACCCTTTCGCTGACTTGAGCGCACACATGAATTATAGGAACTTTTCAAAGTTAAATGATGGCCAAGAGTCTGGAAGATGGAAATGGTGAAGAGAGGGGAGGACCAGAGGCCGTCTCTCCCAGGCCCAATGCTTTACGTGCAACAACAAACCGGCCAGAGTTGGCCTACTCTGTTGCCAGTGACCTTAAATAGAGAGGGTGAACGCTTCCATGTGTCCTTTGTAGGCTGTAGAAATTGCCACTGTAAGAGCTTAATTTAATATGAAAATAGAAGATACCCGCCAATTACCAAAGTCAGTCTTTAAAATAGAACTTTATAGGGAGCAAACTTCTAAATTATTCCCTAAGTCATTAAATGATTTGAGAGGCACATTTGGGGTTTTTATTCCAGGTTGGTCTTTATGTAACCATCATTTCTGTGTCAAAGTGATCTGTTCAGAACCCCTTCCATCCCCTCCCCTCCCCTCCCTTCCCCTACTGTTTTCAGGTAATTATGTTGTCAGGACGGGAGCAAAACCTTCTGAAAACATCGCTTTCATGCCGCCAGAAGCAGAGCATTCATAACTGGCGGCGATTTGCAAACAGTTTGAGAGTCTGATAAGTTTTTGACAGGACCATGTTGAGTTCATAGAATCTGATTTCTTTGAAGGAAACAGAAAGAGAACAAGAAAGAAAGAAACCTGCTGTTCAGTCCCCCCTGCAGAAGAGCCTGGGCTACCGGCCAACAGTTCCCTGACCGGGGACCTGGCCTAAGCTCCTGGGCAGAGGGCGGATCCAACACTTAATGAAAGCTCCCAGGGCAGGTGAAATATTAGGGTTCTGGAAGCCAGAGGCTGTTAACTAGGGTTACAAGGGCAAGACAGGTACCCAGTGAAGGCTATAGCCATCGACAACAATAGTTAAAACTTGGAGTCTTAGCGCTCTAAGGCTCAGCTGTTTCTGATTTTACAGTGTGTGTGTGCGCGCGCGCACGTGTGGTGCACTTGTAGAGGTGAGAGATTGACATTGGATGTCTTCAACCTCCTCTATCTTATTTTTTTATACAGACTCTGTCACTGAACCTGTAACTCACCAGTTAGGTTAGAATGACTGACCAGGAAGCCCCAGGACACCTCTTGTCTCCACCTCCCCAGCACTGGGGTTACAAGTGTGCATTGCAGCCTTGGTCTTTTACATGGGTGCTGGTTGGCTGGAGAGATGGGTGGTTCAGTGGTTAAGGGTGGGTGAGGGGATACTAATTTAGATCCCCATACTTATGTAACAAGTGCTTTACCCACTGAACCATCTCCCCAATCTCTTCTTTCTGAATTCTTTGCTCTGAGTTTACTGTAAGACTCTAAAAGGCGTGCTATAAGAAATAGGATGAAGTTGTTTCACAAGGTCTGATTCCTTTCTACCTCATTTTATCCTCCTGACTAAATGGCTGATTAGGTTAAATGAAAGCAGCCCTGCTGTGGGCAACACAATGCGTACCTGGTCCCATGAGACCAAGTTTAAACCTGGGCTATGTCCCGCTGACCTCAGGGCACAGGACACGTTTTCACATTTGCTAAATATGGGACAGAGCCAGTTACAAGACAGAACTCGCAAGCCTATGGTGATACACATGCAAAAGGCCCCGTCTTAGGGTTTCTATTGCTGATGAAACACCATGGCCAAAGGCGACTAACACTTCTATATGACAGTTACTCATGGGAGGCAATTAGGGTAGGAACTCAAACAGGGAGGAACCTGGAGGCTGGAGCTGATGCAGAGGTCAGGGAAGAGTGCTGCTTGTTCTCCATGGCTTGCTCAGCTTGCTTTTTTTTTTTTTTTAATAGCACCCAGGACCACCAGCCTAGGGGTGGCACCACCCACAATGGGCTGTGCCCTCGCCACGTCACCTCTAAAGAAAATGCCCAACAGCCTTGACTATAGCCTTAGCATAATGGACACAATTTCTCAGTTGAGGTTCCTTGCTCTCAGCTCTCTGGTGTCAAGTTGACACAGAACTAGCCAGCTTAGACCCTTATGTAAAATAGGCATTTAGTTAACTCTGTTCCTGCTGGTCTTAAACAAGTGCTGAAAAGGATAGCCAACTGTGAGCTCCCTGTCTTCACAGGGCCCTCTTCAGGACTCAGCATAGATCGATGGCCCTGTCCTCATGCAGTTGGTTAGTGAAATAGACTCAGAGATCCAGCCAGTGACACTGGAGCAGTGGCTTCTCTCAGGACATCTTCGTAGGGTGATGAAACTCCCCAGTGCTGTGCATGCTTGCTGCCCGCAGAATTCTGTGCATCTTGAGTTAAAATACTGGATGGAGCCCACTGAACATTTCAAGCCACTAGGCTCAGATGTTGATTCTCCCTTTAACTCACGGTCTTTCTCATAGTATAAAGATAGGAAGGATTCATCTTTAAATGTGGAGAGATGCCTGGAAACACAGCATCAGATGTTAAATTTCGCACAAGTTCAATTTTGGACAAATGAAAAATTTGAGTTCCGTGGTTTAGTTGGCTTTAGAGTACGTAGGTGGGTGGGAGTCGGCCTGATCCTTGCTCTCTAAACTGTCGCGGAACAGCTGCTCAGGGGAAGCCCTAGCACCCGCAGGATTTGGTTGCCGTGATTCTTGAGTCCTTTCTTCCCAGACATCCTGTTCTTCCTGGTTAATTTTACTCTCAACTGGCACGCTCTTCTGAAGGCCGTAATTCACACGTGCTGCTTAATTAAAAGTCCCACTGAGCAAGGTTGAGGTGAGACACGTCAGGAGCCGGGGTGGGGGTCTGTCTGATGCTACTACACAGCTCAAGGTCCCGCTCCTCCTCAGTGAGCTGCAGTGGCCGCACTGACCTAGCAGGGGTCCCAGAGCGAGTTTCCCTGCGCTTCCATAGGAGGGTCATGTGCAGACATCTGCAGGCTTAAAACAGCAAGAGAAAAGGGGTGTGAGCAAGAGCTCTGAGAAGAGCCCATTGCCCTGCAGGGGCTTCCTTTTCTTTCCACCCTCAGGTTAGATCCCTGAATCTGACTTCAGCTGAATGCTGTCAGATTAAGGGGATGGATACTGCGATAAAGGGTTAATAGCTAGAAACATTTTAATGTGGGGCCCTGAGGTCCTCATTTAATCTATAAGCATTGACCCCACCACTCCATAATATCCATGAACTCGTTTACGGAATCATTCAGCCATAAGCAATCAATCTATCTGCTTTATGACTGTTTTCTGTCTGCTCTTTTCCAGGATAGAGGGATGAGTGGGGCGGCAGCCCCTCCTCCTCCATGTCTGTCTTCTCTGTCCCCTCTCTGAGCACCATCCACTGTACCAGCGAGGCCTCCCTGAAGCCTCTTGCAAATGGTATCTGGCTCTCCCCCTAGGGAAGGATGCTCTCGCCCTAGCCAGGACCCCCACAGCCTCTAAGCATCGCTTAGATCCTGCCAGAGATCATTTTCTCTTATCACTAGAGAACATGCAGTTTCCAACACAAACCAGAGCACTTTGCGAACGAGGCAGGGAAGGACCTTAGTGATTAAGCCTGGGCAGCAGGCATGGGCCAGGGCTGATCCTGCAACTGTGGACATACGGTTCTACTTGTCACCTGTACTTCATCAAAGCCTTTCTGATGGCAAGGATGGCCCTGGTATAGCTCTCTGGCCTCTGTGATGACACAGGCTCAACTAGTTCATTGGGGGAAGGACAGATAAAGCAGTTCCTTGGCTAGGCTTTCTCAGGGACCATGCTGGTAAATGATCAGAGAGGTTAGCAGTTCCCAGGTACTGAATTGACATTTCAGTAATTGTGTGGTCCTCACAGTAACTCTACGGTGTGCTATTATTTCCTCACACTGAGTCTTTCTATATTACCCAGATTGGCCTAGTACTCACAATCCACCCACTGGGTGCTAGAATTACAGATGTATACCACCATATGTGACTTCTCTATTTTTTTTCAAAATTAGTGCGTGCATGCGTGCGTGTGTGTGTGTGTGTGTGTGTGTGTGTGTGTGTGTGTGTGTGTGGTGTTTACATTGGGTTGGGGGCACAGCGGTCCATGCTGTGTGCCTTCTGCAATCACTTTCCACCTTAGAGTAGGATCTCTTCCTGAATCTGGAGCTCACTGAATTAGCTAGATTAACTAGCCAACCCCAGGGACCCTCCTGTTTCGGCCTCCTTGGCACTGGGATGAGAGGCCTGTGACACCACGATGGCATACCCAAGTCTCCACGGTTACTCTTCATGTGGGTGCTGGGAACCAGACGCAGGTTCTGGTGCACCCTGGAGGTTTAAATAACTCACGGGGCAAATGTAAATCCCTGGCATGGAAACTGATGGACCCTGTCTCTACGGACAGCACCGGGAAAGTAGGCTGGCATGGGGGAAGACCTACTTGTATGAAGCCTCCAATATTTTCCCCTGTGAGTCTCAGGAGGGAATTATTTTCACCAAGAATATCCAACATGTGATTATGTATGATGGCAAAATGCACAGCAAAGTGTGACAAGGGGCGGGGTGGGGCGGGGGATGATGATTGCTCATCTGTGTAGCTCTTTTCAGGCTTCCTTATCTTTGTTAGAAAGATGGCATTTTAAACCCAGGAAAAGTTCAGTTTAACATCAGCAGGGATCCAGAGTCCTCCCCATCCTCATCTGTCTGACAGTCCCCCCACCCCTACCCCACCCCTACCCCATCCCCACCTGACTCTGAGGAAGTCACTAACTTCAGAAAGATGTCCCGACTGACTAGCTTGGAGTTCAGATGGGCAAAAGCATTCTGTTGTTGTTCTGAGACAGGGTCTCACTCTGCAGTCTCAGACTGGCCTGGAACAGCTCTGCCGCTTAGCTAGTGACCTTGGCCTGTCATGCCACCTCCTGTTTGTTTTAGTGTCTGTCTGCAAAGACATGGGTGATGATAGCCCCAGCCATGAGCCCTACGATGGATCATCCTAGGAATGAAACCAAGCACTATATGCAAAGTCCCCAGAATAGGTCCTGCCCAAAGCAACCCTGGAACCATCTTACCTCCCTCATGCTCAGTGCCTATTAAAGGCCTCAAGGTGATACACTAGAGCAAGGCAAACATCTAATGGCCCGACTCCCGGTCATGGTTAATAATAAAGAACGGGATGCTAGGTTTTCACTTTAAAAGTGAATAAGTGGGGGCGACTGGATGTGGAGACGACTAAGCTAGAAAGGATCAAGCAAAGAGAGGCAAGAAGTTGTTGGGGGGGGGTGGGTGTACCAGAGATGGGGGGGACACACCAAAGGGCACATGTAACATGAAAGGAGAAAAAGCATGAGGGAGGTGGAAGGTTACAAGAGAAAGGGCAGAGAAGACAGGCAGAGAATCACCAAAACCAAATTTTGTTTGACGATTCCACAGTGAAACCTAATATTGCCTAAGCTAATTTAAAATTTTAAAGTAAAAGCGATCCCTTAAAAAATTTTTTAGGTAAGTTTATTTTATGTGTATCAGTGTTTGTTGTTCTCTCTCTCTCTCTCTCTCCCTCTGAGACAGGGTTTCTTTGCACAGCCCAGGGTCTCCTGGAACTTGCTCTGTAGACCGGGCTGGCCTCAAACTCACAGAGAGCCCCCTGACATGCACCACCACCACCCAGCATGTATCATTGCTTTGCTTGCATGTGTGTCTGTGTACCACATGTGTGACTGGTGACTGCAGAGGTCAGAAGAGGGCATCAGACGCCCTGGAACTGCAGTTACAGACAGCTCTGAGCTGCTATGCGGGTGCTGGGAACTGAACCCGGGTCCTCTGGAAGAGCACTCAGTGCTCTTAACCCCTGAGCCATCTCTTCATTCCCGAAAAATGATTCCTGAAAGTCCCTCCCCGAGACTTAGCACATGATAAAAGATGTCTACTGTATCTTTTTTTGACATTTGACTAAAAACCATGAAGAGTTTAGAATCTTTGTTTTCACCTTTCTTGTATGGTGTGCGCGTGTGTGTGTGTGTGTGTGTATGTGTGTGTGTTTTACACTGTGCATGTGCAGAGGTCAGAGGATGGACAACCAGTGAAATTTCTTCTCTCCTACCAGACCTGGGATGGAATTCAAGTTGTCTGGGTAAGCAGCAGGTGCTTTCACCCTCTGAGCCCTCAGAACTCAGCCTGTGTTCTCACTGACCTGGGTCGTCAACTGTACAGTGTCTCTCTCAGCGTCCTGGAAAGACAGAGATGCACCACACACTGACCTTTTCAGAGACGCATAAGGATATGCACCAACATCATCCCAGTATTTATACAACGGGTGAGAGTTTGGTGGTTTTAACTTTTCTGAATTTCCTCCCAACCCTTAGTTGTTACTTCTTTAACCAGTGGTAACCTAACTATTTTCTAAACTCAGGAAGGGTGATTGTTTAGTGTTATTTTTGCAGTTTAAGGCCTGAAATGGAGACAAGAAAAGTTAAGCCAGCTGCTACTACTGAGGCTGTCTCTTAGGCTTTCATGATCTCCTTCCATCCTTGGTCTAGGGATTTGTCACTGATGTGGGACACACAGGTGTAGGTGAGAAGTCAGATGGAAGGGTGCTCAGGTCTTTATTGTTGAATCAGTCTATTCCCTACCCTCTACGGCCTTCAGAGTCCACAAAGAAAGTGACCTGTTATGAATGGCTTTGCTTCCGCGGGTGGGAACAGATGAACGATAGCCCTGCTGAGGTTGGAGGATGTCCTTTTTTAGCTAGAACAACGGTTGGTGGTAGACAGGTCAGTCTTGGGATGGCTTTGCCTCAGTTCTGTTGCCTGGCAGATCTGTATCCCAAGGCCTTCCTTCTGCCTGCAGCTTTCCCACAGATGGCTTCTGTTTCACCTTCCCAGCTGCACCCCACCTCCACACTTGACCTTACAGCCTCTGCCCTCTGGTCCCCCTCTTCACCAGCCTTTGTTGGCACTGAGCAGTGCAGAGTACTGGCATGGCTCTGACCTCTCTATAGAGCTGTGATTGGGTGTTTTCTTCATAAGATCCATTTATTGAGGGCTAGCTCTGGATCCTGGGATTGCGTCAGCCAATCAGGGTGGCCTTTGTGTTGCCTTGTCTCTGCAGCTCACATGGCCTCTTGCCTACCGGTTACCATGGCATCAGTCCAGCCTAGAAGAGATTCTACTATCTAATTTCCTGCAGTCCCCTCTGTACCTCACTCCCCCCCCCATTAATTAAGCAAGTGAGCAAACAGGTCTTGGTTGACTTGGTTAAAGGGCAACAGGATTCCCACTCAGTGGGGAGCCATAGGGAAGGACTGTAATGACAAAATTACAGCTGCCATTCTCCTGGGTGGCTGCTAAGTGCCTGGCACCTGCCATGTGCATCCTTCATGCTGCTGAATCTTCATCACCTGCGCAGTGTGGTGCCTCGAGGGGGAACAGTTTAATGGAGGTGCTTGTGGTCTAAGAGGGAGAAATCTCACGCATAAAATCAGGAGATGATTTCTGCTCAGTCATGCTGAGAGGACTGGGCACAGAAGGTGAGAGAGGAGAGAGAGAGAGAGAGAGAGAGAGCTTCCTTGGACAGTTTTTACATTGTGTGTGAGTGAGTGAGTGAGTGAGTGTGTGTGTGTGTGTGTGTGTGTAATGTATGTGTTCATATGTGGAGGCCAGAGAGCAATATCAGGTGTCTCCTCTATTGATCCCCACCTTATTTTGAAGAAGACTATCTCACTGAACCTGGAGCTCACTGATTAGCTAGGCTGACTGGCTAGTGAGTTTTAGGGCTCTGCTTGTTCTCACCTCCCTGACATTGAGATACAGATGTGCACACCACCGTGTCCAACTTGTTACATGAATGCTGGGGTCATGACCTCAGATCCTCATGCTTTACCCACCAGCCTGTCTCCCCCATCTCCCTCGGGTGGCCTTTGATGCTTCCAGATTGTCTCCTTTCTTCTGAACTTTGTCCCAGTACCTGGTGGCTCCTTGGTAAAGACAGCTTAACCAAGCTGTCCGCTCATATTGGCGGACATATAGTGTGGGAACCACACTCTAGTCCTCTGTGAGAGCAGCCAGTGCTCTTAACAACTGAGCCATCTCTCCAGTCCTTGGTCACGTGTTTTTTTTTGTTTTTTGTTTTTTTTTTAGAACTGTCTCTTCAAAATATGTGCTCATTTTTTAATTGGGTTGTTTGTGTTAGAATATGTGTTTCGCTATGTAGTCCAGGCTGTACTGAAACTCGCAGAGATTCTTTTGCCTCTGCCTCCCGAGTGCTGGGATTACAGGCGAGTACCACCATGCCTGATTTACCAACATCCTCTATGATGCTTTAATGAATCCTAGTCAATCTACTTTCTTTTTCTCATTTTGGATTCCATATCTAACAACCACCATCAAATCTAAGGTCAGAAATATTTGTTTGAATAATTTCCTCTAAGAATCTTACCTCACTGAAGGTCATATTTGTGTCTATGATTCATTTTAAGTTAACCGCCAAGGTCTGTTGAATTTTTATTATGAGAAGCTCAGCTGGTGAAGGCGATCTGAGTCTGATGACCTGAGTTTGAGTCCCTGAAACCCACATGGAAGGAGAGAACTGACTTCTACAAGTCATTCTCTAACCTCCACATGTGCGCTGTGGCATGTGCACAGCCGTGCACATGCACACGCGCATGCACGTGTGTGCACACACGCATGCACATACACACAGTGTGATAGAAATAAAGGAATTAAATAAAAGTCATCTTTGTCAGGGTTATGGAAGTATAAACATAGACAAAAATAGCTTTACATTTTCTAAACTGGATTGTAATACTCAGCCCTGTCTTGTCGCTAAAATTACTAGTCACACATTCCTAAAATTATAGGCTTAGTTTTCTGAGAGAATAAGTAAAAGGTTCAATCTCAAATTAATTTTATTTTGAAATTGAACTAACTGCTCAGACATCCAATTTCGGGAGATGTCTGACATTGCCCCCGGTGAGTAATTCAAGATGCATAGGAAACAAACATTCTGGGGCTGCTTCCAGGGAACTGTTTAAAAGTCTGTCATGGAGACATTTGAAAGCACATGACTTAGAAGTCTGCCTGCACTTAGGCAAGATCCCCATATTTAAATGAGTTTCTATTGTTTGAGTCAGAGAGTAGGTACTGCAGCCCCCAGTTTCCCCAGCAGCTCCTTCGTATAAAATGGGAAAAGCAGTAGTGTGTTCCTCACAGGGTCCTTGGGAGGGTTGGATATCTGATGTATGTATTGGAGGTTTAGGGCAGAGCCTGACTCTTAGGAAATACTCATTAGCACTCATCACTAAATGTCTCCTTTATTTATCTTAATATTCTAGTATGCATTTCAGCCACAAGCATAGCAGTTCTTATGAATAGTTGAATAATTATAATAATGTTTCTATTGCTTATTTTGGTTTTGTCTTTTTCCGATAAAGTCCCTCCCCCCCTCCCATGTAGCCCAGAATGGTCTTAAACCTCCGATTCCTCTGCTCAGTGTCCTGGATATTGGGATTTCAAGTACACATTGCTTTGGTCAGCTCTTGGGTAATGATTAATACTGTTTCCCTTTTAGCTATAAAAACTTAGATTACAAAAATCAGTAGTAGCTCTGGTGGCAACGCAGACTGGAGTGTCTAATCACTTGACCTGGATACAATAGGAGTGAACTGCTGCTGGATCTTGGGGAGCAACATCCATGAGAGTCAAAAGCAAACACTGAGGGTAGAAGTGCAGCGACTTGTGACACCCCAGTGACTTCTTACCGGAAAGCCAGCAAAGAATCTCTAAACTAGCGGTACCATTTTCTAGAAAGTATAGGAACCACCAAGTGGCAGAAAGTCCCAAAAAATCTAACAGAAGCTTATGAGGCTTTTGGGAAGTGGTTGTGGGACATCTTAAAGTCAGTTTTTGTATCTCTGTCCTTGGTGCAGGGCAGCAAGAAGGGTGGGCTTGGGTGGGCACCCTGGAGCTCAAGGCTCATTGAGAACTTGTTTACCACCCTCACCCTGCCTCCATCTTGTTTCATTCTACAAGTATTCAGAAAAGCTGCCAGTAGACATACTTACTTAGCATTAAGCGACAAAATTACAGATTTTTTAAGCACCCATTGTTGAAATAAAAAGAAGAGATTGCCATTCTTAATTTTTTAATCTTACTGCTTTGCTTGTTGGAGTCTCAGAAATAATTTATTTCCACCTTACTTTCTAGTTATTCTGTGGTTTCTCTCTGGCCTACTGTTTCCAAAGAAACAATATGTGACCAACCAAAACACTGTTGCATTCTTGACTGTCGAGTTTGGCAGTAACCAGGAAGGGACTTGAAGCTCCACTTGAAATGGACCTGGGTGATATGTTGAGCCGTTTCGTGGTTTTCCAGCCAAGAAGAAAGTGTCCCGACCACATGGCAGGCTAAAGGGTCATTGGTGTTAGGAGAGAGGCTATGCTTTGGGTCTTCCTCTTTCAAGTCTTTGTAGAGATAAACAGTGAAGGCAAGGAGGGGGCTTCTGGGAGAGCCACACTGGCAAAGAAAGCTTGCTTTCCTCTAAGACATGTGACCAGAAGAATGGCACATGCTGGGTAAGAACATTCTCTGTGTTCGTCTCTGTGTTCTTGACTAGGGGCATTCCATACACTAAAGAAAAAGGGTTTTCAGCTCTGAGAAAGCCTTAATGATTAAATGTTGGGCTCGGTGATTACCATTTCTGTCTGCTCTTTCAAGACGAATTGCTTTAAAATGCAATAAAACAGAAAAACATATTAGGGGCTAGAGGAAAAAAAAGGATAATCTAAACCTACTGGTTACCAGCCAGGGTATTCTCAGAGTCATTTCTGATGGTGCTGGGGGTATTTGTAGCATCCATTGGGTAGAAGTTAAGACTTGATAGTCAACATCCTACAGACGTAGACTGACCCCCTCAGAAGAAAGATCCAGTCTGAATTCTGGCAGAGCTGAGGTTGAAAAGTCCCATAGTAACAGGAATGGGGTAATTTCACTTCTTATTGTGTTAGCATGTTGGTGCCTCTCATTATTTTCTTTGTGTTATACATAATTATGTGCATAACTCTCACCTCTAAATCTATTCATTATGCCTCATATTCTAATTAATTAAAGAGGTCACTGTACAATATTCAGAATTTTGCAATTCATGTTTCTTCCTTGTACTATAAATATTCTAGCTAGCTGCTATTATGACTGACCTATGATGAATAATTTTTGTCTTTGCCCTTTTTAAATTCTAAGTGTCTTTTGATGATGGGATTTACAAGCCTTCGCAATTTTTTTCTTCTGAGGAAGAGGTGAAGTTGTTACATTTTTTTGGTAAATATTTCCAGTTGCTTCCCAGAGCCATGGAACTAATTTCACAGTATCAGTAGCAATAAGTAGGTTTCCATTTCCCTGTGTTCTTGCAAAGCATGAATATTATGGAGAGAAAAAGTACTGTGTTTATTCTTATTTATTTATTTAGCTAACTCAATAGGCAAATGTGTTGTCTCTTTGATCGGTAATGCTTTTGTGTTGGGAGAAACATTGTCCTACAATTTTCACAAGGACCCTCAGAACTCATCATAAAACCCTGTCTTTCTGTTCAGCAGGGTTTATTAGGAAAATAATTCTGTATCGTAGAATGATGCTTCTCCTTGCTACAAAGAAATTTATTAAGAAAACTAAATTACAGCTTCAATTTTGTACAAAGCCTTTTAAAAGAACCAGACTCCTTCAAAGCATCATGGAAAATCTGGTCGAATTCTAAGAAGGAAAGTAAGTTATTTTTTATGAAACCTCTCAGGTTACAATGAAAACGACTTCAAGTGTAAGTTAGGGCTCTCTTTACTTGCCTAATTTTAGTTATTTGTGGAGCTCTTAGCTCTCTTCATCATTTCATACACATAATATATATGTTTGGCATACAGAGTGGTCAGTAACTATGTATTAAACACAAGTAAATAAATTTGTGCCTACATCTTGGGCATGGAGCATAATTTTCTGTTGCAATAATGACAGAGAGATATAGCTTAATATGACCTTTTGATTGTTGCTGGCCTGGGTTGCAATTTGCTCTGCTATCACGTTTTCAGTGCTGAGCCTACTGTATGGAATAGTGATTGAGAACAGAGCTTTGTAAACTCCTCATTGTGAGAAGTAGGGAGGTAGTTTTTCTGCGCGCGTGCGTGTGCGTGTGCGTGTGTGTGTGTGTGTGTGTGTGTGTATTTCATTTTGTTTGTTTCAGAGTTCTTTTCCCATACAGCACACCCCGACCCCAGCCTCTCCTCCCTCCACTCTGATCTCCCCCAGATCCTCTTCTCCTTTCCCTTAAGAAAACAGCAGGCCTCCTAGGTGTATACACCAAAGATGGCATAGCAAGTTACGGTAAGACTAGGCTCAGAATGAGGCAACCCAGTAGGAGGGAAAGGGATCCAGGAACAGGCAAAAGAGTCACAGACCTGTCTGTGGTAGGAGTCCCACAAAAATCACCAAGCTACAGCCAGAACATACTTGTTGAAGACCTAGTACAGACCCAAGCAGGGAATTTTTTTTAATGCACTTGTCCATAGAATTACAAACAGGACTTTGTATAGATTAAAAGAGAAATCTTTCTGACTTTAGAAGATTTGACGATTTAGGAGCTCTTTGAGATTAAACCATAGTTTTATATTATGTTTCCAAAGGATTTTTTTTGTTTGTTTTGTTTTATTTTGTTTTTTTTTGTTGTTGTTGTTTTGTTTGTTTCTGGTTTTTTGAGACAGGGTTTCTGTGTAGCTTTGGCGTCTGCCCTGGAACTATCTCTTGTAGATCAGGCCAGCCTCAAACTCATAGAGATCTGCCTGCCTCTGCCTCCTGAGTGCTGGGATTAAAAGCATGTGCCACCACCACCCGGCTTCCTAAGGTTTTTGTTCTTTTGGGGAACACTTACTCACCTATAAATCATTTGTTGTAACTGAAAATGACTCTGTTCTGTCCTTCTTCATCTTGAATTACTCTGACCATGTACACACCGATGCTCTATAGCTATGTGGGCTTGTCACGGTTTCTTTGGTTTGTGAGGTATTGCCCCCATCAATCATACATTTATAATATGGGGCCTGAAGTTATGTTCCTATTTCTTCAGTATCATTTTGTTCTTTTAAAGAAAACACTTTTAAAAATCAAAATCACTACACTTATTTATTTGTGTGTACTAGTTTGTGGGCACATGCGTGTCACAGCATTGTGTAGATGTCAGAGGGCAGCTGACTGGAGTCAGTTCTCCCCTTCCACCGTGAGGGGCCTGGGGATTGAACTCAGGGCCTCAGGCTTGGCAGCTAGCACCTTTACCTGCTGAGCCATCTCACCAGTTCTACAAATTAAAACCATATGCATATATATCATAGATAATACAGATACGTATACTCTTGCTCAAAAATTCAGACAAGTAAAAAGGCATAATTTTTTAAAAAAACTTCCTTTCCCTTGCCAAGGGCCCACTTTGCAAATGTCACCACTGTTTAGGTCTTGTGTGTTTTGCCCTGGACCTTGTTTGTGATTTCTCTCCCTGTCTGCCTTGCTTGACTCTTTGCTTGTCATTTAACTCCCAGCCCACTTTCCTGTGGTTCTGCAAGTTGTTTTATTTCTCGGACACTAGACCCCTCCGGTACACAGAAGCACAACCGCCCTGTAGTGTTTCAACCTCAGTGTTTCTTACTGATAGGCACTGAAATTACATGCTTGTCTTTGCCTTGAAAACACAGCCATAGTGAGCAGCATCCTTGCCCTCCTGGGTTGGAAGCCCGCCCCTGCTTCTCCCTAGCTTTCTGTCTGCATTGCTCTGTCCTGTCTCTAGGTTTTCCCTCTATACTGGATTGGGTACAAGTAGTAAAGCAGTTCATGCCTTAGTGTTACACCCAGGGCAGGGAATGCTCGTTCATTGTCCTCTGTGCCTCTGGCTACTTTTGCCATTGCACACAGAAAGCATTTCTGCTGAAAATTCCTCCTAAATGCAAAACTCCTGTAGCTTCAGTTCAAAGAGATGGGTGGTGCTAATTTTGATGTGTGTAGTCCTGTACCAATGTTGCTTGGAATGATTCTGCTCGTGGTAACTGGGGACAGCTTTTTCCTCTTGAAGCCCAAGAGCCCTGAAAGTCAGTGTGGTCTTTTCTTCCTTCTATTTATTTTCAGTTTGACCTTAGTACAGAATGATACATCTTAGGAAATATCGGTGTGAAAACGAGCCTGGTGCAGCTCTCCCACAGCAGAATCGGTGACAGCATGCAGGTTCTTAATGCGCTTTGCTCTGTGGCTAGAATTTTCTTCTTTGTCTCAGCACAGCTGCCTGACTATGAGAACAAAGGTTACCGCCCACGTGTTTAACGTTGCTTGACATTTGCATATGGGCAGGTACATCCTGTTTGAGGAGTAGTGTCAGAAGCCACTGGGTTGATTGACACCTGTGTGCATTAAAATAGGAAAACATTCCTAGATTAATTTTCCTTCTCTTTGAGTTAGGGTTAGAGGGTAGGCAGAAGTGAAATGCTAAGCTCCAGTTAGTTATGAGTTTCTTTGCTCTGATGAATAATGGCTTGGTCACTGTGTGGGCAGTGACATTGAGGTTTCCGCACACAGTACCTGGTGAGACAGGCTCTGTCACCGGGTCAGGCCAAGGCTCATCGGCAGCCATCCACGATGAGAAGGAAAGCTGGGAGAAGGGCTGAGTGAGAGGTGCTCTTGGCAAAGCTGAGGCAGGGTCTTGAACTCGTGGAGACTCCGGACAGTCAGTAAAAGCGGCCTTTCATTTTGACCTCTCTATGGGGTCATTGGCATGGTGGCTTCTAGTGGGGAGTGAGTGACCCAGGAGCACGTACCATCCTCAGGAGCCATCCACCCTGTGCTGTTTGTGAGAAAGGGTCTCTCACTGGCCTGGGGTCCACGGATTAGGCTAGACTGGCCAGGGAACCCCAAGAATTGTCTGTCTCTGCCTCCCCAGTACTGGGTTGAGAACCTCACCCCCGCCCCCATAACAGGCTCTTTTTTATTTTTAATTTTTTTAAACCTGGGTTCTGGGGACTAAATTCAGAAATGTATGATTCCTCAGCAAGCTCTGTAAGACTGCTTTGATCTTAAAACGAGGGTGAAGCTGCTGCCACGGTGTGCTTTCTCCTCTGCGCTGTCAGCGTGGCTGGGAGTGTCTTGTGGAGGCTGACGGGAGATGTGTGAGCTTTGATTTCAGAACTTCCCTGTGGTTATCAAGTTTATGTTTTGGGTGATGCATTCTTCCCTGGGCATTGGCCACTTGTTAACCAGATGACCACTGCGAGGGGCCCCCGGCTAGCTGCGCTGTGGGATGCATGGACCTCTCTCTTCCAGTTGCTTTCTGTAAACTGCATTCTGTCATCTGTTAATTCTGATGCCTCCCTTACATATCCCCTACCCTCCTGCCTTATAAGTTCCCTAGGCGGGAACAGTAGGCAGCCCCCACCCTCACCCCCAGAAGTGGCCCGCCTTACCTCTGTCCCAGATAGAGGCAATGGCCAGTTCTGGAGCCCAAAGGCCTGCGAAGCTGAGGAACCAGGTGTGTATGTGTGGGAACGTACTAACCCTGAGAACCTCACACATGAAAGTAGTCCCTGCCATGGACTTTTGTGGAGTCTGTGTCTGGAGTGGAAAGGGATTTCCCACTCGACAGATCAGATGGGGCCATGTTTAATAGGGAACTTAAGATACTGGCCAGGACCTCCTGGAGCTTTTCCTCACCGTTGTGGGGGCTCTGATCACCTCACAGGTGCATCCTGGGAGGAGCTTTGACAGCAGAGAGGTGAGGAACACTTGACTCCTCCCACCGTTCTCACTTGTGTAGTCTCACCTTGCCAAGGTGCTCTCCCAGCCCATGCTTGCAGAGATCTGATGGTGTGGTCCTCCCTGCCACTTCTATGTGCTCTTGGTGTCCTCTTTCTCCCCCAACATCAGAAGAAAGCTTCCTTCTTTTCTCCTTATGTACGACATCCTCTCCTTTTGGACAGCCAGCATGCTGCTTAGTGCGGTTATCTGTGGGGCAGGCTTGTAGTATCACTGGCCGTGCCCAGCACAGTGCCTGGCAGTAACTGGAAAGGAAAGCCCACAGCCGTCTTCCACCCGCCACTAGAAAGCCACTGAGTCTCTTTAAGCAAACCAACCAACCAACAAGCAGACAAATAAAGCCGTAAACCCCACCTTTTAATAGACCATTTAATGATCTAGCACCATATTAGTTACTTGTCTGGTGGCTGTGACAAAAATGCCTGGCACAAGCAACTTTAAACTTTGGCTCCAGCCCATCACGGCAGGGAGACTGTGGTAATAGACGCACGAGGCAGCAGGTTAGGGGCGTTCCCTCCGAGGTAGAGAGCAACGGCTACTGGAGCCCAGCTAACTTTCTCCTTTGCAGTCAACCTGAGGTCCCATCAAGCCTGTGGGATGGCTACACCCACGTTTAGTGTGTCTTCCCACCCCAGCCGACCCATCTAGATAATCTCTCACAGACATGCACAGACTCATCACCATGGTAACTGATGATTCTTCATCCCATTGAGGTGCTAATCAAAATTAGCCATTGTAAGTACTGTTATTTCACTCTAAAAATTGTAATTTGTTTAGAAAATTTCTAAATGGATAGAGAAGTTGAAGGAACACTAGAGCAAATCCTCCCATTCCTCTCTCAAGATCTGCCACGTGTTCCTCCTACCTCTACCCTCAAGAGCTCTTCCGCACATACACACTCGCGTGCATGCGCATACACTCACACACACCATACACATCACACCACACACAATACACCATACACATCACACCACACAGACACCATACACATCATACCACACACACACACACACACACCATACGCATCATACCACACACACAATACACCATACACATCACACCACATACACACTATACACATCACACCACACACACACCATATACATCACACCACACAGACACCATACACATCACACCACACACACACCATACACATCACACCACACATACACACCATATACATCATCACAAACCACATACATGTACATACCACATACTATATACACACCATACACCATGAATACACATTACATACACACACCATGTATACATAACACACATATCACATACCCATACCACACACACACCTGTATATATCACGTGCGTACACACATACCACAAACATCATATAACATAAACACCACACATCATATATATACACACACATGACACACACACATACACACACATACACACACACACACACACACACACACACCACCTTTCTCACCCCCTTATGTATCACACATTATCTTTCTCTTTGAAGGAATGGTCTGTGAGTAGGCCCTCTCCCACTTGCCGTTTTACTTTTGTGAATGGAGAAGGCGACTGTGAGCGTTGTCATGGGAAATGAACACTTTTGGAGTACAGGGCATAGGAAGTTCGCTTTTCAGCAGATTGGGCAATTAGCAGTGGCTTCTTGAGAGGGTGACATCGCAGTGCATCCACGTGGACAGGCAGCAATCGGCAGTGTCCATGCCCGGCAATCCCACACCCAGGAAAGGATCCACTGCCCTAGGACAGAGCGGCTTATCTGCTGGAGCACTCACTCAGCTTTACCGTATTTGGAGCTTTGGCCTGTAGAGTGCTTTGTGGTTCTGAACTAACATCATTTATTACTTCCTTAACTTCTCAGGGGCTGTCATTGAAAAAGTGCCTTTAATTTTGCATGCATTCACTAGCAGGTTTATTAATGGGCAAGGAGGCAGGGAACTGTGTAGATCTGGGAAGTGTTTAGTCAACGGGGCCTCCTCCTGGCCCTGTGAAATGCTTGCAAGAGCTCAGTGACCTGGGATGACAAACAGACACAATGTTTGCATATTAATAGCTATGTCTTAATGTTGTAATTATACTTGGGGATTCTATACCTCCATATAGAAGAGGAAGTACAGTCCATACCGAGTAACCAGAGCTTCAACTATTTCTATGGAGGAATTTGTTGAATTTAAAGAAGCTGGAAGGTCCCATCAAAGTACTTTGATGACAGCATGCTTTGCCATTTATCTAGATGCATATGAGGCTCAAATGAAAGAAAGACATACACCCTAGACCAGCAGGAGATGGACACTTTGTTGGCTAAACAGTGGGGGAGTTGTGTCAGGCAAACAGTATGTACTGGTGTGAGGTGGAAATAGCAGTAGCTCGCTTGATGGAGGTAGTCTGAAACCTGGACCAATGTTCTAAAACTTGGAGTGCTTTGGAAGTGATGGGCAACCCCTATCAAACCCAGGTACTGTGTTTGGTCTTGCAGGTCCTCATCTGAGCTCTGTAAGGCCACTTTGGCTGTTCCATCATTCTGGCAGGTGGCACTGTGACAGGCCTGCAAAGTAGGGAAGTGCAGGTAATGGCAGGTGCTGCAGTGTGTGTAGGTCAGCTTCTAGTCAGGACCTTCCTCTGGGTTCTCTGGGACTGGCCTTTGCTACCTCAGGAATGGGCCATCATTGCCTTGAGTGCACCCACCTGAGTTTGGAGTCCCTAAGCCTGGTTTCTGCAGAGTGTGGTCAAAAACCCCTTGGTGTGCTGTGGTATGTGCGTGTGCATGCATGTGTGTGTGTGTGTGAGAGAGAGAGAGAGAGAGAGAGAGAGAGAGAGAGACAGAGACAGAGAGAGAGAGAGAGACAGAGACAGAGACACACAGAGAGAGTCTGCATAGCTTTCCAGAGGTAGAACTGGTGGGGGCTGGTGAACACTCTGCCTTAGGGTATCTAGCACTCACCCAAGTGAGGAACTTTGTAGGGTAGCTTTTCATCTGGAGGATGCTAATACAGGGAGCGGGAGAAGCCAGGGCTGGCCGGCCATCTGCACATAGACACTCTGAGAGGGGCATGAAGATCCCCAAAGGTATGCGTTTTATGCCTTGTGTGACAGAGGTTGTTGTGGGGCTTTCAGTGGGTCGGCTCAGGTGACACCTGAGTTGGCAGGCATATGAAAGAGACCTTTGCTCATCTATGAGGAATCTTGGCTTAGCCTTTTACCCTGAGCAAGCTTCTTAGTCATGCTGCAGCGAGCTTGGCAGCCTGCTGGGCTCATCTCACAGCCAGCAGGATCCTACCCTGGGACCTGTAGGGGCCATGGGGGCAGTTAGGGAGGTCAGAATGACTTTGCAAGGAAAGATTTACATCCAAACTATTGGGTTGGACTAGCATCTGTCCCCGTGGGGGTGAGAGCGACTAATGTCGGCTGGTCTTTGAATCATCACTCATAGCCAGTATGTGGCACCAGGCACCTCTGGGTTCTAAGTGCAGAGTATTTAGCATCCCACAGGGCAGTGGAGCACGGTTCTCAGAAGACTTCTGTTCTGTGGGTGGAAGTAAGTCACGTGATAGATCTGTGAAGTCCAGAAGTGGACGGGGCCACTTCAGACGATGCTGTAAAGAAAACAAACCACGCGGAGGCTCTAGTCCGTGCTGTTGAACTAAGATAGGATGCAGTTCTCAAATTCTAGAGCTGAGGATGTGCTTGCTCAGCATGGGCGAAGCCTGGAAGTTGCTAAGCAGACGTGGTGGCCCAGCCTGCAGTTCCAGCACCCAGGAGGGTGGTGGCAGAGAGTAAAATGTTACCACTTTGGCTCCGGTGATCGTCTGAAAACAAGGAGCGGTTCCTAACTCTAATTTATTTTGTCTTTTATTTGTGTTGATATGCCCGTCAATCAGGGTTATCGTTATTTTTATCATTGTTTAGGCGTAACAATGGTATCGTAACAGGGGTATCGCTTAGCTGTAGACCACTCACTTGCTTAGTATACCCAGGACTCAAGGTTCTAGCCTCAGCCCTGCAGAAACAGAGATAACAGCTACAGGAAACTCTCGAATTCTCTCTTATTTTCATTTTTAGCATTCTTGCTGTGGGTGCTGTAAGGGGGCTACAAGACAGGCTACAAGGGCTAACCATGGTAGTTCCCTAAACCAGGGAAGAATGTTTTGGGGTTTCTGGGGGCCCTTTTTTATCGGGACCTCATTTCCCACTCAGGAACTTTGGTGGTTGTAGATTCTGCTCCCCAGCCCCTCTCCTTAACTACAGGAAGGAACTCTGCCAACCACATGTCTCCCACTGGGAAAAATAATTGGCCCAGGGAGCAGGGCTATTTTTAGCATTATTTCAATTCAGGTTTAAACTGTTAGTTCATAGAATATGGTAGCTATTAATTTAAGATGTGAAGATGCGCTTACTAAGTGTAGGCCTCCTCCCACTCATTCGGAGTCTTTTGACTGGGTGAAATGCTACTAGTTGAATGGAGTAGAAGTTGCTTCTATCTGAAGGTCTCAGGTGCAGCTAAACCTAGCAGTGGCTTGGGAGCCGCTTGGAAAATACTGTGTGTGGGGAGGGTAGGGTGTGTGCGTGTGTGTCTGCATGTAGGTGTGTGTAGTCTGAGTGTATGTGTGCACCCGAGTATAAGCATATATACATGTGTGCATGTGTGTATGTTCATATGTATATCTATGTGTGTCTGTGTGCATGCTTGCATATGTGTGCTTGTGTGTATGTATACGAGTGTGTGCATGTGTGTGTATGTCTGTGTGAGGGAGTGGGAGGATGCGTTAGGATTCTAGGATGTGGTAGAAGTGGTAGAAAGTGATAGCAAACGCCAGGCAAACATTTTTTTAAAAAAACCTTCCTGCCCCTGTGTGTAAAAGGATTGTATGAATACATGTTCTTTGAAGCCCGGTCTCTTTTTGTGGTACGTGTAGACATCGATTTCATCATACATTTTATGCAGTTTTATCCCCATTTCTCCACTTATGAGTACTTTACTTTAGTCTGTCTCTTGGAATCCTTGTTCACAGCTGAGAGGGAATGTTTTTCTGAGGGTTGCTCAGTTATGTTGGTCGCAGATGAATTCTCTCTCTCTCTCTCTCTCTCTCTCTCTCTCTCTCTCTCCCTCTCTCTCTCTTCCCTCCCTCCCTCCCTCATAGGCACTAAGGGTGTATTAAATTTGTGACTGATAGCTCTTTATGCTGAAGGCTTGACTCTATCAGGGTACCCCAGAGCTTTGTTGTAACTTCAAGTCCTATGATCTGTAATTTGTCATTGAGGGAGGATGACCCATTCAAAAAGGGTCTTTTCCTTAGAGCCCTGTTCACCATACAAAGATAATACCTGTATCCTGGCAACAGCGCTGCAGTGTGGCTGTGTTTAAGACATCGTCTGTGGCGTCTTCACAGTGCAGGAGTTCCCTGTGCTGGCGTCTAAATGCCAATGATCAGAGTCATTTCATTCTGTGTCCTTTCTTGGCAGAGCTGGCACCTACCGTCGATGACATTTTTGAGCTCCAGCCACCAGGATGTGGACCTCAGGGCTTTCTTTCTATCATTAATATTTGGGTCAGCATAAAGGGCAAATGCTACCCATGTTTTTATTTTGTTGGTAATACCACGAACCCTTAAAGTGTTCATATGATTTCCTTGGGGTAACACAGGTAGCAATGGACAGAACCCAAGTTCAAAAGTCCTAAGTCTGTATTTTTAAGAATTGGAGGGAAACAAGAATAATAACAAAGTAGTATTTTACAGAAGCTGGGAGATGGTTCAGTCAATAGAATTTCAACTTTGTAAATATGAAGACTTGCGTTCAATCCCCCAGCATCCATGTTTTAAAAATAAGACAAAATAACAAAATACAATGTAGCACTGTAATCCCAGCCCTGGGTGGTGGAGGCAGGAGGATCCCTGGAGCTTGACAGCCAGTCAGTCTAGCCGGAGCTGCGAGCTCCCATTTCACTCAGATAAAGTTGGGAGCAGTTGAACCAGATGTTGACCTCTGGCCTCTACATGTAAGTGCACATGTGTGAATGTGCAACCACACACACACATATGAACACTGTGTAGTTCCAACCCAGAGATTCTGTCTACTCCAAGAGACACACTTTATACCCACAGTGAGAGGCTAAAGCAATGAAGTGATCTCTCACCCTGACCACACCTTCCAAGTGAAGAGCGTGGGCCTCTAATCAGTTGAAGGAGAGAAATGAGAGCTGGTCTTGGACTACTTTGGAAGACTGACTAGATGCAATAAGAGCATATGGACGAGGAGCTGGTCGGCATGAGGAGGAGGCTCGATGGGGAGAGCCCTGAAACAGGGAAAGAAAGTTGCCTGGGAAAGTTCTGAAGCTGGAAGTCACATAGTTCAACCGGGCAGTCTGTGGGCAGGGCGCAGAGGGAACCTTCCCCATTTGGAGGGTATGTGCTAGTATTCAGGGTGGCCAGGAAGGGAATGGGGAGCATAAGCAGTTAGCCAGTGGGGCAGGAAGGCGGGTGATGGGGAGGGCGGCAGCGCCCCACTCTTCTGTTCTTTTAATAAGTAAAATTATAACATAATTCCATCCATTCATTGAATGGTTATGCAATTAAGGCCCTGCTGCTGGGGAAAGCTTCCAGAGATTTTAGTACACTAGGCAGACAGAATTATGGTGTTTGCTTTAAAAATCAAACTTGTTCTCTTTCCAGAGACTTAATTTTATTTAATGCTCAATTTTTGCGTTTACTGGTTCTGCATTTTTCTTGCATAGATTCAGATCCAATTTGAAGAAAAATATATGGTGAGTTTGGCTGTCGGAGGCACAGAAGGACAATGGCTTGTCAGATTTTTCTTTATATGGAATCACAGAGTTCTGCAAGGGTGAGAGTATTACAACTCTCACCCAAATCATATTTTCTTTAAGGCAGTAAAGGAAGTTTTAGATGCTCTTTTAATATTTTCAAATATTCTATCAATATAACTTTTAAATTTTGGTAAAAGATATGTAACAGACTCTATTATCTGAACTTTTTTTTTTAAATTGAAATGTAGTCTCACTATGTAGCTTTGGCTGGTCTGAAACTTGCTATGTAGACCAGTATGGCTTCAAGCTTGAAGAAATTCACCTGTCTTTGCCTCCCAAGTACTATGATCAAAGGTGTACATCCCAAGCCCAGCTCATCTTAGCCATTTAAAAAAATGTATTTAGATTTTTTTGAAATTAAAATGTAATCGCATTGTTTTCTTCTTTTTCTTTTCTCTGTCCTACTCTTCCCACACTCTATTCCTTCTTCCTTGCTGTCTATCAAATCACGGCCTCTCTATCTTTAACTGTTAACGCACACACACACACACACACACACACACACTCCTAAATATATTTATACAGTCTGCTCTGTTTGAGTACTGTTTTTTGCATGTGTATGTATGATTTCAGGGCTGACTTCTTGGTATTGGATAGCCAGTTGTGGAGAAGATGTTGCTCATTTAACAGACATCCAAGACCTTCTCATCTTGCAACTGAAACTCATTAAACCACTTCCTATTTTCCCCTCCCCCTAGTCGTTGACCTTCACCCACTTGCTTTCTGTTTCCATCACTTGATTACCTCAAGCAGGATCACACACTAGGTGTCTTTTTATGCCTGGCCCATTCCATTCCTCCTAACGGCCCCTGGTTCCCTCCATGTGGCAGTGGCACAGCTTCCTTTGCAGACTGACCAGTACTGTTTTGTTTACCTGTACTGCATTTTGCTTCTCCATCCACGGGTGGAAATTTCAGGGTCTTCCACATCGCTATGGTGAGGATGGATGCCTGCCACAACCTGGGTGTATAAACATATCCTTGCTTTCAATTGTTTTGGATAGAAACCCCAAAGTGAGCTTGCTGGATCAGAGGGACTCTGTGGTCCCCATATTGTCTTCCCCTGAAGCTGCTCCATTTCACTTTCTAACCTACAGGGCACCAGAGTCTGCTTGTTTTATATCCTTATCAACACTTGCTGCTCTCTGTTTGGGCGTTCATGTGTTTTAACGGCAGCGGTCATAATGGGATCCTGAAGGCAGCTTTTAGTTTCTTACCACATCAAAGGTTCCTCATAGTTAAAGCTTGTGATTTGAGATTTTTGTATATACTTTTTGCTGTTATGCCACCCCAAAGGAGGATGGTGGCCACACAGAGTCTAGTCACTGAACACTGCCATGCAGTGTGTTTTTACCATGGCTTGTGCTGAGAAGTCTAACCTGGGGATACACTGAACTCATTGTGACATGGTTTCTCATTAAACCAAGGAATGCGGCCTACCCTCTGAGACATCAGCATTCCAATGTTGAGCCCTCAAAAGAGACGTTATTCCTGACCCTGAATTGGTGGAAGAAATAAAGCCATACCTGCATGAGAGACTTTATGCTCACACACTCAGGCACAGACCTGCAATGTACGGGGTCCTTCAGGGATGAGACAGCAGGAATCTGAGACCCTGCTCAGAATCTGAGACAGTCCACCATGGCTCCCAAGTAAGGTGTGGACACTATTTATTTATGAGTTTACCCCGTGAACTCTAATTCAAATCCATGGCCAATCAAACAGAAAAGTAAATCAGTGGGAGTAGTGTTTTACTTAGAACCCATTAAAGCAATTTAAGTGCAGGTTTTTCCAGCTCTAAATACCCGGCTTTCCGCAGGAGGGCAAATGCAGATGTGGGAACACCTTTATGAATGCCACCGGTGAGATGGAGGGAGGTCGTACACAATACAGCCTTTCAGGGATCTCGGCGGCGGCCGCAAATCCATTTACGAACAATCGAAATCATGGAGCTTTGCAGCAAAATGTTAGCTCTCAGTAATGCAGTTATTGAAAAGAAATCAGAGGTTTGGATGTAACACATGCAGAAGTGGGCCATTATCAATTTGAATACGTGAGTGTGGCTTCCTGGTGAATCCAGCAGATTACCTCCTTGATTTCTTGCTCATGTTGCATTTCAATTATTCAAGTCGGCAAGGAGGCATATCCGCAGGGAAGGGCTTTCTGACTATACACGTGGTCTGCAGCCCGAAGCGGTGCAGCTTTTCTTAAACTCTCCACCTTTTGCGATCCGCAGAGAAGTGTGGAAGTCAGCTGGCTGGTGTGTGCTCGTGCATGCACACAGATCCTCATACTTACACAGTCAGCACTTTGCAGACAGAGCCGTCGCCCCAGCCTCCTGGTTCATTTCTATGTGAGGGACCAGGGCGGCAGGCCAGCACCAGACTTGTTACCCACCCCATCGTTTGCTTCAGCTCCACAGTTTACGTCCCACTTTTTAAAGTAGTGGACCAGACAAGAAAGACAACAGTACCGGTGCAGGACTTTGCTCTAGGAGATGCTCAGGAAGTATGGGTTGAGTGTCTTCACCAAAAGCCTCTGCAGTTAATCTCTGGTCCTCTAAATGTCAGCTCTCAAGTGGTCCTGCCAGGCAACTCGTCCTCTTCCTTGACTCCAGCGGGAAATAAAACAAAACAAATAAGCAAACATCAAACAAAAACTCAAGGCAATTTCCTTTGAGGACACATTCTGCCATCGAGTGAGCCAAGAGTGACTCTTACCCCAAGTCCTCAGCAGTAGTCACAGCTAAGAGATCTGAAACCTGATTGCTGGCTACCCCTGCATCTCCCCATCCAGGAGAGGAAGGAAAGAGTAGCCATCGTCCCAGGCAGATCCCTATTTACTTTGTCAAGGCAGGACAGTGTGCACGCCACCTGTGCCCCGAGACTGCTGATGAAGTAGGTTTGGGCCGAGGAGCCCTGGAGTGTCTCCTATCTGGAGAGCCCAGGGTCCCGCAGATATATAATCATCCCTTAAGCTGCATTGCCACTCATTCCTGATTTTCCCTAAGTGGTGTGTGGACACCGTGACACCGAGCCAGGACTCAAAGCCAGCCGTGTTTCCCTGCTTCCCTCGGGTTTGCCAGCAGGCTCTTCACTCCTTGCCGCGATGCTCTCTGGATCAGGGCCAGCTGTTGCTTCATGTGGAAAACGTCTACCTATATTTAGTGTCCCCACTGGGCCGTCCAGCATCAGCTTTCTGTTACTTCATATTCATTAATAATTGGGAGAGGGAAAAATCAACAACAGCACAACCCTCCCTGTAATTGCATCTGCGTCCGATTTCACAGTTAGAGCAGACATTTAAAGATTTTGTTGGCTTTAAAGTCTAAATTTAGAAGTTCTTGGTAGGCGATGCCTGTTTCTCCAAGGGTTTGTAATCTAACAATTCAAGCCCTGCTCTTTTACATGTAAAATTAATCCTTCCCAGTTGGTACTAACGCCTGAATGGAGATGGTTGAAAATATTTGGCAGATGGGTCTCTGCGCTCTTCATTAGGAATGAAGAAGTCGAGCATTTTGATAGGAGAATGCACTTGGCCAGGATCTAGCAGGCTTCCTGTGGCTGTGTTCCTATTAGCAGGCTTTGGGGGCTTCCTGTAGCAGTTATTATAGTCAGTGTGGAGGAACAATGGACTATATTATTCTCACCTCTTTAAAAAATAAAAGAGAATGTGGCTCCCTTCCCTCTTCTCCAGCCAGCTGTCAGGTTTGAATGTGTGCCCCAGTTCGCTCTCTCATAAGCTGAGTTCATGGGCCGACTGACAAGACCTGGCAGCTCTCCATGACAGCGATTGCCCAGTGCCAAACACCCAAAAACCCTGGCTACAGATGTCTTAAGAAAACAGAATAGTGGAGATTCACCTCTGGGTTTCAATATATGAATTTCTTGCTCATTTTGGCAGCTTTGAATTAAAAGTGTGATTTCTTCATGGGTTTAGTTTCTTCTGTAAGGCAACTTGCTCTAAAAAAAAAAACAACCATTTTGTTACTCTAAGAAGTGTTTGTAAAAATGTACCCCTATAGGAGACAAGGACAACCTTCTGTGAACTAAAGGCTTGTCCCGGGTCAACTTTGGTGTGATGGAAACCCAGATAAACTACGTTCCCAGGTGACTTTCTGTGTGATGTCGGGAACACGAACTCCCCAAGACCCCGTGCTGCCAAGTTCATGGAGCTACAGAAGCAGCGGGGTTCTCAGTGTTCTGGGTTGGGTGTCAGAGTGGGAATGTGCTGTGTTAGCTAGCTAGTGGTTAGCACCTCAAATTAAAATAAAAATAATTCAGTCATTTGGGCTCAGTACTTCAGGTGGCTGGAGCCTAGCACCAGAGAGGTCAAGGGGAGAGACCATCTCTTTCAGTCTCTAATGCTCCTTGGCCAGCTCATACAATGTCTGGCAAAGGAGAGGACTGTAAAGTCAGGTTGGGGTTTTGTATCTCTGATTAAGAGAGCCTGTCTGTTTCTAACGGACTGTAAATTCTTGGCAGTGTCTTTGTCTGTAGAGGACACTTCATTTCCAGGAAAACTCATTTCAAGGAAATGATTGCATTTGTGAAAATCTTTGCCATGTAATATCCAGCCAGACATTGTTGCTTTGACAGCCAAAGTTCTGTTTTAACGTCTTTACATGATTACAGAGATCTGGAGAAATGAATTTTGGCACGTGCTTGGTGAATATCTCATTGAGATATGAGTTAAGTGTGTGAATTGCCCACCTTACTCGTCTTTTCAGGCATTGGTGTGTTTTATATGCCTATCTGTCCATTCTTTACTGGAACCCGAGCATGCGTACATCAAGAATTGACTGACTTAAGATAGTACAGTCTACAGGTTTGCTTACAGAAAGAAATCTGTTTGTGTGTATGGTGTGTGTGTGTGTGTGTGTGTGGTGTATGCTGGGGGGCAGCGGTTGATTTTGGGTAGTTTCCTTTATCAGTTCTTTTTATTTTTATTTTTGAAACAAGGTTTCTCACTGAACCTGGAGCTCTCCATGAGGCTGGTTGGTCAGCCAGCTCCTAATGTCATTTTGTCTCTACTCCCTGCCCCAGTGCTGTGGTTATAGACAAACTTTGTCACATATGGCTTTTATGTGACTGCAAGGGATCCAACTCAGGTCTTATGGCTTGAACAGCAGACCCTATATGAACACCTGTGTGCTCATGTTAGGCATTTGTATAATTCTGCTCTCCTGAAGAATGTTTTACATTTCTCAGGAGAAAAGAGGCAGATTTATTTTTCTCTATGTTTAAATCAGCATATTAACATTTTATGGTGCATTAACAGAATTTTGCAACAACTTCTTTACTTGGCAAGGATTATAGCATTCATACTTAAACAGTACAGACACCATTTAAAGCCGCTCTTTAATGTAAATATGCATTTTTACATGTGTGTCTTGTAAATAGATAATTGGAGAGCAGTTTAAGCTCATCATTACTTTAGCGGTTGAGATTTATCATTTTGAAATGCTTTGGGTGGGGATTTGAGCATTTGTGTAATTTGTTATTGGAACCACCATTGTCTCCAGAAAGGTTACGCTCAATTACATATTATAAACACTGGCGTTGACACTGATTCACTTTTCGTGTCTCTTTTGGGGAGATGGATGACATGCACTTTGAGAAACAGTCACTAATCAAAATAGATTGTGAAGGCCACCGTAGGTCAGCGACACGTTGTTTGTAGATAAACTCAAATTATGCAAAAGGAAAAACATTTGGAAGGAAAAAAGAATTTGAATCTGATTATTCAGTACATAAAAAGACCTAGCTATGGGATTGTGTTGACTGTTTCATCAATTGTTAGTTAATTATTACCTTTCTATTTATATAATTTATTCAATTCAGTGCAATTTTCGGACATCATTTTAGCCTGAAAGTTGTCAAACATTGTAATAGAACTTCAGGTTTGAAAACTAGTCTATAAAAATGAGGGAATCTAGGCTCTTTTTGCTTTTGCTTTTTGTTTGTCCCAGGCTAGCCACAAACTTACTAGGTAGCTGACGACAGCGCTGAGGTTTTCGTTTTCCTGTTTCCACCTTCCAAGTGTTGGGATTATAGGAGTGAGCCACGATGTCCGACTTAAGCGTTAGGAAATCCCTGTGCTCTGTTTCATCTTAATCAAGGACTTAAAACCTAGCTTGGGCATTAGAACTCTCAGCGTGTTAACCCGTGATGGTCCAAGGAGGAAAGCCCAGACTGAACACCCACTACCTAATTTTGTGCTTTCTCATTTAGGTAGTCTTGAAACGGATGGCTCTTGTCTTCTTGTATCCATTTTTAGTACATGTATTCATTTCATTTCACCTTGACAAGCAAGAACAGAGACCAAGAAGGTCAAATATAAAGTTGGTCATCTTGTTGCTTTGTAGTTGGTTGGTGTGTGGGAAATGTGTCACTTGTAATTGAAATAGTGTTTTTCAAGTATCTTAAAAATCTTAATTTGTGGGGTAAGTTTTTTTTCCTGAATGCTGAGACGTGATGGGTGAGGAATTGAGGGGATGTTTTAAAAACCTCAGGAAAGTCCATGGGATCCTCTAGAGTAGGGTGAGGCGATGGACATAGGAGAGGTGATAAAGAAAGCCAAACCCTAGCCCTTCTCTTTTATTTTATAGGGGAGGATAAGGTTTTTTTTTAATCATTGAAAAGCATTTACATCTCCATTATCACTCTTGTTAAAGAGAATTCTCATAGTGTGCAGGCTGTGAATAGGGTTGCATGCACCCAGTAGGTTGGATAACTCAGGAGTGGGTTCACGGTAGAAACTCAGGCATGGTGGGTCTTCCTTGTTTGTCCTTGAAGACTGCACTGGGTCTTCCTTGTTTGTCCTTGAAGACTGCACTAAAGGATCAGCTATTCCAGCTTACGAGATAGTTTACAGTTATTAAAATTACCAAGTAAACCTTCTAATAGAAGAAAATCATCATTTAACTTTGAAAACCTGGTAAATTGTTATTCTTGGTTTCTGTGCACAGTTGTGTAGATTTCGTTCCAGTTCACCGACATTGTGAAGTAGCTGAACTCTTGAACTGCACGCTGACTTCCTCCCATGCAGGCTAAGGGCTGTGCTTACAGCTGCTTCCACCTTTCACCTCACACAAACTTTGCATAGAGTTAGTCTTTTTTATGCTTGATTATTGCTTATTGTTTGAGCACTCTGGAATCCTTAAAAAGTGGAGCAATTTTTTTGTCATTTTTTTAGACACGGCAAAATGACCGATGTTGACCTGTGCACTAGTGGTTCTGTGAGACTGCAAAACCCATCTAACGCTGGTCTAGTTTTCCTTCCTAGTAAGATAGAGTCACTGCAGTTGTGGCCCGTGGACCCCTGCAGGCTAGGGAATCTGTCAGGTCTTTAATGCCAAATGAATCGTCATGTTATCAGTCGGGTTCCTTTACCTCCTTTCACAGTGTGAGCGTTTGCTCTGCTGCTGGATGAGCCTTGATTTACTACGATTAGAGATTTTGGGCCAGGCAAGCCACAGCCGTGACAGCCACTCGCTGGCATGTAATTGTCCTCACCACTAGCCGGATGTTGCAGAAATAAAGAAAAAAGTCAGTGTTTCTTGAGGATGGTCCTGATGAAGCAGGCATGACTAGTTAGTGCTGAGTTATAGGTTTCCTTTTCAAAGGACAGGGAAGTGTCTGGGAGGTGTCTGGGAAATGCATGGGAAGAGCCTGGAAAATGCATGGGAAGTGTCTGGGAAGCCCTGCCAATTTTCTTCCCAACTATCATTTCCTTTCGGTTTGCCTTGGGTCACAGTTGTGCAAACTTCGGTTTAGTCTATGTGGGTTGTTGTTGTTTGTTTGTTTTTCTTTTGCTTTGTTTTGAAGATGAAGTTAGTGTCTTGCTTCAAGGGAATGAGTGAGTCTTTGGCCTGTGCCCCAAGTCTGAAAACTGCAACTCTGCTCACCCAGGAGAGACCTCATTGAGAGGAGGGAGGAAACCCTCCCCCGGACTCCATCTGGCCAGCAGGGACTCTGCTTTCTGATGCCTGTGCTTGGTGGAACTTCCAAACTGATTTTGTAGGAAGCAAGGTGGATGTGCTCTGTTTGGGGGAATTATTCCCCGAAAGCATCCGGCCTTTTCCTGTGCCTCTGCACCTGGCCTGGCGGGAACGCAGTTACTGTAAAGAGATGCCAAAGTTCCTCAGTTGAGCTGTCAGGTTATTGAAACGCTGGGTTCCTCCTAATTAAAATGCTCCCAGTAATCTCACGGTGAGGGAGGAGGAAGCCTAAGCCCAGGGGTGCAGAGGGAAAACTTTATTCCTCCAAAGAGGTTTGCAGCTTGTCAGCCTACTTTGCAGAGGGTGGAGCCTGGACCAAGACTGCTTGTAGCTAAACCTAACCCTCATGTCAGGAGTCAAAGATGGACTGCCAGGGAAGGATGGATCTTTTTGTCCCTCCTCTCAGTGTAGCCACATTGAACAAATCCCTCCTTTTTGTTTTTCTGCTTCTCACTGTTATAGGTTATGTGTTTATATCCGTGAATGCGTGCTTATGGGGGTCAAAGGGCAACTTGGGAGACTAGGTTCTCTCCTTCCACCCTGTGAGACCTGGTGATCAAACTGTGGTACTCAGGCTTAGAGGTGCCATTGTCTGCTAAGCCATTGTGTTGGCCTTGCACGTGTTTAGTCTATTAATTTGGCACTTTTGATTGGTGGCTGAGCCTGGACTATGGGGCAGAGGCTGTGACCCTGTGTCTGATAACATCTCCTTTGGCTGCAGGAGATGGAAAAGCAAAGGCAGCCTGTGTTCTCCTCTCACTTCCGATTCAGCAAAATGTGTGGGGATTCCTCTCTATCGGCAACTAGTTACTAAAGGACCCAAACTCTCAGAGGAGAAAAACCAACTCATTATACCATGCAACAGAGCAGCTATCGTAGAACTCAAGGCTATGAGTAGAGGTAATAGTTTATTTAAAGACTGTGACAGGGTCCTGGATGAACAGACAGATGAACATCCAGACAGAGAGGTGTGGTGCTCCCATGCCTTCGCTGGGTGTACCACCCTCTGGGCACTGCCCTGTGTTCATAACCAGGAAGCTCTGAACCCTATCTTTTGGGGGGTGGATTATGAGCCTTCATTATGTAGACATGTTGAATTTTGTCATCAGCCGTCAGTGATCAACTGACCTTCAGGCCCTCTTCACTCCCAGAGGACAGGGGTTGGTGCTGAATCTTCTAGCTCAAATAAAATGATTGATTCTTTGGTTACTAGTCTCCATCCCGAGGTTTGGCCCCTAGCCTATCAGGAGCCACCTCTTTACAATAACAACAACAACAACGACAAATCCAAAGGATTTAGGACTCTTATGCCAGGAACTGGGGTCAAAGGCCAAATATTGAAGCAGAAGATTCTCATAGTGTCTTGAGCCTAAAAGGTTTAGGAAATGGACCAGACACCAGTTATGTGTCTGCCTGCAGGATCACAGCCTGCTACATATGTCTGCGGAAAGGGTAGGGCTTTTGAAAATTTGAATTTCTTAAGTAACATGACCAGCTTGGCAGCAATTCTGCCCCTGACCAATTTCTGTTTCTGTTTGACTGTGCAAATCAGTGAGACGTTAAAGTCCATGGACAGCAGCTGTACAGGGAAGGAAATAGAAAAGTCCCTGGGGGGGGGGGGGTTAGGGTAGGGGATGCTTTCTGGTCTCCTGATGCAAGGAGACTTGAAAACAAATTTGAAGACCAGTTAGTGATATAGTTACTGTGGTGAAAGCAGCAGTATATAAGAAGTAGAATAGGAAGAACACGATGGAAATATCTTTAGTCCTAGAGGGGAGAAAATAGACTGAAGAGAAATGCACTAGCGTGGTCACAGGTGCCCCTGGACTCAGGCTGAGTGGGCTGTGTTTTCCCTCACACTCCTTTATAGCTTCCAAACCTCCTAAAATGGAGCAGCATTCCTGTGAACTGTTTAAGGAAGACAGCTTTGGATTTATATAGCAAAAGTCTGTATGATCTCTGCTGACTTCAAATTCACCAGTATTATATATTTAATGATGATCGAGGTGATAGACACTGTTTAAATATTGTTGACAGTTGAGTTTAAATATTAGGATGAGATTTATTTAGAAAACAGCAAGGCAGCAGATGACCCTTAAGTCTCTGTTAAATGACAGGAGCAGCGCTGCTTCTGAGCCGAAGAATGCCCTTTGTAACAGTGATCTAAAAGGGATTAGAAACTCACCATGAAGAGGCAGTTTACCCACGCACTACTGCTGAGATGTAAATAATTAACTTTTGGCCCAGCTGTGGCCCTGATAGTTTGAAGCCATTCGTTCAGAAACACTGTAGCAAAGGCCAGAGGCGTAAAAGCCACTCTGCCAAGTCCTGAAAGTGTTTCACAGCATTTTCTCTGTTCCATAGTCTCTCATCCTGAGCATGTAATTATATCGAGGTGGATCATAAACTGGGTTCAATAGGTAATGACTCTACCAGCCACATGATCCAGGCCCCTGGAGAATGGGTAGCCAGAGTACTAACCGAATGAGAGAAGATACCAGCGAAGGTGGGCATAGGCTATAGAGGAAGATGAGGCTAAGAAAGATGGCACACATGTTCCCAGTGTGCTGGAAAAGGGAAGGGAAGGATGGCTGGATGGTGAGGGCAACAGGAAACTGACCCGGCATAGTTGGCTGTAGGAGTGGGAAACAGCGATGCTTAGCTGTGGACTGATCTGTCCACACGGCCATCCAGTATGATCCGCCTGGTTTCTTCTGAGACATTCCAAGGACTGACTGGAATTATAACCATGGCTAATGGGTGTTTACCATGTGCCAGGCATTTTAGGTAGTAGTTCATTCAGCCTGCCCAGCAGACTTGAGTGGACACTGCTGGTGTCTTCACTTGACGATGTGGGCGCCAATGCTGAAAAGCTGAGAAGGAGATGTTGGGGTGTGACTCCAGCAGCTGACCATCCAGTCTACATGGCTTCTTGTTTCCCAAGTTCCTGGAGGGACACTGTTCAGTATGTGAACTGCTGTTCTGAGTATCAGGAGTTCCCTTGCGGGATCAGTGTGCGAGCGTCCCTCCATCCACACGTCACAAATCACCAGACTTCTGTCCAGGAGCTCAGACCTCTCCCTTTTCTTTACAAAAACAACAAGAACGGTAAAAGCCATGAGGTTCATGCCTAGGTTTGCTGGAATTTACTGGATCATTTGGCGTAAGGATAAAGACGGATATGTAGGTGTCTCGGTGTCGTCACAGCTAGGGAGAGCTTGGTGTCTGAAGAACCAGAGACATGTGTCTGTCCCATAGTGTTGCCCAGCTTGTCCTGCTGTGTGTTGCCCGTGTGCCTGTCCTTCCTTTGGCTGTGAGGAACCCATCAGGCATGCCCTCTGGAGGAGACGTGTAGTCGCTTTCTGTAATTATTCTGGGTTTTCCGTCCAGCAAGCGCTCAGCCAATGTGCTGGTCATGTTGCTTCAGCTTTCCTTCACTGCATGCTATTGAAGGGAAGGAGAAGTTCACTCTTGTGGGGTATTTGTATGCTGTGTGAAGATATGTCACTATGGCTGGTGTAATAAAGAGCTGAATGGCCAATAGCTAGGCAGAGAGATAAGTCGGATTTCTGGGAAGAGAGAGGAAGAGGAGGAGGAACCAAGGCATGACACCAAGCAGATATATAGGGAGTCGGACATACAGAATGGAAGAAAGGGTAAAAGTCACACGGTAAAATGTAGATTAATATAAGAAAGTTAATTTAAGTTATAAGAGCTAGTGGGACAAGCCTAAGCTAAGGCTGAGCTTTCATAATCAATAATATCGTCTCTGTATCAGCTGGTTGTCCAGAGAAAAATCTGACTATAATCCCCCCTCTCAAGTCACTGTGCAAAGACAGTTGCCTCCTGGTACTCATCATTCCGGCACAACTTTTAGTCTATTGCTTGGCTGCTTCACAAGCAGTGAAGATACAAAGTGTGCCTTGTCTGGTTAAGAATACACACACACACACACACACACACACACACACACACATACACACACACACACGCATGCACATACTTGCACATGCACACATACACACATATACATACATGTGTATATGCATATATTTCTGTATTGATGTCCAATTTAAATATTGTTGTCTCTGCCCCATCCCAAAAGATCTACATAGAGAAGCCCAGAACACTCTTGATGTGGTCTCTCCTATCTTGAGGAGGCAGGAAGCTTGAAGGACGTCCTTCTTTTAACTACTTAACTCCATCTTCACGATTAACTCCCAGAAATCCAAAGCATCTTAGTCTTACACGCTGCACACGTCTTCTGCTCTCTGAATTAGCCACGTTTTCATGCGGCCCTCGTTGACGACGGTGCAGATGGCTCAGCACATGCTTCTGAGAACTGCCTGTGAACTTGAAGTTTTAACCATCTCCTGAATCTGTGTCCTCTTATATGGGAGGAAAAAGGAGAATGACAAAAGGACCTGCCTTGTTGGGAAGAGTGTGGCTTGCAGATTTCCAATTGCTAGGGAGCTCTGAAAAATTCTGAGAGCAAACTGGCCGGATGCAAATGATCCTAGTTTAATAAAAGCCCCAAGACGGAGGCAGGGTTCTGTCTGGGGAGATGACCTGTTCAGCTTATTCCTCCGTTCATTTACTGATACCTCTTGTTTCTAACACTCGCTGAGCTAGAGAGATCTGCTGTAAACAGTAAACAGATCTGTGGAAGACATAAAGAGAGAGACACCCATCTCTCCCAGAGACTGTAATACACTGGTTTTCCTAAGCTTTGGGGGAGGTGGGGTGTAGTGAATGAGAAATAATTAGTCCAAAAGAAGAGAAGACAGTTGAGGGATTTCTTTTCTTGGAGACAGTCTCCCTCTGTGGCCGCAGCTCATCTACCTTCACTATGTAGAGCCGGCTGGCCTCGAACTCCCAGAGATCCACCTGTCTTTGCTTCTCGGTGCTGAGATTAAATATGTGCACTATTAACACCTGGTAGGATTTTTTTGTTTGTTTGAGACAAACTCTAATGTAGAAGAGACTGACCCTGAACTTGCTGGGATTAGAGATATGTACCACAATGCCCATCTCTAGTCTGTTAAATGGATCTTTTGACCAAAGCTTTATCATTTTATGACTCATTTAAGACCAAGAAGATAATGAGACCATCTCTTTTGGCCTGAAGTTTGAGAATTCAATGGTGTGCTCTATACTTTTTCTCTTCTGTGGTTTCAAAATATCCTTTAGTAGGGGAAACTGATTACAGAAAGATGGACTGTAACTTTTACTGGCATTGGTAACATATTCTTTTTATCGCTAACACTCACACTGGAAATCTTAGATTCTGGTGGGTGACTGGTGACACAATCTTACCACTCTCTACCCCCCAGTCCCATTCAAAGCCTTCTCCTCTTTCCACTCACGAGACAAGAGAAATGAAAGTGAAAGTTCTGGTTGAGGAACAGAGAGGGAAATGCAGAATAGACTGGTATACCTGAGACTCCAGACTCGTCCCCGGGGTTCCCAGGCTCTTCTGTCAATGCAAAGGAGTGACATTTCACTCTCTCTTGAAGGAAGGGGCTGTCCCTTCCCTCTGACAATATGTTTTCCATTTGCCTCTGTTGTCTAGATGTCCCAACTCAGCCGTGGGAACTGGTGTAAGCTTAGCAAATAAAATGCTTGCCTGCGAGCGAATGTGACAACCTGAATGTGATCTCTGGCACTCATATCAAATTGTCAAGTGTGGTGGCATGAACTTGTGGTGTTAGTGCAGAGAAGGTGGAGTCAGGGGAGCTCTAGGGCTCAAAGACAAGCAGCATAGTATGATGAGTGAGCTTCAGGCTGATGAGAGACCAAACACACACACACACACACACACACACACACACACACATACACACATCCATACAAACACATATATACACATACATACACACATATACATACCTCCCACATACACACAGACATGCACACATACACATCTACACACACATATACACACACATGCAAACCCTTACAGTCATCTAAAACAAAACAAAACTTGCCCATGATATTCTACTTTTCTTCCCTCCTTCCCTCCCTCCATTCTTTCTTTTAGCAATGTTGGATGATTTTCAACATCACAGGGAAATCTATTCATGAAATGCCCTTTTATCTGTTACCTACTTTTGGCATTGGGTGTGTTTGCTTGGGCTATTGTAATATAGAACAGACTGGGATCTTCAAGGATAGCAATTTGTTTTCTCACAGTTTTGGAGACCAGAAGTCTGAGATTAAGGTTGTAAGCAAATTGCTATCTTCTTGGTTTATAGATAGATGGCCAAAGTCTTCTGTATGAACTCTGGCCATGTTTGTCCTAATCTCTTTCTATCACATTCGAGCTCAGAGTGGGGACCTCAGCCTAATTACCTCTTGAAAGGCCGTTTCTCCAACTAAGGTCACCCTTTTAAGTACCTTAAGGAGGTCAGGCATCAGTACAGGAATGTCAGCCCAAGACAGATGCCCATTCTACCTTTTCATCCTAACTCTGTAGGTCTAGACCCCCGGGATTATATTTCTGTTTCAAGAGCCCAGAACATCTCAGTGTATGATTGTTTGATGTGTCAAGAATTAGAGTGAGGCAGGCATTCTGTTCTGCTGAGTTCATGAAGCTGTATCCTAGCAGGACCAGCACAGAGCCTCATATTTGTGCAGTGTTGTTAGCTGGATGGGTGTCACAGACATATGAAAGTTCAAGGGATGACAGAAGGACATGTTTCAAAATGTTCTAACTGATGAGCGAAGCAGAGCTGATCTTGATGTCGCAGTTGGCTGTAGGGCTAGAAGCAATAGTCCCAAGTGGAGAATCTCACGCTGAAGCCAGCCTAACAGGACATACTTTCCCTGTCCAGCCCTCTGTTCCAGCATCATGGGATAGAGTAGGGTATATGAGATTTCCTGTCAAGTCATTTTCAATGGACTACGACGCTGCATTTTCATCTTTTGGTTATTTATATTATTTTATGAGTATGCCTGTATCGTGTGTGGGGGGGGGTTTCTCCGTGAGCATGTGTGTGTGCACACTCATGCCAGAGGAAGATGTTTGCTTTCTTCCTCTACCCCATGCCACTTTATTCACTTGAAGCAGGATCTCTCACCGAACCTGAGGCTTGCCATTTTGGCTGAACTGGCTAGCCAAAGAGATCCCCAGAGATAACAACTATTTCTGCTTCTGCTTCTTCTCCAGTCCTGGGGTTACAGGCACACATTGCCATGCCTAACTTTTACATAGGTGCTGGGGATTTGAACTCCCATCCTCCTGCTAGCATAGCAAGGGCTCATTACACATTGAGCCACCTCTCCAACCCTGGCACTGTAGTTTTAGAATGGTGGTTGGACTGTTTACAGCCATGTTAAATTCGCTTATTTAGTAGACATAGTGGGCCAGTGCTGCCCCTCATTCACACAAAGCCTCACTGCAGAGGAGGCCTGTTAGAAATCTACACCCCAGGAGCCAAAGTGCTGGAATGTTTGCTCAGGGTACCAAGGTGATGCTGAATCACAGGAGGGCATGAAGCCTTTTGTCTCTGGTCTTTTCAAGGAGGAACTTGGCTTTTTTTGGCTCAGATTCCTGCCTTCTACAATTCCTTTTGTGTTCCCTTGTTAATAGCCATGCCTAACATTTCCATGATTCCGTATTTGGAAACCTTGGCTTTTTGGTAATTTCCAGATTGGAAATTTTTATAATTCAGAGAGATTTGATTCAATATTCACAAACCAGAGGTTTGCCAGCATAATGAGTAATATGGATTGAAATGACCAAGAAAGACTTGGGTTTCTTCCTGATATCTTCAGAAGCATCATTTACATATGGTAATGGTTCACCTGACTCAGAAGAGAGCCTCCTAAGGACTCACCTGCTGGTCCTGGTCATTGTGAAGACTTTAAAGGAGACCATAATGGAATCTTTTTAATGCGTCCTGGGTTTCTTCCCAGGAATCTGCGGTTCTAATTATGGCTTATTGGAGTGTTTCATCCCCAGTTGAGAAACACAATAATATTATGCAGGAATAAAAAAAAATTTAAAGCACACTTACCACTCTAGAATCTTCCACGGATGACTCTAATTACACAGGGAGCACTTGCCTACTGCTGAATGTGTTTTAAGATTTCCATCGTTCAAGTGCCGCTGATGTCAGGTTTGGAAACAGCAGCAAGCAAGCTGCTCCACCACAAATCCTCCCCTGGCCCCGTGTTCTTTCGCTGATAGAATCAAATGCTTGTCTTCAGCTTTTTAATGGCATAGAAACCCCGTTTATTAAAAGCAATTCTCTTTGGCACTTTGTAGCATTAGGGTAAAGCTGCCTTACAGAAGTGGAGAGCAACCCTAAACTCTTACCAGAAGGCAAGGCCCCAGGGTGTCAGCCTTTCTCAGGATTTTGTTTTGTTTGTTTTATCCCTGCCACACTCCAGTGTCTTTCTGTCCGCTGTGCTATTCTCCCACCCTCGCCCTTTTGTCTTTTCCTTCTTTCTCTCATGTTGAAGAGAGAGGTGTCTCCTCATCTAGCCCCAGATGGCCTCAAGTTCATCTTGCTATAAGGTGGGGAGGTAGCACCCCTAAAGATCGCAGTTTCCAAGGCTTCTTGAGCCAGTGGCTTCCGGGTTCATTGTCCTGTGTCTAAGAAGAATAAGAAATGTGGACAGGAGTGAATAGGAAAAGTAGATTTATTAAGAAAAAAAATAGGAAAAACTCTCCAGTAGGAAGCATTGTCCCAAGAGAGGGGTACTGCTGGACCGTCCTGCCTGATGACCTTCAGTGGATCTTTTTGGGAACTGGATGGAGACCGATGTAAATTTTATTGGTTAACTTTTGAGTATATCAAAAGCTTAACCAGCAAGGAGCCTACACACCTTTTGTATCCTCCTAAGCCCAATGAAGAGGTGATCATGTCATGTATTGCTCCTCCAGTTATGCACCACAGTCACCTTTGCCGATTTTCCGTCACCTCATTGTCCTCACCCTAGAGACCACTTACTGAGTCATTTCACTTCTTAGTCTCCAACTGTGGGACTCGCTTCTAATTTATGATAGCCAGCTCCTATTGTCAATTCCTAATAGAAGCTAACTCCTGCATCATCGACAGCTTCAGTCTCCTGAGTGCTGGGATTGCGTGTGTGTACCACCGCATTCGGCTTGGAGTATCTTTCCAGCCAGATGAAACAGCAGATATCCTGGTTGTCGGGCGTGATATTTGCTGTTTTTTTTTCTTTTTTTTTATTCTTTATCGTATAAACTCCTTTCTAGAAATTTCCATATTTAAATAAGTGGTGTTAAAAGAAGCCTCCAAAATCCAGCAGATCAATTTACAGCAGATCTGTGACTAGCTTGAGTTTGCCTTATTGTCGCCATATATAGCCCCCAGAACGCTGTGATATGTTTCTACGCTGCCTCTGTGTGGCGGAGCCTAGTAAAGCATTGTATGTGTAAACAATCTAAAAATGTCACTCATGGAATAGTGCAATATGTCTGGTTGGTGAGTTACTGTGGCCAAAAGTTTTAGAGCCACTGAAAGCTGTTAGCGTCTTCCTTCCCCAGAGTCAGGTCCACTTGAGACCTTCCTTCCCCTCCTACTGTGTGTGATAGCCAGGTCCATCTCGAGGCCCCCCCTGTCTCCACAGTTGTCCGTCTGCCTGCTCCCTTTGCTGAGTGACTTTTCTGTCCCGTCTCGTACTCATCTGGCCAGGCCTTCACATTGTGCTGGGAAGACAACTGCTTTTCGCTGCTTCCTGTATAGGGGACATTTATCAACTCCACATCAGCCCGGAGCTGGAGGTCTTTTCTTTTCTCTGTCAGCTTTGTCGGTGATGGCTCCCAGCAGTTCTGCAAAAGAGCGCCGTTGAAGGTGTATTCACAATGCTTTCTAGGAACAGAAAAAGTAGTCATGGTTCTGTGGTTCATTTTCCTGATTTGGAAACAGAACAGTATTTTGTGGAAAGCCGTTACAAGCGACTTAGAGAAGAAGACATGTGTCATCTTCTACACCCGGTGCTTCAACTGTACATATTGTTTGTTGGCAATAGGGTGGCTGAAAGGTAAAGGATGTTAATTGGTTGGGCTGCAAATGGTCTGCCCTTTTCCTTTCCTTGTGGTACTAGGGGTTGAACCCAATGCCTTGTTGAGACCTCCCATTGTGCTCCACTCTGGTCTCAAATGGGTTTTGGGGGGCTGATGCAGTTCAGGAAGAGAAAACAAATGACCGTAGGCCAGCATGGTGTCACCAAGCATACTTCTACTTGCCATGGTCCTGCGAAATAGGTTTTGTGATCCTGGTTTGTGTATGAGGATGGTGAGCCCGGTGTGGCCAAGGCGTTCCACAGCGGTACATGGCTGAGTTGGCTAGGAGTCTAACCTAGCTCTCCCAAGCCCATTTGTGCAATGGCTTGTCTTATGTCTATAGAATTAAGAGAAGAAGGAGCTTATCAGAACTTATCAGAAGAAAAAGAGGGAAGAGCTGGACAGTTGTGGCACATGCCTTTAATCCCAGTACTCAGGAGGCAGAAGCAGGTGGATTTCTTTGAGTTCAAGGCCAGCCTGGTCTACACAAAGCTACAGAGAAACCCCGTCTCAGGAAAAAGAAAGAGGGAGAAAATTTCAGGCAGAAAATATGGAAAATGATGGAGGTGTGGAAGAGAGCTTGCTGGAGCCATGGTGTTCAGGGAGCAGTGGGCAGACCAGCCCGGCTGGAGTAGGACTGGGGACGAAAGGTGGGCAGAGGGTGACAGACAACCAGTGACTTCTGAGATAGGAAGGAGGAGTTTTCTCAAGGGATCAGCCTGTGGTAGATTATCCAATCCCAAGTGGTCAGCGCTAAACACATGTACATAGCTACACTAAAGGAACTCAGTAGGTTGCATACATGTGCATGTGTGCGTGTGTGTAGAGAAAACAATTATAATTAAAGCGGTTATGAATTCAAGAGTAAGTTGGGGAGATAGGAGGAGGTGGGAGGGGAGAGGGAGGTAGGAATCATGTATTCACAAAAATAAAATAAAATATAAAAGAAGGTAAATTTCTTCAATGCATGGGAAAAAGAAAAGACTGCAGGTCGTGTCACTTGGCCAGACATTTTTTTTCAAGGGGCCAACCTCTGTCTTTGTGATTTCAGTCAATCCCTGTCTGCTTCAGGACAATCATGAATCAGGGCAGGCACATGATTCCTGTGTGGAGTAGACTGTGTGGCTTACAGAAGCCCAGCATACTCACTATCCAGCTTTTCAGAGGACCCATCTGCTGACCTCTGGCTTCCTATTTATTTACAGACAAAGACTCCTGCATGCTGGCCTTGTTTTGTACACAATAGCTAGAGTTTGTGGTATAGACAGTGGTTCAGGAGGCCAGCCATGCTGTCAGGACTGACTGACAGTGGGCACCTGAGAGTCAAATGCAAAGCTCAGAAGTTAGGTAAGAAAGAATTCCGAAGAATGGTTGACGTTTCCTGGGGACCCATGGACGAATGTGGACGTACCCCAGACTGGACGCAGACGGCAGGTGAGGTTAGCATGGTGAGCCAGCAGGTTTACTCACAGCATCGCTGCCAGGGTGACGGTTGGGTGTCACGCGGTATCTCTGGAGCTGCCGCCCAACTTGCAGGCAGCTCCACCGAAGAGTCCCCTTCCCACCAGCAACTATTTACTACATTAGTAACTTGGAGAAGGGCTTGGGAGTCTTATAATTTTATTATAAGTTTCTTGAGCAGCAGATTGTCCCCCATTTTCCCTCTAGGAGAAGATTTTCCAATCTGAAGAAAATAATCATGCAACATAGGTAGTCTATGATGCCAAGTAAACAGGATTGTCTTTTAAAATGCTGTTGAAGACCAGGAGCCAAAGCACGTGATTGATAAGAGAGACCAAACACAAAGAAAAGGCCTTCATGTCAGTCAGTTTACATCTATAAGTTAGAAGGACCTAGACGTTAGAGCTGTGAATATAAGGTGCATCATAATAGCCCTAGATATGAAAGTTAACTAATGTTTGATCACCCTTGTTCCAGATAAGGATAAAGTTAAGTAAAGTTGCTTGCCATGTAATTTGGTTTTATTGCCTCTGTAGTCTTGTTCCTGATCCCTGTTGCTATGGGACTGAGACCCTCCCTTTATGCCTGCTTGACTGTTAACGCCTTATTTTTATGACCTTTCTCATCATAAATAGCCTCACCTTCGAGCCATGGCCAGATCATGTCACTGACTCAGGCAGTGTCTACCGTGGCTGCTGCTGTACTGCCAAACTCAAGAGAAGAGATGCTGAGCAGGGATACAGAGTCCTGAAATGGACTGGGTTGTGGGGAGGGGGCATATGAACAGCATAGAAATCCATAGGCCATGGTATGCAGTGATCTTAGCAAAAGCGTTGAGCTATCTTCAGGATGCTAATGAGTAAGTAAAATGAGATGTCAAAGGAAGACAGCCTGAGCCAAGGATGATTTATCTCCGCACTTGATGGAGGAAACATGGTTGACATCACATCAGAATGCAGTGTGGGAAACTCAGAAGACATTTCAAAGAGGTTGAGGCATATTCCAGAAAAGTAAAGTTGCAAGCTTTGGAAGGGAAAGCAACTGCTAGCAACAGGTTAGGGAATCATCGAAGAAATCACTGATGATTAAATTAACTTTAATTAGGGTTTCCACTTAAAAAACAAGTAGGGGTTACACGTGTGTTCCACAGAAGGCCAGCACTGGGAGGTTTAGAGGCACAGCACCTGTCTTTTCTAGATGGAAACGCTGACCTTAGTGTCCTTAGTCAAAGGCAGTCCGCCCTGTCTCTGAAAGAGAGTTACCACCTGTCTTGTTCCTTTTCTGTTCCCTGGAGATATGTACCTAGCCCCCTGACCTCACCCTTCCCTTTGCCTCCCTGACTCCACCCCTTCTTGTGCCTCCCTGAACAGTTTAGGCAAATGGCAAATGTATGACGGCATCCATCTTCATAAGAGTGTGCACTGGATAGTGGAAGTAAAGCTGAAAGTCTGGCAAGAGCTGCGACAGAGATGTCAAAGCCGTTTTTTTTTTTTTTGATTGATTTAAGATGTTTTATTCATGTTAGGGGTTTGACTAGCATGTACAAAGTTCTAAGTTCAACCCTCCACGCTCCCTCAAAAAACTCACCCATTTTCTAAGTATGGTAGCTGTTCTCTTATAATCCAGTCATTGAGGCTGGGCAGGAAAGTTACTACTCCAAGGCCATGGCTAGGTTCCTAACAAGAGACTCATCCGCACCATCAGCCAGTGGAACCCTTGCTCTACCAGACTTGGGACTGTGAGTGGAAGTGGATACTTAGCCTTGGTGGCTCTCTTGGCCTGAGTGGTAGAATGCTGCGCTCTCCTGAGTCCATCAAGTACCTCTGAGCTATATATTCTTTCTTTGTAGAACAACATCTGTGTTTGGGGTGGATCTGGGTGGGTGATCCTTTTCATGTCTGCACACCCCTTGATGGGCTCCTTCAGTCTCTGATGACAACTAGGAAGGACCATGATTGATTCTTTCTGCAGAATCCCTGGAGAGAAGAACAGAATAATTCTTTCTAAGGAATGCCCATGGACAGAGAAGAACAGCCTCTGCTCGGTTTTCTGCATTCCAGGCCCTGAAGTTTCTTGGCTTTGGGGGTGACATCAGACACAGAACTGAGTGTGGAGCCATTATAGTACCATCAGCCCTTGAAGCTTCCCCTTCTCACTAAAGCTTAACCAGTAGGGTCCTGTCATGCCGCAGGCTCCAGGGGGTGGCTTTGGAACATCAGCATCTTCAGGTTTGGTTAGAAGCAGTGCATGAGCTCTGGGTAACCGGTGGATCATCTGCCATGTCATACCTTACTCCTCAAGCAATAGCCTCTCTCTGTGGTATGGAAACCTGATTGTAGGGCAGAGGGCTTCCACGTGTCCATGGAGATCATCCTGTGCCCCAAAAGTATTTCCAGGTCACCAATAGAACTTGATATTTGCTTACGATGTGGACAGCATACAGGGATCGAGGTTATTTTTCACCTCCCCGCCACGCTTTTAACTTGCGCTTGCAGATTCTGAGGGTAGCCTTCAGGAGGCCTTAAGAAAGCACAAGGGGGTGGCTAAGGGCTGGAGCCCAGAGTTGTCAGTGGCTATTTCCTTTCAGTGCAATGGCCAAGCCTGTATCACCTGGGCTCCTCACTGTTGATGGCTTCAGTTCTGTCAGTGATCTCTTACCCTCCTGCAGAGAGGAAATCCCTGGTCTGCTGATGGACAGGAGTCTACCCAATGAAATCACAGGACCCAGGGAGGAATGATCCCTAGGAAGGAACCACTTTGAGGAAGCCTGACTCAGGTCTCAGGTTTGCAGTAAACTCACAGTCGCCCAAAGTTATGCACACTGGATATGCATTCCTGTTGTGTGTTACTAATGAGCAGCTCCGAGAACGCTCTGATCTTTCTTTATGGGTGTCTGCTAATTTGCTGTCCTTCTGATGGGAGGGGAGTAGAACAATGCATTTGAAGTCACCCCTGCTCCTTGTGCTACTGGCATCATTGTTCCCAATACTTCTAGATATTTCAAACGTGGACAATTAATATGCGTTATGAGATGCAATGTTCATATTTATCAGGGCCACTTAATAGCAGTGGAAATGAGTCCAGTGCAGCTGTGGCGGACAGTCGTCACAGGAATGGATTCATTCCTTCACTTTTTATGCCTTTTATTTGCTATTTCAAATCCCTTCATACTTTTCTTGATGGGGCAGACTTTGCTGCTGTTGTTGAAGAAGGATGCCCTGACATATTCCTTGACTTGCAAGGAAACAGTTTGCATTCTCTGGCTTCCCTTGGTCCCTGATCTAAACTGATAGGAATAAAGCACATTGCACGAGGAACATTGTAGAAGTGAAGGCTCCACTCTCGAGAGGTCCGCACAGAAGGCTGTGTTCGGGAGAGTTGTATCCCTCTGTCCTAAGCACCAGCATCTTCAGCCTGGCTTTCCTGGTACATCTTTCCTTCATCTCATCACCTTCGTACTTCTTCAGGAGCTGAGAGTGGAGTGGTAGGTGGCACTGACTCCTGGGCCGAATGAGTTTGTAGCTCAGCTTTGAGAGGCCTCCTGTGTCTCCTTTCTTTGCCCCTCCCTCTGCCCTAATTATTTACAGATTTTGATCTTCAGCAAGTATCGAAAGCCAAGAATTAAGAGTGTTATAACTATGTCTAAAACAAGGCCCAGTTGGCACGCAGTATACCTGGCCCATCCTCTGGAAACCAGAAGTCGTCCTCCCCACCCTGTCTCATTTGTTTTCTGTTTGGACTCACCCTGTCCCTGGAGTACTGACAGGGCAGTACTGTCTTCACGTCCTTAGTCAGAGCTGTGCCCTGAAAGGCAGGCGAGAACACTTTCATGATTCCTACTCAAGAATGAGGCCACTGCTCAGCATTTGAAACAACGTGGTGAATTGATTACTTGTGTAAGTGAGGGAGTGAGTTCAGCATGGTGGAGCTTCCTTCAGCAGAAAGCTGAGCTCCTGTCTGAGCTGGGGAAGCACCAGCTAAGGGCTGCTCCAGCCTTGGGAGGGGGAGTAAGTGAGGTCACGGAGTCAGTAAGTTGCCAGCCACTTTCCTGGCCAGGTCAGTGGGTGAAACAGACATGCAGAAGCCTGCACACCAGTTCTGAGCCGTCACTCATTAAACAGGTGGTTTCTTGTTGCCATGACTGCGGATCAGTTGTGAGCTCGCTCCCCGAACCCATCACGTTCCACTTCCATCCCTCCCTTTTTGGTGTTTTCTCAGGCAAAGCTTCAGGAGAGGCCTTGGGGAGTGTCTTCCTGGCAGCGATCCATCCTCCTTCCTGCTAATAGCTCATCTCTAGGGGTCTGATTTTTGTTTGTAGTAAAGTTGAATGGTTAGGGAAACCAGTGACTTTTCTTGGTTCCCGCATTTGGTTGGCTGAGAGCCTCACCTTGTAGTGTCTCTAGACCTGAAGCGTCTTGACTCCAAGGACTGGTCCTCCCTTTTGTGTATGTATATCCTAGGTGTACAGAGTGCAGATTCTGAGCAGTAGATGCTGGGGGTTCAGTAAGGCAAATAGGTTGTGCTCCGAGTTTAGATTGCCATTGTTTCGTCTCAACTCCGAGGAAAGCTCTCTACCCCCACCTTCACAGTCGGCTTCTTGGGTACCTTCAAGTAGATGAGGGAGCTGCCTGAAGAGTCAGGCAGATGTAAGGGCAAGGCTCTGACATGTGTAAAGGTGTGTGTGTGTGTTTGTGCGTGTGTGCGCGCACACGCGCATGTGCGTGCTCATGCAAGTGCACGTGAATACACGTGTGTGTCCTCCAATCCCTCCCTCTTTGCTTTCATCAAGGAGGATTCTGAAGATTAATGTTGCAGTAACTGGGTCTTCTCCCGAGGCCATCCTTCAGCAGTGTGTGTTCCCAGTGGCGTGGGTGCTGGAGAATACCCCAGAGTGCCCTCTGGGCCATGGAAGCATCTGTGGTGAGATTACTTTCCCTGAAGTTCGTATATGCACAGGCCAAGCGGCCCTTTTCTCCACCGAGGAATTGCCCGCCCCTCCTTCCTCTGAGCTGCTGAGGGAGAGGGCTGTTTGTTGGCTTGTCTTGGCAGGAGCCCAAGGGCTCACATGGGAAATCCTCCAAGCATCCTCTGCAGCTTGGCCGGAGCACTCACTTCCCATAGTCATCCTTCAGATCTCCAGCCTGATCCAGCACCCTCCATCCGTGGTGGGACAGTTGGGTACTCCGGGGTGCATTTGCTGGCTAGAGAGCAGGGAGGAGCCCTGACTTCTGGCTTTCCCTCTGATTGCATGCTTTATTCTGTAGCAAACTCCCATGGAGACCCTGGCAGCCTCTCTAGGATCACCAGAACTCTCAGGATCTGGGCATAGGGAGTGGTGCTGGGGGTGATTAGACAATGGGTTATATTTTTTGGAGAGCAGAGAAAAGCTATTCCTTCATCTGAACCACAACCACTTCCTATCACCAGGGTGGGCTGTCACTTCTCCCATTAAGGGCCGAGATGGAAGTGTGAATGAAAGCCAGCCCGTCTTTATTGGACTCTACCATGTGGGTTATCAAATGCATTTTACATCCGCCCAGTGACATCCTGGGCCTCACATTTTAAGAGTCCCCCAAAAGCAAAGGAAGTCAATGGTCTTAAATGGTACTTTGTTGAGGATAGATAATGCACCAGTGTGACCGGAAGCAGGTGGTGGCTGACGCAGTTGTTTCTGCAGAGCTCCCCGTGTCTGTCATTAGCTCTGGCATTCTGATGGTCTCCTCTTTTCTTGGATAAGCAGCAAGCCCAAAGCCAGAGCTGCAGACTCTTAAGAGATACCCCTGATAACACCTTGGAGTCAGATTGCCCATGGTTGCCTTTCAGCTCCGAGACTTGTATACACTGTGTGACATAAATTCTTCGTGCTTCGGCTAAAATTATAGCGTCCAACAGTCATGATAAAAGCCCCTCGTCATGGCACCATGACCTCTCTCATAGTGCCACTGTGAGTGTTCACATGGAAATGCTAAAGTTAGGTGCTGAGAGCCTTCCTAGCACAGAACAGTCAGTCATTCAGCGAATGTTAGCAATTCTGCCACCACCAATGAAATCCCACATTGAGTTATGAATCCCACATTTCTTATAGCAGCAAGAGGAGACTGTGAGGGCTCCTACAATGGGGTCCATATATGACGAGTAGGATGGGTGGGTGTTCAGCGAAGGTCGGGGGGGAAAGTTGATAAGGAGTGGTTTAGCCTAAGAACTGCCAGAGCTTTTAATGTGGACGGGCAGGAATACACCTAGTTAAGGGTGGTTCTGGGCTCTGGACTCCAGTCTCCTGATTCAGACCTTGGTTTTACCAGTCACTAGCTGTGTAATGTTAGCTAAGTTTTAGTTTAGCCATGCTTTAGTTTCCTCTTTTATACATTAAAGACGATGAGAACAGTTGCCCCAAGAGGTCGTTCCAGGAATCAGATGGTTAACCCATGTAGAAACCTGAAACAGTACCTCCTGTGTTGTAAGTTCTTGGTAAATGCAATCACCTTTATTGCTGCTAATTGTCATCCTACTGAGAGTCAGAAAAGTGGGTGTGGGGCTAGAGGGAGAGGTGAGGACACGCAGCTGACCATGAGCTGTGACCTCAAGGAGCGGAGCTGTGGATGGTGAAAGCCCTTCCCAAGGAAGTGAATGCAGAGACTTGATAAATGGAGGGCCCACAGAACAAGATTGACACACCACCACGAGGAACACCTCTGTGGATCGGTGAGAGGATAACGAACCCAAGAAAGATCTAGACAACGAATAACTGGAGAATTAGGGGGAAATCAAGAGCATAAGTTGTCATGGAGACCAAGGAACGAGTTGTCAGAGACGATGCATTGAGAGTTGAGTGAAAATTGAGGGTAAGAAATGTACCACTAATGGGGCCTGGGTATTATTTAAAAGACAAGAACAGCTCAGTGGTGGGAAGTTTGAGAACCATAAGAACTGGGATATGGGGACCATGATGGGAATGAGAAGAAAAAGATCAGCTGGCATTCAATGAAATAGCGAAGCAGGTGAAACTTCCCGACAGAGAGTTGTGTTCTAAAGACACGGGAGGAACAACCTCAGAGGGCAAGGAAGTGTAGAATAAAGGGCCCTGAGTGTGTGGGCGTGGGTGGTGAGGCTGGCTGTGTAAAGAATACAGAACAAAACTGAGAGACTCCTCCTGGGCAGGATGAGGAAGTGGGGTTTGGTAGAGTGAACTCATAGAGGACCCCTACGCAAGCCCAGGCTAGCAAACAGATTCTCTAACTCTGAATGTGTTTGTGTGGGTGCTCCCACGCCTGTGGAGGCCAGAGGTTGACGCCAGGTACCTTCCTTAATTGCTCTTCATCTGATTTTTGAAAAGTGGGTTTCTTACCAAACCTGGTGCTCACCAGTCCAGCTAGACTGGTCTCATCCACTCCCCATTCTCCCAGCACTGGTATTGCAGATGCTGAGACTCCCCCCGCCTTATGTGGACACAGGGGATCTGAACTTAGATCTGGACTCTTGTGCAGTAGGCACTTTAACAACAGAGCCACCTCCTCTTTCCTGAACCCAAACAACAAAAGCAAACTCACATGGAAGTTGGTTTCTGAACCTTGCAGTTAGTTATTCTTTCTACTTGTAAATTAGTTTTCTATTCCTAATATGATGCATGATTCCCCTCTGTATGTTGTGAATAAGCTTTATTACTATTGGTTAATAAAGAAGCTGCTTTGGCCTATAGCAGGGCAGAATATAGCTAGATGGGAAATCCAAGCAGAGATAGAGGAGGAAAGAAGGCGGAGACAGGCAGACACCATGTAACCGCCAAAGGAGTAACATGCCGGCGTACCAGTAAGCCGTAGCCTAGTGACAATACACAGATTAATAGGAATGGGTTAATTTAAGATATAAGAGCTAGCTAGGAGTATGCCTGAGCCATTGGCCAAACAATGTTATAATTAATATAGTTTTGTGTGATTATTTGGGTCTGGGTGACCGGGAAGCAAACAAGCAGTCTCTGTCTTCATTAATACTTCTATACACTGGGAAAGAAGCACCTATGGAGTTTTGAAATCCCCTCAGTTTAAAGAGCCTGTGTCTCCTAGGGAAGGGGTGTTGGGAAGCAGTTGAACTCTAAGGCCTTTGCTTTTCTTGCCCCAGTACGTAATAACACGTGCTGCTTACAGCTGAACCTGAGGTGGGTGTCCTGCTCGCTTGACTTCCCTAAGCAGTCTGAATTTAGGAAGAACAGTTCCCTGAGTGACCAAGGTTCAGAAGCTCTGAACCCTAGAGCCTGTGGTTTTGTTGTCTTTCTCATCTTCCAGCATGGGATTAGTCGGGACATGGCTGCTCCCTGAGATGATCCAAACCCACGTGGAAACCTGTCTCCCTTCCTGATTCCGTTCAGTACTCTGAAAATCCCTCATCTGCTGATGCTTTCTAAGAAAGAAAACTGACTCATGTCTGCTAATGTCTCTTAGCATCTTCTCTTCCTATCTGGATGCTCGCTTAGTAAACGGATCAGGCGATTTTGTAGTTATGCACCTGGATTATAGATGAAGTGCTGTGGTGCATTCCCCTTGCACAGAAGTGAGGTGGATGTGTGCTGTAGTTCATTCCCCTTGCACAGAAGTGAGGTGGGTGTGTGCAGTGGTGCATTCCCTTTGCACAGAAGTGAGGCGGGTGTGTAGGGAGCAGAGTCTGAGCTTGAGAGAGGATGGGGGCAGGATTCTGAACTGGGACTGAGACAGCAAGAGAGTTATGGGTCCCTGTTCTGAAAGCAGCCACTCCTTATCATAAACTTAGAAAAGTCCTCGGGATTAGAGGCTCTCACGATGAGGTTCCCAGGTCCTGTTCGGTGATAGTCTCGAGGTCTTGCATTCCTGCATGATCTCTCTCTGTACAGCAGCTGTGTGCTTTAGCACTGCATTGTCCGTGCTGCTGGTAGCTCCCATTGAATGACAGGTGTGTATCACCGTACACAGTCTGTGTGTTCAGGGATCAAACTCAAAGCTTTGTGCATTTTAGGGAAGCCTTCTACCCACTGAGTCACATCCCCAGGCCAGGAACAGCTAAGCAATTCTCCCAGGGCTTTGCTTTCCCTTACTACCTCTTTGCTAAGCAGCAGGAGGTCCTTCATGCAGGAGGTTTGCAGAAGTCCTTCCTCAGAGTGCTTTCTTGTCAGAGGGTTTGGGAGGCTAAGGTGTAGGCAGTCTCTGCCCTGTGTCGTATGTGACCAGGAAACCTTCCGTGCTGTTCACCTTAAGACCCTAAGAAGAAAACCAGCACCATTATCTTTCTGAAGAGAAAATAAGAGATTTCTTTGGTCCCCCAGAAATCCTGTAATAAGTGCATCTGCATTCCACTGCTGGGTTCCGTAAACCCCTCCAGGAAAGCACTTGGATACTATGCCTGTGCGTTCCATCTAGACAAATATCTTGGTTTTCCCCTGCCTACAAGATGTACCAGGATTTATAATTTTTTGATTGAAATACCAGAAACTTTGAGTCTTGAAATTCCAACAAGAAATCTTTGACATCTAAGTGGTTATGACTATATCAAGTTGATAAACTCGGATCAGTAACATGTGTTAAATAGCTGGGAATAACCCCAGGCTCCGTGGTTGACAGATTTTCTCCTACAGCCATGGATAGGAAGGGACCCCTGGTCTGGCATAGCTTGAAGGGTTGGTCTGAAACTTATATCAGTTCTAATATTTTTCATTTTATTAACTTGGTTACTTCTAACTAATTTGGTTAGTCGAGCAGTCAACAAATGTTCTTCTGTCTCTGAATTCCCAGGGTTCTATGGGGCTCTGAAGCTCAGACGTAGAACATGGAGGTTTTCAGGTGATAGCTAGCAAATACTCCGATGTTTCCAGCCACAATGGCTGGGAGTGGCATGAAGATGCCCAGGGCATTGGAGAAGTATATAATGGAGTCATACCGTGGCTGTGTTGGGGCCAGTGAGAGCCTGTGAGGGACTTAGGGTGACACAATGGTATGGTCATTGAACACTATGCCAGTCAGTTCTCAGTTGCCCAGGGTGTGTTTTTCTACCCGGCTGGGTGCTGGTCCCGAGGGTGGACCTGTTTCTCTTTCACTTGGGAATGGCAACCCAGCCTCATCTGTTTGCTGCTGTGTTTTAAAATTTGTCTCATTTTCATACAGTTTCCTGGGCTCTTGAGAAGATGCTGTCCTTGTATGGGTGGTTCCAAGGTCATCTTGGAACCTGGATGTGTTTCCTGTGGAAGCAGGGATTGCTATCTGGAAGCTACTTTCACAAAGCAGCCATTTGAGTGCTTGGGCCAGGTTCCAACACGAAGCTGATTTCCATCTTTTCGGCATCGTGAATCCTATTTAGGTGAAGACAGAGAATGTTTCATTCATGCTGAAATGATTGTTCCTTGGCTCCTTGGTTCTTGCCATAAGGCTCATGGGTATGTGTACCACTGGTGATGATTATCATTGAGTTAATCTACACTTGACAGTGAGCTTCCTGAGGTCTTTTTGATATTGTGCTACCCAACACACTTGGCAAGTGGTGGATGGATGGATGGATGGGTGGATGGGTGGGTGGATGGATCGGAGGAACTTACATCACATGGGACCACATTAAGGTGTGAGTCACCAGGCCTGATGGTACTGACCTCTAACCTTTCTGTCATGATGCCAGTCTCTTTGCCTCTAGGTCTGCCACTACTGCCCCCCACCCTCAGGCTCTTGTCTGGTGCCCCTGCACTGGACGCTGGCTTCAATCTGCCCCCTGATCCTCACTCCATAGAATGATCTCCAACAAACCCACTCTGCCCCATCCTCCCTAGTCGTTCTCACACACCGACTTTACCAGTGCACTTAGGATGAGTGTAACATCCTTTACCTGCTCAGTTAGGGATCCTGGATTATCCGCTGGCCCAATATTGCCGGTCACCTCTCTGCACTGCCTCCCATCTTTCCCTGGCACCATGAACACACCCTCCTGTCCTAGGGTCCTCACGAGGCCATTCATCTCCTTGGGTGTCACATCTAATATTCCTCTTCTCGAGTTCCCAACTGGAAATGTGGATTTTTTTCCCTGAAAAAAAACATTGTTTTTTTGAAATTGAGACCATTGAAAGTTCCTTTTTAATTTTTTTTCTCACGCCACTAGGGTTTCTTCATGTTCATCCTAGATTAAGGAAGACATTTTGTTTTATAATTTGTTTACCTCTTCCACTGGACCAAAGCCTCACTGAGGTTAAAGCTTAACCTCGAGTCCCAGCACTCAGCACGTAGAAGTGCTTAGTGAATGCTCACCAAACATTTGTTTTTAGTATTTATTTTTGCTCTGTCTCTAACATAGCATGCTTTCTTTTCTCCCGTTTGAGATAACTGTGCCACAGTTGTGTGGCTGGGGAGCAATCCCTGGGTCTCCATTTGCCTAAGAGCCAGTAACGAATCTTAAACTTTGCCAATCAGGCCGTGCATGTTTGTGAATGCCCATGTCAGCAGCCTTGCTTCACATCTCTGTCTGGGCATCACCTCACATGCATGTTCTCCTTTCACAGGGTAGCTAAGCACACAGCAGCTCATTAGAGTTCGTGGATTCCTATTGGTCAGTGCAGATTTTACTTCCTAGAACAACCATCGAAGTTGCAAGTGTGCAAGACCTTTTGAATCTGATGTGATGGGGGTGGCCTTCTCTGGATTATTTCCGTGGTGGGCTCTTAAACTTCCTGGTGGTGAAAAGGCCGTCTCTTGCTGACTGCATTATGACTTGAGACTGAGGAAGAATGACTTGAGAGAGGAAGTGCTTTGGATGTGCTTGGTGTTGTTCCTCCTGGAACAGGAGTGTGAAAAACAGGAATCTCCAATGTCCTTGTGTAGTAAACAGAAAGCCTGGGTGCTCTGGCTGAGGAGGGTCCCCATGAGAGTCGGTGGGAAGCCGGACTTGACTCACTAAATAACTCTCCAAGCAGGTTAAACAGTTTTCTTCAGCTGCAAGAGAATGTTAGGATGAGTGATGTGTTGTGGCTTGCTGGGGTCCGTGAGACAGCCGATGCAAATCCCGTCGTTCAGCCTTCCCTGACATGAGAGGCCAGATCCTCGGCCACTGACTTCCTGCTAAACATTGGCCAAGGCTGTGGCGTGCATACCTCATGTAATGAGGAGGCAAAGAACACAGTAAACGGCAAGGAGAACCAGGGGAAAGGGTTAGGCAGTATGACATTCCTGACTACCCATGGCCTAAGAAAAGAATGCCATCTCATTGCTGGAGGTGATGGAAAGGCCTGGGAAATAGCAGAAGAGTGGATAGACCCTTGCTTCACCGGGACCAGGACTCCTCCAGATGCCAAGACTGGAACGGGTGCTCCCAAGCTTCGCCACAAAATAAACTGGGACTGGGATCAATGCCCTGTAACTTGTTGGCCTTTTGCTGAATCTCAGTTTCCAAATCTGTAAGGGGTGTGTGTGTGTGTGTGTGTGTGTGTGTGTGTGTGTGTGTGTGTGTGTGTGAAGGATAAAACCTAGCAGGATAATTACAAGACTCAAGGGCTGTAAGAATATGAAGCCCCTGGTCCTGGGGCTAGCACACAGTTTGGTCAGGGAGATTTGGATAGAAAGAAGCTAGTTTGCCACCCTCTTATCAACTCAAGTGAGTGTGTTCTGGGATCTGGAAGCATCTCACCTGATGGAGCATCACAGTTTATTGGCTAGAAACAGCTTATTTCTCGCAGCTTATTCTGTGGTGAATTTGTGTTTTGGATTTAGTGAAACCCATTGCCGGGTCACTTGTTGGAGAGTCTTATGAATCTGGCCAGCAGTGAGAACTCAGGGTCTCAGTTCCCTGCCTGTAGACTCCAGGGGACTCTTCCTGGACCATAAGGCCGCACATCTCTGGTTTTCTGTGGGGAAGTGTGTTGCTAGTAACCCAGGGGAGGCTTCTTCCCCTGTCGTCTGTCTACGTAGGAGTTTAATTTTAGCAGCTGGGACTGTGGATTATTTGTGGAGAGGCACTCCCACCTCTGCAGCCTTGTTTGCACCTGGCAGAGACAATAAAGCTTTGAAGAGCAAAACACAATCTCCTTCCCTCACTTGTCTCTTTTCTTAGCACTTCAGAAAACCCTACTCCATTTCTGGAGTCCTTGGACGTCTTTCCCCGCTTCTTAGAATGCACAGCACATGGATCACTCACATGTAACTACACCCCACCTACTTACACATTGCTGCATGTACAGGCACTGGAGTAATGTGACCCTGAGGTGGTCACTTGGGCATCATGTCTGCAGCTGTAGCTAGGGTAGGCACCTGCAGTGGTCACCTGGGCATCACACCTGCAGCTGTAGCCAGGGTGGGAACCTGAAGTGGTCACTGGGGCATCACACCTGCAGCTGTAGCCAGGGTGGGCACCTGAAGTGGTCACCAGGGCATCATGCCTGCAGCTATGGCCAGGGTGAGGCTTTGGAACAAAGTCCTTTCACCAGCCCTGTTTTCCACTCATCTTCCTGGGGTTTCCATCTTCACTCTTGCAGGTTCTTAGGAATACTGCCAGGCCCGTACCGAGATAGGGCTGCAAGAAAATGGGAGGAAAACCCAAGTTCTGTTCCCAGCAGAAGTGCACAGGTCATTTGCTTTCAAGGTCAACTGGGTGCAGTGGGTCCAGGCTGTGGCTGACACACAGAAGGCGAAGTATTCTAGGTAACAGGGCTTTGAGAACAGTTCCCAGTCGCCTCGAATGGAAGACTCCCTGATGGAGGGATAAGGAGGAATCCCGGATTATTAGATTATTCAGACACAGGCCTAATTGAAAGCATCCTGGGAGATGATCTATTTAAGACTAGCTTCTCAGAAGACTAGAACAGTCACATGTGAAGCAGGGATAATGCACTAGCCTTGCACATAGCCAGGGACTCCAGACCATGCTTGGGTAGGTTTGCTCCAACATCTACTCCTTCATTGCATCACCAGCAATGTCAGACATGAGTAGTGTTCACATGTCCCTACAATCCTGAAGGAAGGGGCAGAGTGGTATGCTTTGGATGAAGGGGTGTGTGTGTGTGTGTGTGTGTGTGTGTGTGTGTGTGTGCATGCCAAAGGTCAACATGGGATGTCTTCTTCAGTTTCTTTTTTGCAGCAGGGTCTGTCACTAAACGTGGAACTCACTAATTTGTTGAAGCTTCCTAGTCATAGAGTCCCCATCTATCATTTCTGGTTCCAATGCACACCACCATGCTAAGCTTTTTGCTTGGGTTCCAGGATGGGTCTCAGGTCATCTTGCTTCTGCAGCAAGCACTTTACTAACCAAACCGTCTTTGCAGCCCTCTTGGCGCAGCGTTTTAAATGCTCCGTGATAAGGTGAAGTATGTCTTCTGAATTAGGCATTAGGAAGAAAGGTGGAATGTGTGAGCCCTGGACTTTTGGCCGACTCCAGAGATCTTAGAGCATTCACTGAGAGACCCAGACCAAGTTCAGACTCAGCCGTGAAATACGGAAACCTTGACTCAAAGAGCCTGTAATCACCGCTAGCTCCTGACAGGCTTCAGGGTTCCCTTTCCCCTCTGTGCTCTGACTCCGGGTCATCTCTGCTCAGCCTTGCCTGTAGCCATCTGGTCTCCTCTCAGCTGTCCTGTGGCCTTCTGGCTCCTGTTAACTGGAGGGCTTGTCTAAGACCAAACTCAAATCCCCACAAATGTTGAGCAGAACTGTTTCTCTGCAGACTTCTCAAAGCATTGCGTGGATTGGTTCAGCGCAGAGTTCCCGAAGTGTTGTGTGTTTTCCCCTATGACCTACGGGGATTTTGTTGGTATTCTATCTGGGCAGGGCTGTGGGCATTTAGTGCTTGGTAAGCTGCCTGCAGCTCAGAGAACGGGTCACTTAGAAGAAGCGACAGGGGCAATTCGATTTAAATCCTGGAATAGTGACACTGCGAAGCTTAGGGTCTCCACCACACAGTCTTGCTGTTTCTTTGTGTGTCTCTTTCTGGGCAACTGAAGTAGGGTTCTGGCTAGTTCCAGCTGTTCTCCCAGGGTGTACTGAGTGCTTCCGAATTTAAGGGTGACAGCACCATTCGTCTTTTTTTTTTTTTTTTTTTTTTTTGTCACATTGCAATCTGTCCTCATGTATGTGATACTGAAAAAAACAAGATCCAGGTCAAGGGAGGGATGGGTTTTGGTGCCTGATAAAAGCTGAAGTTGGCTTTGAAAATCAAGATGCCTGGCGGAAATTAGTGTGCCATTGCAGCTGTGCCGTGCTCTCTGGGCCCAGATAGGCTCTATGCCAGGAAACTGCTCTGTGTAACGAGGGTAGAAAATTGGGAGGAAACAGCCTCTAAAGGCCGTTAATCTTTAGAAACACCCTGTGTGTATCTGTGCCCACCCTTTATTTTGAAAATGAGTTTGCACAAAAAATCCAAATGTAGCGATCAGATATAGTGGGAGAAGATTGATTATTCTGCTTACAGCAAAATTCTGTGGGTTCAAGAGACTTCGCTGTGGGTTTCCCTGGCTTTCTACATGATATGATTTACTTCCAATCAAGTTAAACAAGCAAAAGAGAAAAAGATAGACAAAAACTAACATCCCAGATGCCTTTACAAAACCCAGAAAGATATTCATACAGTGTTCTTTTGCCCCCAAAATATGAACCAGAAGAGTGTAGAGAGGTGGATGTAATCTAAAGTTTCTGTGGACAAGGGGAAGAAAGATGCTGTGGGGCCAAATCTAGATTTTAAGGATTACTTTATGAGCTAGTGAGATGGCTCAGCTCTTGTCAAGCCTGAGAACCGAGTCTGGTTGCAGGGCAGGAGGAGAGAACTGGCTTTTGCAAGTCCTCCACCGACCTCAATGAATGCACCATGGTGTATGCATGTCCCCTCCCCCATGCACATACACAAAATAAATAAATAACTTATTGTAATGAAAATTTTATCAGTCATATGTATGTGTGTGTAGTGTGTTTTTCCTCTCATGGTGTATGTGTTCCTATATGCTCTTGTGTGTACGGAACATGCCTGTGCATGGTTGTATGGGTGCATGGGGAGGACAGAGGACAGCTGCAGGTATCATTCTGCAGGACTGATGGGAATGATGCCTTTGTTTCTGAGACAGGTTCTGTCACTGGCTGGTGCTCTCCAGTGATGTGTAGTCTAGCCAGGCCTCAAGCTCTTGATCTTTCTGGTTCAGCCTCCCAAGTGCCAGGAATAGATTGTGTGTTTGCCATAGTATTTTGCAGGTTAGCTCATGTTTAAAAAGCTCTTAAACTTAAAAAAAACAAAACAAAACAAAACATGTAGCTGGACAGTGGTGGTGCACGCCTTTAATCCCAGCACTTAGGAGGTAGAGGCAGGTGGTTCTCTGTGAGTTCAAGGCCAGCCTGGTCTACAAAAGCTAATTCCAGGACAGGCTTCAAAGTTACAGAGACACCTTGTCTCAAGAAACAAAACAAAAACAAAAACAAAGACAAAATGTGTTTGAGCTTTAAGAATGTATGTGGAGAAATTGAGCTATTTTTGATGTAACTCCATCCATATTGTCTTTTTAAAAAGTATATCCTATCTTAAAAGTGGTAAATAAACCCAATACTTGGTCCACATTCCAGATGTTGAACTCTTTTGCCCAGGCAGTAATTCATCCACAGAGGACTTTGCGGGGGTTTGCTTCTGCTTCAGGCAAGTCCAGGCTGCCGATGTTTGCCAAGCAGCTCCTGCCCTCTTCTGTGTTTATCTTGAATAGATCCTGCTTGATTGATTGTTTAGGGGAATGCTGTGTTAGTAGAGGCAGAGCACCCTCTTGACACCGTAGTGCCAGACGAACATGGAGCTCCCCCCGAGAGCATGGAGCTCTCCCGAGCTGCCTTCTGCCACTTCCCTCCTGAGGGAAGCGTTGGACTTCGTTCAAAGTGAAACTTACTCCCAGGTCCTCACTCTGTACCTTTGCCTCCCTGTGTTTAGTGATGGCGAAGAAGGGAAGAAGTGATGTGTTTCTGATGACCCAGGAGGCAAACTAATCGCACGTCTTTTGTCCTTCTTCCTCTGATTTCCTGTTCACTGACTAAACAGTATGTGGATGGGAAAAAGACTAAACCTGGCGACTTAGTGGATCTGTCTTCCGAGGGAAGCAGAGTGTATGTGTTAGTCCAGTGATGTTTAAATGCTTCAGACGTGCCTACTGAGAACTCTATTTTCAGGACTGCGAGCAGACATCCTAAGGATAGCATATGATAGACATTAGTGTCCTTAGAACTGAGCTCCAGCCTTCTGCAAGAGCAGCAAGTGCTCTTAAGGGCCGAGCCATCTCTCCAGCCCCTTGACTTTTGTTTTGATAGCATGTAAGCTACGTGTGATTGAAACTTTGTTATTTCACAGAATGCTAGTAACTTTGACTTTTCCTAATTAGGCCACTTCTGTAAAGGAAGAGAGATTTAAATGTTCACATTCTCGTAGTGTCCGAGGCTGGGCAGGTGCTACCGATGAGTGGTTATACTGTGATCATCAGAGAACCCTTCCATTAAGAGCCTGGGTAACAGAGCCCCACTGTGTTGGGGGCATGCCAGGGAAGGAGCTGGGGTTCTGTCTTCTGTCCACAGTCCTGCCTGTCAGCCAAGACCGTGAATCAAAGTCTCCGGCACAGAGTCAGATTATAAACCCTGGGCTTCCTGTAGAGTTTGGCTCACTGCGGACTGATCTCTAATAAAGACAAAGGCCAGGGGACAGAAATATCTTTCCTTTTGCTCCTGGCAAATACCATTTTGATTCTGTCTCTATCTCACTGTCCAGAAAATTGGATTGGAAGCAGGACATTGCTGGGGAGTAAATCAGATTAGGGCGTCCTCCATCGCGGCCTCCAGCAGGCGTTTCATTGGGCTGTGCACGCACTCATTTATATGAAGTCGTTTATGACCCCCCTGGGTCACAGGGACATTTCTAAACCAAGCGAGTCAGTACAGGCAATGGGCGGCCCTCCCGTTCACAGGGCCTAGAGGGTTGGGCTTATTGGAAATGCTGCCCATGGCTTCATTTTGTCTGGAGAAATGTCTGTGTCCTTACAGTCCTACGCTTGACACTAAGTGACCTCAGGAGAACCTCCATCTGTCTGTCCCAGGCCACCTGGCATCCGTCAACGGTCCAGGCCTCAGAGCTGACCGGAGTGCCCCCCCCCCGGATCCTGGTTCACCGCAGGTGTTCCCAGAGTCTCCTGTGTGGGCACTTATGGAAAGGGTAATCCATTCTCACGGGAACCCATCTGGTGACGAGAGGCGGCGAGGAGCGAGTCGCGCAGCTGTGTGCAGCAGGAGAAAGGAACTGCCCTGATGGGTGTTGAGGTTCCATTTCCTCCTGAGACCTTTCATTTTCCAAGAACTTCTTGGAGTGTTTTTGTCACAAGATGCGGATGGGCCTACTCGTTTCTGTGGCACAGATGCGTTTAAGAACGGAGCCTTGCATACTTTAAGCTAAAATTAGGTCCCAAAAGCCCATAGACGATTCCAGAGCTGATTCTCCCTGCCCTCACTCCCAGGTCAGCCATGGAGCCCAGGACCTCATCTCTGCTCACTGAGCTCCAGCCTCAGCTTTCTGAACCCCATTGCAACCTTTGGGGTTCCTCCAAAGTCACAGGAACTCGCCCAAGCCCCCTGTTGTGCAAGAAGTCTCTTATTGTTCGCTGATACCTTTCTCTGTAAGGTTAGAGATGTTTAGGAGGCTCAGGCTGAGAGTCCTCCATACCATAGTGACCTCAGACCTGGAGGCAAAAGCCTCCCTCCCCTTACTTCCTATTGACTAGATGGCTGCCAATCATGAAATACCCATGCTTGACACCACAGAGAAGGCTCCCGTGAAGTCAGGAGGCTCTCTGGTGAAGTAAGAATGGGAAGCTGGAGGAGGTCCCAAGGAGTGGATGGGAGCCAGGATCTACATGCTGCCATCTGGTCCCCCACAGGCCACCCCTCATCCTTCTTCCTGCAGCTTCTAAAATTGGTTTGATTGCTTTTCTTGTGGCCCCCATTATCCATCTCAGACTAAATGGAATTGAGTCATTGTATCCCTGGGGGTAGAGAGACATAGGAGTCAAAATACCATACCATTCTCCTCAGACCAAATAACAAGAGTACTTAGGCTTTTTAACTTTTAAAATTGTGGGATGTGATCTCATTGTATTTCGGTTAAATTTATTTTTAATTGATAAGTCCGATGTTACTGTGCTTAGCTCTCAGTGTTGGGCATCAACCCAGAGCTGGTGTAGACTTTATTTATGTCTGATTTCTTTGTGAATCTGATTCTTTCTCATGCCCTACTTTTAGGATTTGAGTTTTAGCAGAATTAATCTGAAATGACTCAGAATTATACAATTAATTGCATTCAGCTTCAATTACAGTTTGTGCTAGCTGAGCCAGGCTATTGTCCTCCCTGGGGCAGACACTCGCACATGGCTGTTTTGGCAGGTGCTAAGGCCCTGGGGCTCTCTGCTCAGTGTGCCAACTTCCTGGGGAAAGTCTTTTAGGGCTGACAGTCTCTCACCAAGTGCAAGAGAAGGATCCAGGGCTGCCATGAGGGTGGTGACTTCTGATTCTTTTCAGATAGTGGGGGAAAGATCCCAGATTCTAGTATACATGGTGGAAGAGGAGGTAGTGAGTTTGAAGGTTAGAGAGCTTCTTTGTGAGGTCCCCTCCTCCTTTACTGTTTCGGGTCCTGTTTTCACTGACCATAGGCGGGGTCAGGGAAGGCAAAGACCAGGTGACAGAAGGAGGTTATTTTTAACAAAAGGCTGAAAAGTGGTGGTGTGGAGAGGAACGGTTCTATGGTTGAATCCGCTACAGGTCTGGGCTTATTCTACTCAGGTGGGGAATATCATTAGCTCAGTGTGCTGAAGTCAGGGACAGCCTGTCTCCAACTCCGGCAACTCCGGAATATGTTCTTATTTTCCTCACAGGCTGACTTCATTCACACTGTCTATTTGGCAACATATGACCGAATTTGGAGCCTCGCTCTTTTTGGCAGAAAAAGTTCATTAATTTTAGTTGGCTCCCCACACCCTTCACAAATGTGCTTGAAAAAAAAAAAAAGGAAAAACCTGTTTCTCCTAACCACACACAGAGACCATCCCTTGCTGGACTTCCAGGTTCTAAGATGGTTCTGTGTGTATGACTGGGGTGGGTGTTGTGGGGAAAGACACCCCCTCTCCAGAGCATTTAAAGTGGAGCTGAAGGAAGACGGACGAAAGCAGGAGCATTTGTGAGTTCGTGGCCTCTGAAAGATTATCCTAGTTTCTCTGATGGCAGAAGCATACCGTTACAGGAAATGGGCATGCGACTATTGCTGAGCCCAATCATCTCCGTGGACTTAGAGCAAAAGATCCGCAGTGGCGTCTGATGAACTGGATTCTTGATGTGTGGGTCGGAGCTTTCCTTCCACTTGGAATCCAAGGTCTCAGGGCTGGGAAGAAGCTCAAGTGCATACCGCGCTCTGTTCATGCCCCTGGAGATGGATCCTGCCGGCCAAGCACCAAGTTCATAGAAACCTCTGTGTTGGAAGCCCGGCTGGCCTCATCTATTTACTCCGCTCCCCTACCCCCCAATTTTTCTCTGTAGCCAGTCTGCCCCTCTCCTTTCAAAGTCTACTTGTCACCTCACTGTGTCACCATACCTGTAAATAAGTTTTCAGATACAGTTAGTTACAGTGAGGTCCCATTAGGTTAGGATAGGCCCTCAACTCAGAGACTGTGCTAATAAAACACACAGAAGAAAGTAGGGGATATGGTGCAGGAAGAGGTGGGTTCGATGTTTGTCCAAACCAAGGAAGCGGGGAAACACCAGAGACCGGGAGGGAGATGTGGAATGATCCTCTCCAGAGCTTCCAGAGGGAATCAACTGTGTCAACACTTTGATTTCAGGCTTCTCTTCAGAGAACAAGAGAACAACTTCCTGTTGGCTGAAGCCATTGGCGCTTAGCCTTGGAACATCTCAGCCTTCCGTTGTTCCTCTTCATCCTCTTTTTGTCCTTGTTAACCAGCGTAGGGCAGACATTGCTGTCCATTCTGGGTGTACCTGTATCTAACCGGTGTGTAAGAACTGTCAGTGACATTTTTCAGTTGACTTTTTGAATGAGGTTCAGTAGGGGGGGCCATGATCGATCCTCAAGTCCAGGGTTGATAATACTCAAGATCTCTGTGATGCCTGGATGTTCCTTCATTGCCGTCTGCCAGGACAATCTTCCATAGTCGTGTCTGAGCTAGCTGCATCTTCCCTGTGTTGAGGTTTGAGATGGTTTGGGAGCTGACATTCTTATAAGTAGGTGAAAGAGCAAGCGTGGAAGACAGCAACTAGGGATATCCTCCTTGCTGGCTTGCTGCCCTTCCAGGCAAAGGCAAGGAACTGGTCTGAGCAGGGGCACTGCTGGGCTACACTGTGTGTCCACGCTGTCTTGTTGCTTTGCTGGAGGTAATGCCACAGTGTTGGAGGAATGCACTCTCTGGTAAAAGGAAAGAAAGTACAGTGTGGGGAAATGAAAGCTGGCGTGGAGTTGTTCTCGTGGTTTATCCTAGCTAAGACTTCCTGGGGATGCCTTGATTGTCAGCGGCTTTGGGTATTCAGCATGAAGTAATCACATTTGTGAGGTTTTTTTTTTTAAATGTTTTTGGTGCTTTTAGGTTTAAAAAGAAATTCTTAGACTTTATGATTTGAGCATCTGTAATCTAAGATATTCCAAAATCCAGAACTTCTTGAATGCCATGGTAGTGCTTTAAGTATTAAAGTCAGAGCATTTTGGATTTCAGATTTTTACAGTAGAAATTCTGGACTTATGTAGGGTTTCTTAGTGTCCAAGGGTGGTCATGAGGAGACCTCAGTGGCCCCATCCTGCTTCCAATTTGTTGAGTCCTGGAGAGTCCTACCCTAAAAATGAGATACCAGTGGTGCCATCAAAGGGCCGCTGCTGATGTTAAGTGTCAACAAAGGCTAACTAAATAGTCGGTTCCTGAAAGGTCTCAGAAACTACTGACCAGGACCATTAACCAGTCAGACAAGCAGCTGGAGTATATTGGACTCTTGCAGACATCAGGCATCTTTCTTGGGTGATGGAATGGATCCCAATACCCTCATGGGTCTTTTTTTGCACATAAGATCTTCTGTTCTCTCTCACTGGTCAAGATGCTTGGGAGCAAGTAGCTTGACACCAATATTACAGCTTGCACAGATTTCTAAGACAAGTCCTAGGGACTCAGAGCTACTCAGAGGGTAGGAGCAGTTTTGAAGTTAAGAGATAGTATTGAAATACCAAAAAAAAAAAAAAGTCAGATTCTCAGAACCACATGGTGAGGGTGACCCCTTCATCAGTGTCTTAAGGACTCAGTGTGCAATGGAGTTTCTTTCTATTTAGCCCCTTGGAATAAAGTTCTAGCTGAAGAGATGCAGACACAAAGGCAACCTTATAGGTGTTGCAGTTAAACAAAAGCCAGACTCTGCAGTCAGCTGTCATCAAACCCTAGCAGGATACTTGGCATGCTTGGGACCCCCGTTAGGATTAGCTTAGCCTCTTCCAAGCATGGTTTTGCTGTGTCCTTTGCAAGTAGGTCTGCTGACATTCCTGGCTTACATAAGAGTAAGCAAAGAACAGGACAAGAAGGGGAAGGAACGGATATCTATTAAATGCCGACTCCCTTGACATGTTCACATCAATTCCAATTTAGCAGAAGCTCAGAGACGTAAGATCAATCGCCAAGTTCGCTATGTTGCAAAGGAATGGAGTTGGGATTTTAAACCTAGATTTGTCTCCTGAGTTTTCTCACTTATGTTAGTTCCTCATTCTCTACTGTGACCAAACACCTGGCAGGAAGCATTGTAGGGAAGAAAGGATTTATTTGACCTCACAGATCCATCTCAGGGAAGACATGTGGGTTCATGGATGTCCTGCCTGCCTGTATGGCTCAGTATTGGCCAGTTGGGCCTATAGACAAAAGGTTTTACAACCTCCCTGAACAGCGCCACCTGCTGGAGACCAAATGTTTGCACATGAATCTCTGGTGGGTGGGGGGAGTTTGATGAAACTATACCACCACACTCTTCTACAGATGCATAGATAAAAGGCAGTCTGACTTTACCAGAGGTACTAAAGAGCACACTGAGATAGTATATCCAAAGAGCAGCCTGAAGAATACGCATAGGAAGGTCACATTGTGTTCTCTACCCTTGCTCATGAAGGTAAGAAGTATGTCATCCAAAACTCTTGGGAAATTCTCAGGGTTAGATTCCCAGAACCCTGGTGAAAAGGCAGGTGTGCTGATACACACCTTTAATCCCAACACTTGGGAGGCAGTCAGGGAGATGATTGTGAATTCAAGATGAGCCTGGCTTATGTAGTGAGTTCCTGGAAGCCAGGGCTACACAGTGAGACAGCATCTCAAAAAGAAAAGGGCTAGGCAGGATACCTGTAATCCCAGATCTGCAGAGGTGGAAACAGGTCGGTCCCTAGAGCTTGCTGGTCAGTCAGCCTAGCCAAATAAGTGAACTCTCGATTTAATGAGAGACCCGGACTAAAAGAATTGAGAAAGTCACCTGGTGTCAGCCTCCCTCCTCCACATATAGGCATACACACCCAAAGACACACACACACATCAAATAAGTAAATAAAGAATAAAGCTATTTTAAAGTTTTGGTGAGTTTGGACTAGGTTTCTTTTTTCTTGAATATTTCTTCTTGGACTACCTTGTTCTCTACTAGTTCAATTAGGGAACGTTTGTCAGTTTGAAACATTGTCCATTTCTTCCCTGTCGATGTGGAGAGGCAAGGAGGGACCTGCTGTACTCCAGAGGCTTTGTTTATCTTCAGTGCAGTTATTCATCTGCCTCCCTTGGGAGAGTTTTCAAGCCAATAATTGTTTGGAACATGTTAGTTTCCTTCCGGGGCCTGAGTTCTCTACCTGTTCCCCGACCTCTTACTCTTGCAAGCGAGCAGCGTACGGCCCACTCACAGTCTGTGAGTGTTATATGGCACACGTGCAGGAGGAGCTGGCCTGGGGACCTTGAGTAATCCATCCGCAGTCTCTAGGGATGAATCATTCATGAACGCAGGTTTTTTTTTTTTTTCCATCCAGCTCATGGGAGGCGGGCCCTACTTGCAAAGTTGATTTGTTTAAAAATTCACACTTGCTCTGGGCTTGTTTCCTGTAGCAAGAGCTGCATTGTTCTGCGTTGTGAGTAAGTATAAATAAGTGGGCACGCTTAGCGTCAGTGGTCACGTCAGGTGATGGTTTCCCTGTATGAAATACATGAATATCGTTGACTGTGGACTTGAAAATGCCCAGCACCAGTAGATTATGATATATAATTAGCACAAATGAGCTTGTGACCCTGGTTTCTGAAGGCATGGCCATTACTTTGGCCTTATGATTATAGTACTAATTTTTGTTTAATTTTTTGAGACAAGGCCACATTTATCCATGACCCTCAAACTTGCAGTGTGCATGCATGCCAAGGCTCATGTGAAAGTCAGAGGACAGCATGCAGGATTCACTTTTCTTCTTCTACCGTGGAGGTCCTGGGGATTGATCTCGGGTCGTCAGGCAAGTGCCTTTGACTGCTGAGCCATTTTCCCAGTCTCTGCGTCTGTCTAATTTTAACTGATGCATGAAATCATAAAAATATTTGGGGTACCTACCTTGAGATGCTATGACCCATGTATTCACTTTACAGTATTTGAGTCGTAAGATTTCTAAAATTTGACTTGTTCTAATAGTTGGCGTGGAGAAAATTTAGCAGCTGATACACTGAGTTATGTGCAGAGAAAGTGGACGTTGATTATGAGCAAAGGGGTGGGACAGCTGTCTCCATTAAATGATCTCAATTTCCTACATAGGGAGGGAATCCAATGAACACAGTCACATTTGAACTGCTTCTAGAGGTGTTCGTGCCATGACCTTCTTTTTAATTGTGTAGGATTTGACATTAGCACAGGTGCACACATACAAAGCACATCAGACAACACAGTGACCTCAGCCAGAAGCCAGCAGCTTTTCTGGTTTAGGGTGCCCAGTTCTCCAGTGGGAAGTCATTCTGTCAAGTGTGTTCTCCTGTGCGCTCATGCGCAGACATCATACACGTGTTTGCGGAGGGTAAAGGTCACTTTCCGTCGTCTTCCTCCGTCATTCTTCCTCATACTTTTGGAGACCGGTTCTCTCAGTGACTGTGAGGCTTGCCGGATTGGTTACATTGCCTGTTCAGCAAGTCTTGGGGCTCTGTCTGTCTCCTCTGCCACCCTCCTGGCTCTTGCATGGGATCTGGGGATTCAAATCCAGGTTCTCATGCTTCTGCAACAGGTACTTTTCCTGGTAAGTGCTGGAAAACCATTCTCAATTCTGCAACACGAGGAAATGCAGATGCTCCACTGCATGCAGAGCCCTGTCCCCAGCGTTTGTAAAGATTCTGAGGCAAGCCTGTACCTTTCTCTTTTTTTCAAGACAGGGTTTCTCTGTATTACAGCCCTGGCTGTCCTAGAACTGGAACTGTGTAGACCAGGCTGTCCTCGAACTCACAGAGATCTGTCTGCCTCTGCCTCCCAAATACTGGGATTAAAGTCATGCACACTGCCTGAATTTATATACACAAATATACATATATAAAATAATTGTATGTATATAATTTATTTAACTGTATTTTATCTGCATTGGTGTGAAGATGTCAGATCCCCTAGAACTGCCATGTAGGTGCTAGGAATTGAACCCAGGTCCTCTGGAAGAGCAACCAGTGCTCTCAACTGCTGAGTCATCTCTCCAGCCCCGGGTACCCTTTTCTGTAGTCAGTGGATGGACTTTTCAGCAAGCAAGCTGCACATGTGGAAAGAATTTGTGTGTGGGTGGAGGGAACATCTAGTAGCTGAGAAGAGAGGTGGGGACTGATCCCGCATGTAGTGACTGAGAGAGCCCGAAGCTGTGCCAGAGATCCCTTTGTATGTGTCCTGTACTGCCGCCAAGACCCCTGCCTCTAGAAACCCTCTCTAGGCTTCCGAGCACTTGCTTAGGGTGCTAAGGGGGCTCTGAGTTATTCTGGAAATTTTCCAGGTGAACAGCAAGTCGCCTCCTCTCCCTTCCAGGTTCTTTTATCGTTATGACAACACAAACGGACTAACTTCTCGGCAATCTAGCGTTCACCATAAGTTTTACCACATTGAATGTTACAAAAATAAATAAATCAAAGATAGAATCCGTGCTGTTGAGAACTGATAAGTCTCCCACTAAAATCCAGACATCATTCTTTCCTTTTTGGTGTAAAACACGAAGATTTAGATGTTTACGATTTTAAATAAAGTTGACCATATTTCCACGTCTCTTCAGGGCAGGGGACGAAAGTGGAACCCGGACCAATGCTGCTAGTGCAAGCTTTGCCTGGTGCGTTCCTTTCCACAGAGGGCAAGGAGGGAAAGACACGGTGGGAATTCAAAGTATGACCCCTTTTCCTTCCTAAAAAAGGCTGGAAATTCCTCATGTCCTCAGTTTGGAGTGTAAAGCCAGCATTTGATATGGGAGAGTGATTCATTTCTCATGGTCACAAGGAGTGTTTGAAATGAAGGTAAAAAATCACACCCCAAGAGAAGCTGCAAGAGAGGCCTTTCCTCTGGCTCCTTGGTTTTCCCGAATGCATGGGTTCTAGTGGCAATTCTCCATGTAGCAAGTTCTTTCATTCTCTGTCTTTGAGCAGCTTGCAGAGGCTCGGCCATGCATCTCACCCTGCCAGTCAGAGATGGAGTGGGAGGATCTTTCAAGACTGTCTCTCACAAACTTTAGACCATAGAGTCGTTCATCCCAGTTACCTTGAACGACTGAGTCTGGTGACACCAAGGAGTCTGAAGAAGGCATTGTCACTCTGCTGTCCCTGCACTACATGCTACCAAAGATTTTATTCAGAGCAGTTATTACACAGAGCATGACTTCCCTGGTTGGCTTAAGGTAAACAAGCCCAGTTTCCTCATTTGTAAATGAAAGACGGAATGATGTCTTCGTTTATCCTGAGAAGAGTACTTGGGGGAACGTTTTTTCTTGAGCTGAGCAAAGTGTAGCAAATAGTGCCCACTCTGGTACTTTTAAGTTAGAATGGGGGCTGGGATGGTGCTTCAGCAACAGAACATTTGCCTAGCAGTGAGGAGACTGTGGTTTCGGTCCGTGGCGCCACAAAAACAAATAAATACAAATCTGTAAAGTAAAAGCAGAGTGAAATTTTGACTGTCCTATGAAAGACTCTGTCTTTCCCCTGAGGAGTGTGTTGGATTCTTCTCCTCTGAGCGCTCTCTCCCGCTGTGGCACCCTTGTTCTGGGAACTAGTTCGGTGGAGCTAGCCTTTCCATTCCCTGATTCCTTCTCTGGTGCTTCTAGGTGATGTCATTTAGATGCCTCTTGTGTTTCTGCTCAGCAGGAATACAAATGAAAGACACAATGTCTCTTAAATGCTAAAGTTAAATAAATATATCCTTTCTGCTTGGTATTTTGGCCTTAAGAAATGACAACTATAGAATAGGTTTTCCTTTATCTGGACTGGTGCTGTATAGTTAACTACGAGAAAAGGCAAATAAATAAATAAACTGGAAGAAAGCAAGCAACTTTTTGTTGTCTGTGAGTTAAAGCAAAACCTCTTGCAGCTACATGACTGTTTCTGAGGCTGAGAAATCCCAGGTCCCCAGTTGGGAGGGCAGGCTGCATCTCTGGCTGTCACAAGCGCACGTTGGTCACCTTAGAGCAGTGGTTCTCAGTCAGCTGACCAGTTTGCTTCTGAAGGTGCACATTTCTTCACAGCCAATCATAATCCGTGTTTGTCTCAAGGGCCCACTCTGTCATGAGCAGCAGCTGTTATCTGGCTGTCTCTCCCCGTGCCTTTAGTCCCGGACATCATCCTGCACTTTCCAGCTGCACACTGACCTGAGTAGATGCAGCACTGTCCTTCAGAGAAGGCACCCAAATCCACGGCATGGTCTGGACCGAACTACAGCATCACTGGACCAAGGGCCCTGAAGTGGTCCTGTGAGGGAGGGTAGGCAGCTGGAAGTGAACAGAGGTAACAGAGTGGGAGGAACTGGATTCCCACTCCCGGCTTCCTCTCACCCACACAGGGCTGTTCCTCTGTTCTTCAAGTCTCTCCAAGGCTTCCTTTTTGCTCTGCTCTCTCCAGAGGAAGTTAAGGGGCTGTAGGTCAGCTCAGGTTCCTCCTATGCTGTGCTTTTCAGCTTGGGGGTTCTAGTCAGAGGCAAGAAGGCCACTGACTATGATGGGGTTCCTTGTGAGGACGGAAAACATCACCCCACAAAATGCCAAAGAGTCTCCATGGGTCATTCCTTTTTCTGTTACCACGTTCAAGACCCCTAGACTCTGCCCCTCTCATACTGTGTCTGACCACAGGCAGATCACATTTCTGTCTCCCCAAAGCCTTCTGGGTATCTAATTGTGATCAACATATTTGCTGAAGACAAAGCCTGTAGTGTTCCCAGGGTTTCTGGGAGTGCATCTTCTCACTCTTTGCTTGCTGCTCCATAGCCAGGGTAGGGATTTGTTTCCTGTAGGAGTGGATGTGATGAACACTGTACTAAAAAAAAAGAAAACGTCTTAAGTGATTAATGGTCATTATAGAAAATAAGGAAATAGAAAGAAATGATAATGAAAACAAAAGTAACCTATATATCAGATGACAGCTATACCATGGCCCCATATTGCAGGTATTTATATATATATATATGCATCTATCGGTCAGTAGAAGAAGATATGGCTCAGCAGTTGAGAGCACTGTCTGCTCTACCAGAGGACCCGAGTTCACTTTACAGCACCCACATGGTGGCTCACAACTGACTATAACTCCAGTCCCAGGGGATCTGATGCCTTCTTCCGGTATCCATGAGGATTGCAGGCAAGGTATCCAAACACACATATAGGTCAAACACCCATGCACACTTAAAAGCAAATGAAGAAACCAGTATCCATCTCTACCTAGCTGAAGAACTCATCCACCGTCCTAATTTTACAGATTCATATCAGTGACATCATTTCGCAAATTGGCACTCTGGGGCCGCAGAACCTTTGTGCCCACCCACCAAGCTGCCTGGCTCTGTCTCTTGTGTCACCGAGGAGTTGTTTGGAAGTAGGACAAGGAGCTGTCTGCAGCTGCTTCAGCTTTTGGGACAAGTGTTTGATGTTGAGTCCCTGAGACTTTACTTTTGAAATGCAAACGTGCAGACCATTGGGGTGAAGTCCATAGCTTCTCAGTACAGATCTGTGGAGCTTTGTGGGAAAGAGAGAAACCTTGAGAATATGTCCGAGGCCCCCTGGGCGGTTGGCAAGAGTTGTGAGGATAAAGGAGCCACAAGAATCACAGCAAGGCCACACGCTCAGAGGTTTGTCTAGAACCCAACTGGTCAGAAGTAGAAGTTGTCTCATCTCTGGGTAAAGACAGCGTCTGTCCATCCATTCGTGTGCCCGCCGCCCACACTCACGTTTTTCTTTTGTCTAGTGGAATTGGAACATAGCATGGTTCAGGTGCTTGTGCCAGGAGGAGACCACAGAAACTCACACCACAGTCACAGGGCACCAGAGAAACTCCCCAGACCTATCTCAGGCCTGCTGCTTAATGGGCCTGAACCAGTTTGCATTTTTGCCAAGCAGAGTCTTCACGGAGGCTGGAGCTACCTGGCCCCCGCCTGGCCTTGGGGACCTGATCTGTGTAAATCCGGCAATTCCCCAGGTGTCAAACAACTCGGACTTAAAGGGCACCAGCAGCCCTTCTTTTCAATACCGAGGAGTGCCCTTTTACAGCAGCCTGGAAGGACTTGACATTCTAGGGTTTAATTATTAGAGAGACAAGCAAAGGCAATGAGATGCCACTCTGAAGCAAATGTTTAACCACTCGAGTAGAGGAGGAAAGAGAGCGCATTAAATCTCCAAAGGGAGTCCTCAAGTCGACTTTCCCCAGGCAGGCTGATAGGTAGCTCGCAGCTCCAACCAAGTGAGTGTTTAGACAATCGTCTGGGCTGTGCTGAAGCTGACAAGGGGCACCCCGAGTGTGACGTGTGCTTTTTAAATTTCATTTCTACAAAGTGTCCCATGTGTCCTTATACAAGGTACTGTATAAGCTAAAATCCACTGGCTTTATCTAGGGCAGATTCTCCACTTTCTTGTTGTCAGGGTCAAATACCTGAACCCAGCTTAAGGAAAGAAGTGTTTGTTCAGATTCTCGGTTCCCGGGTGAAGTCCTTCATGGTGGAGAAGTCACCTTGGCAGGAGCTCAGGTCAGGTGGTCACTTGGTGTCCCTGGTCAGATGCTGGTGCTTGCTTCTGCCTGCTTCCTCCTTTTCATTCAGTCCCAGATGCCATCCTATGGAATGGTGACACCATAGGTAATATGGTTCTTCCATTAACCCTATATAGATCAACCCTCAATGGACACGCCCAGAGGCTCAGCCTGTGTGACTCAAGATCCTGTCAAGGTGAGAGTCAAAGGTAACCATCATACTGACCAAATACTTCATTTCCTCACAACTTTGCTTCCATCAGTACCTTTCCTTAGAATGGTGTTTTTTGTTGGTGTTTTTTGTTCAGCAAGTAATGCATCACTAATAAAGACTGGGTGTGTCACATAGCCTTTGACCTCTGTTCCCGGACAGCACCATGGATTGTAACTATGCTTGACAGTTCGTTCCTCTCTGAGAGTGTCTATGGAGGTGGCCAGCCTGGATATGGGGAGTGTCTGTCATTAAGCCTGGAGATCATTGATTTGGTTAGACTGGCCAATCAGCAAGACCCCAGTATTTTTCTGTCCCCTCCCACCCCCCTGGTTTTTGTGTGAGTGCTGAGAGTCTGAACCCAGATTCTTCTGCTTTCCACTTGGCCATCTCCCTAGCCCCAAAGATGTCTTCTATCCTCACAGGGAGGCACAGTTAATACTGTTGCACTCTTGTCTGTCAAATCCCTATCTGGTTCCAGGAAGAGCCATGCTGGTAAAGCTAGATTTGGTTTCTGGTGACAGACAGAGTGACTTCAGGGTCCCAGTGAACCACCTTCATGAGTTAGTGAAGAAAGACCATGGGGCAAAAAGAGTCAGAATTTTGTCCGGTCAGTTCCATTAATCAATAGGGAACCATTCACAGCCAACATAGATATCTCCCTGGAAACCCAAGTTGGGGGTGGTACCTTCTAAAAAGTCCCAAGCTTTATCATTCCATCCCAGGGACCGTGGTTATAAGGAAGGAAGTCAGGTCTTGTGGCCCATGCAGTCCTGTACCAACATCCTGGGTTTACTCCGTACTGGTAACAAGGTAGAAATGATCTGAGTCATTATTTATAGCCAGCCCGCGAATCCTATTAGCAGTTCTCCAATGTTCTCTTTTGGTTAAGGGAACAGAAATCCATTATCAAGCACTTCCACAAAATGACCTCACATTTCCTTCCTTGACTTAGCACTCAGCTGTTGGGAAGGAGTGAAGAGCCAGTAGAGTCTGTGTTAAGTTGCAGGTAGCAGATAGCTCCAAACTGACCGGACATCTCCAGGCAGAGCCATTGGTCGGCAGATGCCCAGCCTTGCAGAGGACGTTTCTGGGAAAGAGCTGTCTTGTGGTTCTCTGTGGGTTTCCAGTGGTAAAACAGCGGGAGATGGAGGCTGCATGTGAAAGGAACTGTGCCTTGGAGAGCACAGAAGGCTGCAGCCACCTCCACCCGGCTCCTACCGGCAACCGGCAGCCTCTGCTGCCCGTCTTAAGCTGTGTGTGCTTGCCTAATTGGTAGGGTGAATGAGGACACCTTTGCCTTCTTCCAGGTTGAAGTCGAGCCCTGAAGCACGGCTGTCCTTCTTTCTTGGTTTATCTGCTTTTTCATTTACTTTGGAAGGAACTTGTTACATAATCCTGGCTGGCCTGAGGATTCACTGTGTAGACCAGGCTAATCTCAAGAGAGCCACCTGCCTCTGCCTGCAGGGCGCTGTGCTGAAAGCTGCAGGCAGATGTGTGGTGGTCATGTGCCTCTCTTCTCTTCCTGATCTCACTCTCACTCTCATTGCAGCCTCAAGTTTATATCTGACCATGTTGCGGGGGGGGGGGGGCATGCCCACCACAGCTCCTGCATCTCAGTGCCTTGACCTAAATATTGGGCAGGTGCCCCTGCGCTGTTGCCTGTCCCTACCTCTTCTCTGGGTCAGAATTTTCACCGTGACTGACTTTACCCCCATACTTTTCTGTTGCTTTGCTTGCTCCTTCACGCCATGAAGGGCGTGAGGGGATGGGGGAGGATCTGGCTTCCTGCATGAATGTAGACACCACATACACACAGAAAAAAAAATCATTTTTGAAGAGTAGTGTAAATATATCAGTATTATGGATACATCTATTGTTGATCCCTGTTTTCTCCCATGACTGATCAAGTTCAAGTGATCCAACAGCAGACAGTCATTTCAAGAGCCTCTTATAGCAATATGTCAAAACCAAAGAAAAATCATTCGGATGGTGCAGTTGACATGGTCAAACCCCCAGTGACATTGTCTCTGTTTCCTTGTGTATACATGCCTGCATGCCTGAGCTTAAAAAAATTTATGGGGACCCCAGACTGCTTGTAGTGCGCCCTCTTACCTGGTGCTCAGGGATTATGTCTCTGCATAGATTTGCTGGAAATAGGCACCAGTCTAGTTGCAAGGCCATTGTTGTTATGTAAATTGGAAAAGTACTCTTAAGCCATACTCTTAAGAAAGGATCATAGGAAGAGCATTAGGCTGGGGGCAGATTCATTACAGTTGTAATGAATCAGATGGGAAAGAACCAACACTGAGTCTTCAGGAGCCACATTCCATCTTCAGCTTTGAACTGTGCTGACGATGGCCATATAGCCTTGAACATAGCACCATCTCCCTTGGTTTGTTTCTGAAGAGTCATTTAGATACGTTTCTGTTATCCCACATCTTCCACGCAGACCAGCGATGGGCAGTGACTGGAATTCTTCTAAATAGAATTACTGCAGTCCTGGCTTTAGTTGCATTTGGTTGTGGAATTTCAGCGAATGCACAAACCTTAAAGTTTGGGTGCTGAGTGCGTGCCATCAGTTGTGTGAGCACCTTCCCCAGGATTCATTCCTATGAAGCGCTTCCCAGGTTATACTGAAATGGCCCGCACTCTTAGGGCACCTGCTTCATTTTGATAAAGACCTTCTCCCACCTTCTGTGACAGGGACCTGACATCTGGCAACCTGCCTTTCTACAAGGTTTCCATCTCTTAAGGACAAACAGAGTCGGGTGTTGGTGGCGCATGCCTTTAATCCCAGTATTTGGGAGGCAGAGGCAGGAGGATCTCTGTGGGTTTGTGGCCAGCCTGGTCTACAAGAGCTAGTTCCAGGACAGGCTCCAAAGGTATAGAAAAACCCTGTCTTGAAAAGCAAGAGAGAGAGAGAGAGAGAGAGAGAGAGAGAGAGAGAGAGAGAGAGAGAGAGAGAGAGAGAAAGAGAGAGAGAGAGACAGAGAGAGAGACAGAGAGAGAGACAGAGAGAGAGACAGAGAGAGAGAAAAGCTGAAAGCTGAATCCTTTAACTAGACCTTCAAGTACCATGTGGACAGCTAAGTTGCAGGCTGAGCCTTTTCCTTCCATGTCAGTCGACCTCTTCTTTTAGAACGTGGCTCTGAGCTTCATCCTCTGGTCTTTAGAAATTAAGCCAAAAGAACCAGGTGTAGTGGCCCACACATGCTTGTTATCCCAGCACTTTGGGGTGGGAGTAAGGTGGGAGTTGAGGCAGGGGGATTTCTGTTTGTTTGAAGCCAGGCTGGGCTTTGTAGTGAATTCTACGCCAGTCTGGGCCTAAACAAAATTTTAAAAAGAGGGAGAAGGGGAGAAAGGAAGGATATAATGAAGGATAGAAGAAAGGATGGAAGGATGGAAGGGAGTTAATTATACCTGATGGGCACGTTCACATTCTTGGCCTCCAGTGCTGGGCCCATGACTGGGTTGAGAGCAGAATCACTCCCAGTGAAGATGTGAAGACACAAAGGCTGCTGAGGAAATGCCTGCCTGGTGGTGGCCTGGCGGGTCACATCCTACCTGTGTTCCACCTTCCTAGGATGGGATGACGCCATGATTTTCTTTGGTCTTGTCTTAGTGACTGACTCTCTTGAGATGTCCTGGATCACACTCAGAACCTTTGTGCTGTTGGCATTGGGGAGAGGGAGGCAGGCTGGACCTCTGCAAGTGTGTCACTTCTTGGTGTGCCTACCTGCACCATGACACGCCTCCATCGTATGTCCTGCTTGAGTTCTTCTTGTCCTGCCTACTCATAGGGAGGCACCTGGCTCATAGGGAGACAGTAGAATGGGAGAAGAGGCCATCTGTGACCTCATCTGCTGGACACATGGCTGAGACTCCCCATGCCTGGCCTTTGGGAGGAGATGGGAACCTGGGAGAAGGAACCTGAGCTATACCTCCAGCCCTGATTTTAACTGGTTAATGATAGCAACTTTGAAATATATTTGCACAGTGAGTGGTTCACACATGTGAAATGGTTGTGCTCAATGGGACCATCACCTGCAAGGAAATGTGTCAGCTGATGCCCCTGCATCCTCTCGTTTGGCAGACCTTATGGTCTCTCCATCCTCTCATTCTGCAGACCCTATGGTCTCTCCATCCTCTCATTCTGCAGACCCTATGGTCTCTCCATCTTGTTCCGTAGACACTGTGGTCTCTTCATCTCATTGCGTAGACCCTTCATCTCGTTTCTTAGACCCTGGAGTCTCTTCATCTCGTTCCGTAGACCCTGTGGTCTCTCCATTCTCTCGTTTGTCAGACCTCTTTCATAATGCAGCTCTTATTGGACTTCTTCAATTCTTGCATGAATCAGTAATAGCAACTTAGCCAGATTCCTCCTTCAGGAACTGAGTACTTCCAGTATCTTTTATTTGGTATTTGTTTGAAAATCATATAGTAACAATCTCATCCCTCAAAAGCAAAGCTAATTACTGCTAATATTTTGCCAATATATCATTTTTAAATTGACACCATTCCATTTTGCAGTCTCTCTCTTTCCTTTTAGTGATGACTCTAGATGTTTATCTGCCGCTTAGTTCTTCTAATGGATATGCGCTAACTCACATTTCCGACCTCAGCTAGTTTCTGATTTTTCATAAACACCCGCCTGTCTCTGATCGTTATGCAAATCTGTCTTCATTTAGTAGGGGTTAATTGCTATGTGTGCAGTGACAAGCATGATCTCCTATCAGTGTGCAGCCCACAGCAGTGAGATGTAACCCAGGTTTGCGTCCTCCTTTCCTCTTGGTTGTTGCTCTTGTGGTGGTCAACTATCCTGAAGCTTCTGAGCTATGGTTTTTGATTTCTCTACAGACTCTGTGGCCAAGTGTGGAACTCTGTTAGACAAATGTCTGGCAAACTTACACACCAAAGCAAGTCTAGTTCTATGCACTAGAACACTCCCAAGTCTGATGATTTGCAAAGCACTGTGGGATCTTGCAGTGCCTGGCATTGCTGTGTCATTGAAAGTATGATATTTTGGCTGAATAATGCATGAATGGTTGGGAGAAGAGAAAATACAGAACAAACAGAAAGGAGTAAAACTGATGTTAATTATCCCCAAACACCAGCCTGGAGATAGCCCTGTGAACAGTGTTTTGGCTGCTGGAGAGATTCAGCCTCCTGCAGAAACAACAGGGACCAACTTTAACGTCAGAAAACAGTTGCAAGTGGTTTTGAAGCATCGCATGACAGTATAACTTAAAAGGCATTTTTAGTGATAGAGAGATGGTTCAGCAGTTCAGAGCACTCACTGGCTGCTCTCCAAGAGGACTCAGGTTCAATTCCCAGCGCCTACATGGCACCTCACAACCATCTGTAACTCCAGTCCCAGGAGATCTAATGATCTTTCCTTGCCTCTGCAGGCACCGTACAACATATAGCACACAGACACACATGCAGGCAAAATATCCATACACAATTTAAAAAGAAAGAATGAAAGAAGGAAAAAAAACAAAACCAAAACCAAAACATTTTGAATTTAAAATCCCGAGTTAACAGTTTTCTTTATTTTTTTAACATTTATTTGGCCTTCTGTTTCTCAGCATGTGTTTTGGGAATGTAATATATTTGATCTATTTGTCTGGTAAAGTTGATTATTTTTTCTTTTCATTTGCTAATTTTCACTTGTCTTTCTGCCACTCTGGGTGAAAGAAAATGTTCCCTTCCACACTATTCAGCAGTCACCTGTGGCTTTGGAGTCCCTTGGATTCTTCGGATTTCCTTGTGGAGGCTCCTGCCCCCACTCCCCCTTGTAATTTATGTGCTGTTCCACATCCTTGGTGTTTTCTTAGTCCCAACATTCTTGATAAAAGGGAGGTAATTAGTGTATTATGGCTTCTTTTTTGAATTGTTCGCCAAGATAAGCAGAGGGGAATATGCTACATGGGTAAAATTTGCATAACAATATGAGCAAGCCTTTGTCACAAAAGCTCAACATAATCTCGGGGAAAATGAAAGCACTTATTTATGGAAAGTTCCTGCATGTACTTATCTCTAAGAATTAAAAATTACCACCGGCTGGGGCTGGCCTCCAATTTCAGAAGTAATGTCACACCCTGTTTGCTCTCAGTACACCCTGGTTTTCAGGCGACACCCTGACATCCTCCTGTCAATTCTGAGAGGGTCCCTTTCCTCCTTGGAACCACTGACTTCATTCAAAGACAAACCAGAGAGTTAAATATGGAACATTCCCTGACTCACTCACAGGAGCTTTGTGCTTGCATGGCAAGTGAATGAATGAATGAATGAATGAATGAAATAATAGTAGGACACATTTCGTTAAAGTGGTGTTTTCTAAAATACCTGGGTTAACCTTGTCATTTTCCCCTATGAACCCAAATCAAGAGTAACCTTTTCTCTGGATGACAGTCGTGTTCCTTCCCATCAGCCCGTGTCTGCCTCTGACTCCCTGTCTCCACAATTTGCATGAGACGGCTCAAACCCCTTTTCATCTTTTTGCATAAATGTTACTGCCAAACTCGGCTGGCCACCCCAGCTGGGAGAAGAGAAGCCTCTGGGGTTTTAGTCTTTGCTATGCACCAGCACCCTTTTGCCCCAAGTCTCTCCCCACTCAGGCAGGGATGAGGGCCCTGGCTCTATGCTAGCTTCTCCCTTAGGACCATCTCTGCTCTTTGCCAATTCTTCTTTTCACGATTCAAGCATGGTGCCTGGGGCATTCTTGTTTCTACCTACACCCTCCTTCTAGAGAACACACTCACATTTCCACCTCCGCTTCTCAGCCGAGGTCTACAAGTGTCATGTGAAGTCCTGGTGCCCTCCAGGCCCTGCCATTGGCTAAATGACAGACAGACACAGGTACACGATTATGGGATTACAAATAGCGGAAAAATCGACAGAGGATTTGGCCTCATCACGACCTTGACGTTGTTGCCAAGTGGACTGCTTGCTCCGCACTCTGAACTGACAATGCTGGCTCTCTCTGAGGCTACAGTCCCTACATAACTGACTTCAAGGGCTAGCCAGATGGCCCGGCGGGTAGAGTGCTTGTCCCGTAAGCCAGATGACCTGAGTTCAGTCCCTGCAGCCCTGGAAGGAGTGAACCACAGAGTTGTTCTCTGACCTCCACACCCACGCAGTGGCATGGCGACGCACACAAATAAAATAGTTTAAAAAGAATACAGGCTATTTTGACTTAAGCATAAAACTGTACCCTGGGACATGAAAACAGAGGCAGGAAGGAGCCCTTGCCTTATCTACTCACCTTCCCTTAGGTCCCCAAAGGTCTCCACAGCTTCAAAGGCCCTAAAGCAGACTCTCCCCAAAGTCTCCTGATACTGCAATTCTCAAGTTAGCTGTGGACCCTCACTGCCTCTTAAAATTCACAGTAGCTTTTGCAAAGGTAGAAAATGCACTCTCCTGGACCTTGGGGCCCTTGTCCATTCCAAATGTGTTTTCTGCATGGTTGCAAATGTGTGTGGGAGTCACGTTTTTACATCCTGCTCAGGACCAGCAAGTGTTGCCCTAAATGTGGTCACTGTGTGGTTATGGCCGCAGATTCCAGCTGGTATGCAGTGTAGAAAAAGCTAATGATTTTAATGTGGAATTTTGATTACATACTGGTGCTGAACCCTTTAAAAATTCTGGCTTTATTAAACCCATCCATAATCATGAGCAAGGGAGTCTATGCAAATACCCCAGATATTTCTGAACGTCACAATTTCCATTTCCTATCAATTCATGTTTGGATCACCTTATCACTTACAGTCAGCCATTGTCTCGGGGTACTTTCCTCATGTTAACTCCGTCCTAACTCATTTGTCTGGCAATAGCTCATTGTGCCTTTGGACTTAACATGCTCGCTGGTGAGCTCAGCAAATTTCATAGACACAGATGCACCATTTCATGGAGGAATGTCTTGGATCCTTACTCCTTGTTCTTATTCTTGAGTCTTTTACTTTCTAGAAGCTTCCTTGATGCGTGTATGAATTTCCAGGGCTGCCATAACAAATTACCACAGGCCGAGTGGCTTAGAGAACAGACATTGCCCTTCGGTTCTCAAGGCTGGCTCCTTCTCAGAGCTGTAGCAGAGAATCCACTTTGTAGCTCACCCTTCACTTCTGGTGGCTGGTGACAATTTCTGACATCCCTTGGCTGGTAGACACATCCCTCTAGACAGCTTCCACCTTCACATGGACTCCTCCCTATGGATGCCCTCTTTCTGTAACAGCATGGTCACACTTGGTGAGGAACCCAACCTCCACCAATGTACGTGTCCATCTAACTAATTGTATCTACAACAACTTACCTTTACACAGGATCTCAGTGGCTTTTGAGTGTAGAGAAACCAAGTTTGGCCGTGTTTGTAAGATCCCCATCGAATTTCTTTTTTCAGCTTTAAATTATTTATATTTTCCGATCACGATGGAAGTGAAGAATAATGTCATAAAGGCCATGTTCCAACCTTGTAGCTTCGGGAATCATCAGCATCTACAAGTCACGAGCCACCCTTTCTGTGCCTTTGTCTCACCCTCTGAGAGCCTGTTGAAAGGGATCTATACAGACGTGATACTATTTTACTTGTATAATTTTTGAGTACAGAACATCAGACTCCACTGTCTCACCTCAGTGGCGGTGACGGGGGAGAAAGGTTAAAGTGCTGCGGTTAGTCTTACAACATGCATCTGGTTTTTACACTGCAGCTCATTAAAGGAGAAAAGCGGGAGATTCGAAGGGAGTAGGGAACACACACACACACACACACACACACACACACACACGCAGATTGAAAATGCTCTACCACTGAATTATAGCACTCACCCTTTATTTTTTTATATTGTTTTATTTTATATTATTTTTGACAGGCTCTTGCTGAGGGACTCTGCTTGAACCTTATATAGTTTAGGCAGCCGTTAAACTTGTGATCTTGCTGAGCAGCTGGGACCACACCACAGGAAGCTTTTCTTGCCCCAGCTTTCTCCTTAGTCTTTCCCCAGCTCTCAGATCGCCACACCCTTTCTCGTACCAACCGTGAGTGAGTGTTCCCGGCACCTCTTTGGCTCCCTTGGGATCCCCTTCACTGTGTAGGCACCTTGTTAGAAAGTTGAATCTGCATGCCTCCAGGCCTCTTGATGCTGGATCTGCTTGCCCTCTGCCTGGGTGGTCAGGAAGCATAAACCACTTAGCTTGTCTAGGACAGAACCCCAGGTCTAAGTCATGCAGAAAATACCTTCTCCCTCAGTCTGTATAGTACTCAGGCAAGTCCAAGTCCATCCTCACCACTTTTGACCTTCTTCATGCACACTCTATATCCCCCTTCCCATACACACACACACGCACATACACATACACACAGCTATCAATCCCTTTACCACATAGGATTCTGAGAGCAGAAAATCTAATTCGGAGTGGCACCAACAATAGATGCATGCATAATACAACCTTGTTCGCCAGTATCCTAAACTGTATGGTGTATATGAGGTAGAGACATACATGAAGTAGGTGACATTCTTACAGGTACAGAATTGCTCACATGACCAAGAGTCTGAATGGAGGGCGAGGCGACAGACACTGCTATCTGACATCTTAGCTCTCCTCACCCGTCTTTGCTCCTGCCTTGCACCAAGGTTCCCCTGAAGCTGTGAGATTGTTGTACCATTTGCCTATTTGCTGGAGCCAGAAACTTTGGAGGAACTGTGGATCCTGTCTTCCATGGACTACATCATCCTTTCAATCCTTCAAAAGGCATCACAGATCCACACGGCAGGCAGCAATGCAAAGAGAGGATACTGAGGAAGAATAGACGAAATTCTAGAAAAGGAGGAGGGAGGAAGAGGGAGAGATGGTTGTGTGGTCAGGTAATGTGGAAATAGGAGTTTTGAAAACATTTGGGTGTGTGCGTGACTGCCGAGAGGCTGCTCGGTGCCATCTGATGAGTGGCATCTTTTATACTATGTGGCACGGCACATTTATTTGATTTGTTTCCATACAACCTTAACGTGTATCCTAGGAGAAGACTGTTTTCATTGTTACAAATCTGAAACCAATAATTTTCTTTTAAAATGCAAATATAAGTTCAATTTTCCCTTACTTTCCCCCACGAAGCTGGAAGCACACGATGTCTTAGAGATTTTCATTTCATTGTATTTTGATGTGACGTTACCTTTCATTAATCCCTTCCAGCTAAGCAAAATTTAATTAAAACCAACTCACATGATGACAACCATTTATGTATTTAAAGAGAGAGAGAGAGAGAGAGAGAGAGAGAGAGAGAGAGAGAGAGAGAGCGCGCTCAGGCAGACTTGGTGGAGCAGGCTCATGATCTCAGCTCCTCAGAGGTCTATCTGGACTATACATTGATTTTGAGACTAGTCTAGGCAACTTTGCGAGACCTGGCCTCAAAATTTAAAAGGGATGAGGGAAGAGAAGGAGAAGAAAAACAAAGCAGGACCGAGGGGCAGTGGAGAGATGGCTCAGTAGCTAAGAACACTGGCTATTCTTCCAGAGGACCTGCAAGCCATTCTCAGCAGCCTCATGATGACTCACAAGAGACTGACTCCATCTCCAGGACATTCAGGAAATTTGATGCCCTCTTCAGGCCTCTTCAGATACTGCATGTAGTACATAGACACAGACAAGCAAAACACCCATATATGTGAAAATAAATTTTAAAACCTTTTAAAAGACAGCTTGGAGTAGTATGTTAATGGAGATTGTGCTTTCACTTCCCAGCCACCCAGACCCAAATAATCACACAGAAACTGTATTAATTACAACACTGTTTGGACAATGGCCCAGGCATATTACTAGCTAGCTCTTGTATCTTAAATTAACCCATTACTATTTATATATTGCCACGAGACTGTGACTTACCTGTAAGATTCTGGCATCTTTATCCTTTGGTAGCTACATGGTGTCTTCCTAACTCCACCTTCTTTCTCCATATATTCAGTTTAGTTTTTCAGCGTAGCCTCATTCTGCCCTGCCATATGCCATAGTAACTTCTTTATTAACCAATGGTAATAAAACATATTCACAGCATAGAGAGGGTAAACCTGCATCAGTAGTGTTCACACTGGATATCTTGCCTAGCACACACGACCCTGGGTTCAACTCCAAGTACCACAATGAGGTCAGGGAAGCTCAGAAAGTTTGGCCGAAAGCCCTTTGTCCTGAGTAAAGCCGGACTATACAGTTAGCAGGGTCCATTTGGAATCCAGAATGGGTTACATCATGACTTTCCCCCTGCTAACTCTGGATAATAAACTGTTGCACCTATGTTCCATGTTAGATAATCATTATTACCCAAATTTGGAAGAGTTTGGACTTGAGAGTGAAAGGAAATGAAACTATGTTTTGAAGAAGTACAAAGTGATCCATGACATTATGTATCCTCCCCATGACAATTAGCATCAGGCATAACTAGGGCCATCCATCCTTTGTATAGATCTGGTGGTAAAAGATGTTCATTGTTTGGTAAACGGACCCAAGCCATGATGAGGGTACTTCTTCCTGTCATTGTTACTGACTTACCATCACAAGGGCACCAGGAGTGTCAGGGAAGCCTGGGCTGTCCTCCACAGTTGGACAGTTTACTGTCACAAAGGCACTGGGAATGTCAGGGAAGCATGTGCTTTCCACCACAGTTGGGCACTTTACCGTCACAAGGGCACGGGGAATGTCGGGGAAGCATGTGCTGTCCTCCACAGTTTACTGTCACAAGGGTACTGGGAATGTCAGGGAAGCATGGGCTGTCCTCCACAGTTGTACAGTTGTGTGAGTTGGTCTGACCCACCTCATGGCCCCCCCACTCAGTTCTGGCATTCATTTATTTGGAATTTTAAGGAATAAAAGAAAATATTTTTCTTCATTTTGACTAAGAATTATGAATGTAAATAAAACAAAACCATGTAAATAGGACCACAAGGCTCAATCACTTATTCTCTGTGACTTCCTAGGCCACTTATCATATTATTTACAATTTTGTAAATATTGCTCTTGGGTTAAACACCTACTTTATGTTGTTGTAAAGCGTGTTATATGAATATTACCATTTAAACTATCTTATGTGTGTGCTTCAGTGGCATTAAATATATCTACAATGTTCTGTAACCACCACCTCTATCCATTTCCAGAGCTTGAAAAATTTTTTTAAACAGGAACTATGTATTCACTAATTTGCTCTCTCTCCAGTTCCTGGTAGGCTCGTAGGAGTGTGTGTGTGTGTTTGTGTTACATATGTGTGTGTGTTTGCAGGTGTGCACATCTAGGAGTGTGCGTGTAGAAGCTGTTTGTTGACATCAGATATCTACTTCCAACCTTCTCCACACTAATAACAATAATAAGTTATTTATTATTAATAATTGTTACTATTTGAGATAGGGATTCTCTATTTTTGTCTAGTCGGGCTGGCAGGAAGCCCAGAGATGGACCTGTCTGTAACCGTCCCAGCACTGGGGTCACAGATGTGCACCATCCTTCCAGGTTGATAACTCCGGTTCTCACTTTGCCTCCTGAGCCATCCCCCTCCACCTTGATAACCTCTTTTCTGTTTTCTATCTGTGATGTGTGGACTCACACTCTGTTGCATGGGTCAGAGATGTGTTCCTCCCTAGGATTGCCCAATGCAAGACTGCATCCCCTGCATCTCAGTTACACATCTGCCGATGGGCATTTGGGTTACTTCCACCTCATGTCTACTGGGAATAATGGAAATTTGGAAGGTTCTGGCTTCCAGCTGTTTTGAAGCTATATCTAGGAATGGAATATCTGGGTCATATGGTAATTCTACACTTAATTTTGGGGCGCATCCAAACCCTTTCCCAAGCAGTTGCATTACTTTCCATTTCTATCCACAGTGGGTGTAGATTCCAGTTTCTCTACATCCTTGTCAGCACCTGTCAGGTTTCCTCCCTTCCCGTCACAGGGTTTCTACTGCTGTGAAAACCCCATGCCCACAGTGATTCTTAGAAAGAACAACATGTAATTGGGGTGGCTGGCTGACAGATCAGAAGTTCGGTCTATTACCATCATGGTGAGACACGACAGTGTGCAGGCAGACATGGTGCTGGAGCTGGAACTGGGAGTCCTACAACTTGCAGGCAACAGGAAATGGTCTGAAACACTGAATGTAGCTTAAGCAGAAGACACCTCAAAGCCCACCCCCGCAGTGACACACTTCCTCCAACAAGGCCACACCCACTCCAACAAGGCCATATCTCCTGACAGTACCACTCCCTGTGAGCTTATGGGGGGCCAGTTCCATTCAAACTAACCCTTCTTCTTCCCCTTGCTCCTTCCTGATCCATTTCCAACCTTCATCCTTCTCGCTCCTCCTCTCCCTCCTTGCTCCAGTACCCTCCCTGAAGAATATGAGGTGGCAGTACCACATTGCTTTCAGTTGAGTGGTTCCCTTCGGCGCAGAAGCATTGCTGCAGACAGTGGGCTGTGTGTGGCCATGTTTGTGAGGCTCCTAAGAAGGGTTGAGGGGTTGATCAGGCAGGTGTCTGCTGCATCCCATTCCTGTATCAATTGCGTCAGTTTACCGTTTTGTTTCTGAGGTAAATTTCTCCACACAAGTGGAATGTGGGGAAAGCCTTTGGACTCGCTGCGGGCTCAGGGTCACTCTGGGAAACACAGCCCCGTTCAGGAGGCCCGAGCCATCGTTCTGCATGAAGATGACGCTGACACAGAAAGAGCTGGCGTGTCCTGGTGTGAGTCTCTAATGGACCGAAACTCCTGTCGTCAAGTTAATTTTTACCAGATTCCTAGGAGGAGCCGTGTCCAAAGGGGAAGTTGCTCTCACTCTGTTTGGCTTTCCATACGCCCTTTTGTTGGTTCTCAAAATCCTTAAACTAAACACACATGACTGAAAACCACTGTTAATGTCAACACGACACTCTTGCGACAACACACTTCAATCTTTTATTTGAGTATTTAAAATGAGTGTCTGACTGAAAATTAGGTCACTGTTATTTGTTCTGTTTCTGTAACGTACTTTTGGCAGGTGAGGGATATACTCCTTAATTTCCGTTTATTTGCATTGTGTGGTGTTAGTCATTGGCAGGGATCTCCAGACTGAGCGTTCTCCATCATGATCGAAGTCAGGTCATGGTTGGGTGCCTCCCGCCGGCAGGCCTGTAGGTGATGCCTCATTTGCACTATGTGGTGGGTCCACTTCAGGAGCTATCGATCTCCGTTGGGAGGCACCGTATCCACAGAGAGGATTACAGGAAAGTCATCCTGGGCTGAGAAAATGATAGAATGAAGATTGACCTTGCATCTGAGCCACAGGCTAGCTCCTGGAGACTGGGAAGATGGCTCGACAGGGAAAGAGCTTGCCTAACAAGCATTAGGCTCTGAGCACATCCCTAAAAAGCCAGATGTGGTAGTACACTCCTGCAGTCCCAGTGCTGGGGAGGTGGAGGCGGCAGGATCCTTGGAGCTTGCAGAATAGCTAGTCTTGCTAAATAGGTGCACTCTGGGAAAAGCAAAAAAAACCTGTTTCTGAAGAATAAATAAGATGGAGAGGAAGAGAGGAAGAAAGAAATTGACCTCTGACCTTCACATGCACACACATGTGCAACCCCCTAACACATGCCTACCCCCCCACACACATACACACATGCACACACCACCTCTCCTTTGGTTACACAGATGCACATAATCCACAGCAAGTGAAACGATGCTTCAGCTCAGTCTTGCTAGATGCTTAGTGCTTTGTAAGAGCAGACTTGTGGAGCAAGAGAGTAGCCCTGGTTGTATATTCCTTTCTTTCAACAGATTGGAGGCAATCTTGAGGTTACTTGCCTCCCAAAGTCAGGAAGCTGCTGTAGTGATGCCATGTCACGGGTACCCCAGATTTCACTTTCTTCCCAGTTCTCCCTTCTCCACCTCCTTACCCCACAGTGCATGGTCAGATAAGGTCCTTTAGATTTTTAAATAAAATGGGAGCGCTCAGTTTTAACCCTGGGAAAATCTCCAGATAAGCCCGGTGCACTCATTAGGCCCTCTCTGTCTGTTCTTCTCTCTGCAACAGCCCCGTTTCATCTCATACTTAGACTTCTGTTGTCCTACAAAACACGCATTACCAATTTCGTTTGCAGCTTGGAAGCAAAGGTCCTGGGCAGCCATCTGTGAGTTTCAGAATGTCTGGCTATTATGAACGTTTTCTAGGGCAGCTTTTCCCAGACAAGTGCTGTGTCCAGCCAATCAGCCCAGCCCCTCGGTTCTCCTTGGCTTCCCTTTAGAGGTAATGGTGAAAGGACAGAGCTTCCTCCTTACTAAGGCATGGGCCTGACGTTTGCTATGCATTAGGAGAGCATGCATTGCTTGTTGTTTTTTGAGACAGTCTCCTCTATCTTCTTGTTGGCCTCAGACTCACTATGTAGTCAAGGACGATACTGAACCTCTGATCTGCCTGTCTCCATACCTCTCCCCATATTCTGGGATCATAAGTGTATACCACTGTAACCAGCATATATGGTAATGGGGGCTGAACCTTGGTGCTTTATGCATGCTAGATAAGCATGCTATCAATTGAATGTTAAAAGTACAAGCAGGCTTAAAGGTCTCCATGCCCCAGATAATTCATACATTCATGATAACCCTGGACATATGGGACCTTCTGTCTGCCTCCTATTGGAGGCATTCACTGAAATGAGGCCTTTACACTGAAGCAGCTTGGGAGAAGGGCAGCTAAGACAGGCTAGGAAGAGGAAGTAATTTGACAGGAAGTAAGGATTTTGCTGTCCCTGCAAATTTTAGAGGGCAATGAGGGCTTGATGCTTGGGAACCTATTTGAAGCAAGGATTTCTTGAAGTGTATTATTGAAATATTTCAGCTAGCAGCAATGCTCTGGTATGGGTGTGAAGATAGGTACAACAGAAAAGACACGGTGTTCTTCCAAAGGGGCTGGACACTTATGTGTTAGTAATGTTCATCCAGATATGCAGGTGGTTAAAAACACAAAGTGGAAGACTCGAACGTTGGAACAGTTAAGTAGGAAATCAAAATGTTTGTGCACCTCCAAAACGTCATCTTCATAATAAATTATGACAAGGGGATAATGCCCTGTAATCCTTTTCCTTTGGTAAGTGATCCTTTAATAATTTTAATAAATAAAATATGCCTTTGTACAAGGTGTCAGGGAGTGAGCATTTTAATCCTGGTCTCCCAATGCTGCTTTATTGTCCATAGTTGGAGAATTTCCAATCAAGAAGCTGCTAGCAGAAGCAATGTGGAAGGGACACTTCTCTCAAGGCTTGGAGGAGCTTGGCACTGCCCTTTGATTGCCTCCGCTGTGCTGGGCATTCAGCTCCACGCTCACCTCCTCCTGCAGGACCGTGCAGTGAAGGCATCCATGCTGGGTGTAGTGGATAGCATACTGTAACGCAAGAGGACCCTTTGCACCACAGCAGCGGTGTGAAGGGCTGTTCTCTGCATGAGTGTTCCAGTTGTTAACCTTGGGGATGGTTCCCACTCACACAGTCAGCTTTGTTTCTGGTCAATGCCAAGCATATGTTTTCAGTTCGTTTTTGTTTGTTTGTTTTTATGTACATTTTTACAGTGTGTTATATTATGACCAAAGAAATTCATAAAGAAAACAGTTCATTATCCCTCCTTATTTATCAACTATGGTATACTTATTTTTTCCTTCTTTCTTTCTTTCTTTCTTTCTTTCTTTCTTTCTTCTTTTTTTTTTTTTTTGGTTTTTTTGAGACAGGGTTTCTCTGTAGCTTTTAGAGCCTATCCTGGAACTAGCTCTTGTAGACCAGCCTGGCCTCGAACCCACAGAGATCCTCCTGCCTCTGCCTCCCGAGTGCTGGGATTAAAGGTGTGCACCACCACCGCCTGGCTCTGTGGTATACTTATATCTCCACCCTTTGTTTTTCCATAGATACATGAGTATATGCATGAATATGCATAAACATGTTCTTTTTGTCATGTATCCTTTGTACCCATGACCTGTATAAGCCATGGTGACACCAGCTCTAATGTTCTTTTTCTTTCCAATGTCTTGTTGTGGTGTAAACAGAGACTGCTCTTTCAATCCCGACCACCCAGACCTGAATAATCACACAGAAACTATATTAATTAAAATACTCCTTGGCCAGTGACTCAGGCATATTTCTAGTTAGCTCTTACATATTGAATTAACCCATTTCCATTAATCTGTGTATTGCTGTGAGAATGTGGCTTACTAGTAAAAGTTCTGAGCATCTTTCTTCTTTGTTAGTTACATAGCATCTCCTTGATTCTGCCTACTCTCTTTCTATATCTCTGTTCAGATTTCTTGCCTGGCTTTACTCTGCTAAACCATTGACTGATGTGACTTTATTCAGTAACCAATAAAAGAAACACATATACACAAGGACTTTCCACATCATTTCCCCTTTTCTGTCTAATTAAAAAGGAAGGTTTTAACTTTAACATAATAAAATTACATATAACAAACAGGTATCAAGCAAGAATTGCAGTTATAATATTTATATCTCATTTATCTTTCATCATAACTAAGGAAAACTGTAGCTATAACTATAACTATCTGTCTTCAACTCTTCAAAGACCCCAGAAGGATATAATTACCTAAGTAAACAGGAAGTGCATTATAAACAACTTCCAAAACTCTAGAATTGACAGAGACATCTTGCTTCCTGGACAGAAACCCAAAGTTCTTCTGTAACTTTGGGGCATCTATCTACAGGCCCATAGTATCCGGGAGACTTTTCCATGAAGCCGGAAATTTGAAGCGTTAATTGATTTCTTCTGTGTCCTGCAGAATGTCTGGCAGTTTCTTCTGTAAAGCAGAAACCCTGAAGTACCATCTCATCTTCTGGAAAGTTCAGCAGTCACTTTTCTGTGGGTCCTGCATGTCCAGTTCATGCAGCATACCATCAAGCAGTCTAGGCAAGAACAGTTTCTTGCCCAAATGACTTGCCTTGTCACACTGAAGGCAAATTCCATAACAAGTTTCCTCAATGGCCATCAACCTCTCTGAAGTAATTGGTGCTGCCAGAAGCAGACATGTCTCACTGTTGAGAAATTTAAGTTCTTAAAACATTTTTAAATGCCATAAGAATACCAATCTATTTGAAATATATCTCTGTAATTTAGAAAACTAACTAACATGACTACAAGTTTGACTATTAAAAATGACTATCTATTAATCTATAATCTTTAATTATATGTTACATTTTTAAATGATCTATATAAGCATAATACCCTAAACAAAAGTAGAAATATGACAAAATTGACCTCAAATTTGCATCAATAAACCAAAGTCCAAACCCATGAAAAGTATTCATTTTCTATATATTATATCCTCCTTTAAATGAAAACAAACATTTATAAACAATCATTTTTGGAATTTGGACATTGTTTTCTCCAAACTACTTTCTGCTGTTTGTTGGGCGAACTATTTTTAGGGTTCATGGAAACCTCTAAGGGGGTCTTGTTCCATCAAGCCACATTACCCTGGAAGGAATCTACAGGTTTCCATTCTCTGTGAAAAACAAAAGCAGAAACTCTTTTCCAAAGCAACATAGTCTTAACCCAAATTTTGAAGTCAAGATACCTTTATGTTGGTTTAACCCAGCAGCCCCCAGAATCAAATATCTCTGTATACTTGACTCATTCACAATCAAAAAGTTAAAAAAAATAGTATACATAATCCAGATTCTTTGTGCACATTCCATCTTTATATGTGTTTTTTATTCTATTTTTTAAATATTTAATTATCTTTACTTCTTTAATCTGTGATTTTCTGTACTTTCTTTTCTCCTTTCTAAGCCCGTGTACATTTTTTAAACACTCTGTGATCCATTTAGAGGTCTTTTTCCTTTGAATCTGTCTTTATTGCATATCTATAATCATTTTCTGACCAGGAGTGCCTTAAAAAAAAAGCTAAGTGGGAGTAGCAGGTCCCCAGCAACTCTACAGTACTGCCTATTACTGCCTGTCTGCTCCATCCAGGCCAACATGGCAGAGGCATTTTCACAGCCTCTACGAGCCATGCTCACTGCCCCAGCTCCAGGGATACAGAGGGTCTATGTCTCCATTAAGCAACTAATAGCACGCTGCTCACAAACCCCATTTATGTGCAGGACCTCCCCAAAGAGCCAGTTTGTGGTGCCAGCATAAACCAGGAAGCCCTCTCGTAAAGAAGCCATACCTCTTCTCACCACCATCAAACAGAGCAAATCTGAAAGAAAAAAATGACTACTAAGAAGTGGTGCTTAGCTCTGTTCTTTGGTGTCTAGAATTCCTTCCCAAGCTCTCTCCGGTCTCATGTGGATGTAGTTGGCCCACGATGGTACCACTTTGTAAGTGGAGACTGCTCTTTAGTTCCCGGCCACCCAGACATGAATAATCACACAGAAACTATATTAATTAAATTACTGCTTGCTAATGACTTAGGCATATTTCTAGTTAGCTCTTACATCTTGAATTAACCCATTTCTATTAATCTGTGTATTGCCTCGAGGCTGTGGCTTACTGGTAAAGGTTTTGAGCATCTTTCTCCTTCAACAACTACATGGCATCTCTTGACTCCGCCTACTCTCTTTCTATATCTCTATTCAGATTTCCCACCTGGCTTTACTCTGCAAAACCATTGGCTGAAACAACTTTATTCATTAACCAATAAAAGCAACACATATACAGAAGGACATCCCACATCACTGAGGCAAATAGAAAGGCAGAGAAAATGAAGGGGAATTGGAAAGGGAGAGAAGGCTTTGTGCTTGAGTCTTGTTGAAGTCTCTTGCCAGCCAAGAGTCAAGAAACTCTGGACAATTTGAAAAATCTGTTGTGGATCTTGCCCTCATAGAGACAATATTCCTTTTATATTAAGATATTTGAAATAAGAACTTTAAAACAACAATGAAGCTTACTTAAGGCCTAAGCATAATATGACCTTGCTCTTTTCCCAGATGTAAACCTGAAAGTTTTGGACAATCTCACAAACAAGACTAGACACGTTTCTTTAGAGTAAAAAGACAACTTCTGCAACCCCTGTGCCCTCTTCAACTTTGTGACCTTGGATCTTACTGTTTCCACTGTAATCCTATCTAGTGTGCAGGCATCACCTTCCTACCAAAAAGAAAATGTTCCTTAGCAACCCTCTGAGATGTGACCTCCGAAGCCACCAACATCATTTGTATATAAGGCTGTATGCAGACTTACTCCATGCTTTCTCCAGAGAAGCCCACACCATGCATGGGTGTCTCATCCCTCCATGAATGCCTCTTTATCAACCTCTAAGGTTAAATCCAGGTAAAATTCTCAACAGTCACCATCCGGTTTCACACAGATTCGTCCTACAGTTCCTTTCTGTGTCAAAGTTAAGAATCCTGACGTCACCTGAGTTGAGGCTTCTGAGCCAACCCTCCAGGCTGCTGCAGGTGGCAGCCAGGACTGTGTCTGTTTTCTTGTCCCACTGTACTTGATGCCAGCAGTGGATGGGACACTGTGAAAGTGAAGCAGGCTCTGGAACCAAACCACCTTAGCCTGAGTCCTGGCTCTACTCCAGGCAAGACTCTCCTTGTCTGTCGATCTTTCCACCCATCCCCGTGAGGGTTTTCCCTGCCTCCATTTCTTTCTCATTCATAAATACTCTTCATGTGCTTAAAGTAGACCAGATACCCAAACACTATTTTCCATCTAAAATGTGCGATAGTTTCCAAACAACACTTTATTCTCTCACAGTTCCGGATAGTGAAAGCCCAAGGTCACGGTGCTGAACTGGCAAGCACCTTTTGGCTATTTCCTCGAGAAGGAAGGAAGATGATGATCTACATGAGGGAGGGTAAAAAGTCCAAGAGACAAAAGAGCCTGACCTTGCCCTTCTGACTATGTTTACTTTTGTGTTGTATATGCACACATGTGTGTGGGCATGCATGCTCACACCCTCTGGAAGTAAGAGGACAGCCTGCTCCGGTCATTTCCCTTCTTCCACCTTGTGGGTCTTCCTAGATCTAACTGAGTCCATTGGGCTTTGAGGCCAGCCCCTTTACCTTCTGAACCACCTCATCTAGCCCTAAACTTGTCCTTTTCTAGAGGTGTCTTACCTACAAGGGACAGATTTTCATTTCCTGGTCACTTTCCTGGGGTCCCTTCTCCATGTACCACTAGAACGGCAGGCAGGTTGTATCAGTGTTGTTGGACAGAGTATACATGCAAACTAAAATGTCGTAAAACCTTCTGGCTTCCCCAATGCTTTAGGCAGCATATTGTTTATTTAGCATTTTTAGTATTGTTCATTTATTTTTGTTGTTCCACACAGTACGACAGTAGAGGGTACTTGGTGAGCTCCACTCTAAGCTCTGAAAAAAAGACTAAACAGATCTCTTCTGTATTCTCCATATTCTACTATTCACAGAGACTGCTTAGGGATTATTTATTCATTTCTCACAATTAAATTATTTTATTTATTTGTCTTCAGGGGTTATTATGAAATTACTGGGCTTAGAAATGTCTCTCAATGATTTTGCTAGATTTGCCAAAATTCTTCTACCTTGGGGACAGCATCTGTTACAGACAATTACAATAAAGTGTTAGATTGTATCCAACTGTTTTCCTAAAGAGTGTTTTCTATACATTGAGTTCATGTATTTTTAAAAAAATATTTTTATATATCTTGCTGTTTTGCCTGCACATATGTCTGTGCACCACATGCATGTAGTTCTCGCAGAGGCTAAAACAGAGTGTCAGATCCTTTAGAAGTGGAGTCACAAATGGTTTGTGAGCTAACACATGAGTGCTGGGAATCAAACCTGGGTCTTCTAACTCATACTTAGGATACTTCTGTGTTATTTATCATCAAATATTCCTCTTATAGTTATTTTTATTTATAGAGTATAATGTTTCCTTTCATAAGTACATGTATACATGTGTGTGCATGTGTCTCTGTATGTGTGGAGGTATAGGACAGTGCAAAATATGTTAAACTTACAATCCTAGGTTTTACCTTGAGAAAATATCTCATAAGCTTAGGATCTCCTATCTCTCGACTTTAGGTTGAGGGGTCATGGATTCCTTAGCATTTTGTGGTATTATCTATATGCTTAATTGAAACAAAATGTTGTTGACTTTTAGATGAAATATCTTTGTATTGCTGTGAGATTCTGTCTCTACCAGAATTAAAATGACTCCTCACCATTTGGTATAATAAATCTAGACCCTTCTAATTTCCCTTTTCTTTTCTCTCCCCAGTTTGCTGTTTCGTGGTTCACAAGAGGTGCCATGAGTTTGTTACTTTCTCTTGCCCGGGTGCAGACAAGGGGCCCGACACTGATGTGAGTAATCAGGAAACTGTCATTGGATGTTAATGTTGCCGTCTGACGTTATTTATTTTGCGTTGCCTCTCCAAGCGTTGTTCTGGAACATGCTATTATTAAAAAGACATCTCGGTTTTCTCACTCTGTCTTGCAGTAATGAACACGTCCATCATCCTTCTGAGGTCTGCACTCCTTCTCAGAGATATCCTCAGAGGAAAATTATTAGCTTGTATTTTTCCACTGTGGGTGACCACACAGATTAATCCACCAGATTTATAGTAACAACTGTATGGATGCATTTTTTTAATGGGCATTGACCACCTTTGTCGGCGATTTGTCTTGAACATTTTAACAAACGACCCCTAGTTTGCCCAGGGAGATCAGTGTGTATCGTGTATCATAAATGTCCCCATTGAGGGATCTTTCAGGCAGCTGTTTCACTGACTACAGTCCCCGAGATGTCCAGCATTTTTATTTCACTTATTTATGTCCTGCTTCTCCCTGTTTCTATTGAGTGTGTCAGTTTCATTTCTTCTTAACAAAATGCAAGACCAGCAGAGGACATTGAGGACCAGGAGAAAATGAAGTACCGGTATCTAAAATACATTATATGGACATAAACTTAGTGACACATGAAAAATGTTTTAAGTGAAAGTGGGGGGAGGCATGTCTAGTCCAAACTACTCAGACTCGATCAGTTTAATTACTTATCTGTAAGTTATCCCCCTATGGCACCTACTCCCATCAGGAAACCAATTTCAAAGTGGCTTTCTCAGCAACTCAAGAAGTTTCTTGAAAGGTGACATTTTCACATCGGGCTCTGAGGAATTCCAATTTGCCTTGCTGTAACCCATGTAACAGAGGAATTAACTTTCATGATTTGATTAAGGCATTGGTAGAAACATCATTGCAGTAACCACTGCCTACTGCTTCTCTGAAACTTTTCTGCCCAAAGCTTTGAGCAACACTAATCTGTAGACATAAATATTTTAAATTCAGCTTGATGGATACTACATGTCTGTAACATGAGGGCCTGCTCGTGGGGTATCTGTCCCACCCAGTACCCCACAGCCAGCAAGCCCCAAACAAAATCACACAGAAGACTCCATAAGATTATAAACTGATTGGCCCATTAGCTCAGGCTACTTATTAGCTCCTATAACTTATGTTAGCTCATCATTTTTATCTATGTTAGCCACACGGCTCAGTACCCTTCTCTGCGGGGCAGCTTACATCTTGACTCTTTGGTGGTCTGGGCAGAACTGTGGAGGGAGCTTCCTGCTTCCCGGAACACTCCTGTTCTCTTTGCTCCCCTTCTACTTCCTGTCTGATTTTCCCACTTATACTTCCTGCCTGGCCAATCAGCATTTATTTAAAACATGATTGGCAGAATACAGACAATTCTCCCAAACCATGTATCCATTTAGCAGAACAATGGTGATAGTTTCCTCATCAGGGTCTATGACCTCCCCAGCCACAGGCTTTTGGCCAGTTTTACAGCACCAGGCATCCATTCTCTCTGGTGCAGGGAATGCACTCACACTCAGACAGAAAAATCAGAAAGCCATGCCTCTATTGTCCCAGTGAGCACATTTTTCCCAGCCAGTCGGTGTGGCAGCATATGAGGCCCACAGCTGGGAAAGAGCTTTGATAGCTTTCTCTCTCCCAGCATCTTGTGCAGCGCCTTTCGGCATTGTGAAGGGTAGTGAGCAGAGAGAAAGCTTCCAGCTCAGTTCCCATCAAAGCCATGGTGTCTTTGGTGATGGGTCTTACCATCTAGTTCTGATGGGCAATCAAGTGTGGTGGCCTGTATTGTTCTGGGAGGGGGTCTTCTGGGGCCACCTCTGGGATTAGCAGTTTCATTTAATAAGTTATTTTCTGGGGGTGGTTTTATCCACCCATGACGGGAACTTCTGTTCACAGTCTAATATTTAACTCTTATTTTTTTAGTTAATTTGCAAAACTATCAGATTTCTTCATGGCTTTTTTTGTACATCTTCAGTTTGGGTGACCCCAGTCTCCCCATATGCCATGTCCTCTGTCCATCCCGCTGACAGCTTTCTGCCCCTGCTGCTCACCTCTTGGCTTTCTAAGCTCGTGTGTTCAACTGTCCTGCCCAGATCCCAGACCTCTTTCTCCTCTTCTCTCATGGCCTCTTTCCAGCTTCCTGGCCTCAGTACACATTTGCTCCCACATCAGCACACATATATAAATCAGAAGCTAAGACCCACACACGGGAGAGGACATGTGGTGTTTGTCTTCCTGCGTCTGGGGTTTCTCCCAACTTTGCTAAAAGCCTGACGTCCTGTTGTTCGTGTTTTGAAGTTTCCTGAAGCAACACGTGCCATGCTTTTGTTTCCTTGCTTATACGTCCATGTTCTTCCCCTTGTGTGGGCCTTTCTCATTTCTTTACCATCCCTTCCATGCCCCATCAAGAATGACAAGGTACAGGCAGGTTACAGGAGCATGAATAGTCCCTGGCATCTCTTCCTCTTCCTACGTTTTCAGTTAAGCATCAATTATTGAAAATCTATAATGAACCAAAATGTATCTTCAATCTTGTGGTATACAGTTAACACGTAGATGTCGACTCCAGTCTTTGTGGGCATTGTTCTGGGGAAAAAGTGTGCCTCATCCTGCATGGTTTGGGTCTGAAAACCTGATTGGGGCAACTACAGATACACATACAGAAAAACTGGTGGTGGGTGGACTGTGCTCCTCCCGAAAAAAGACACCCACTGTGCAACCTAAAAACTCAGCACCTTTATTATATACACTCCAAGGAGGAGACATATATGCTGGTCGTCATGGGAGATCTCTGTAAGGGAACAATCTCAGGTTGCAGTCACCCTGGAGGAGGAAGCTGTGGTTGCTAGCTTTTGTGTATACCATTCAGTCCTTTGTACACTCTTGTCCTGGACCAGAGAAAGGCTTTGCCATGCTTCTGGGCCTTACCCAAAGAAAGTGTTGCTCTTTCCGTGGGACTGAGGCAATAAGGTCCTTGACATGGCCATGTGCATGCCGACGATACCCATGTTCACACAAGATTTAATCTACTTCCCACAAAAACGGACACTAAAAAGTCACAGATTAAAATGGGACACCTGTATACTGCATAGGTATCCTTAAATAACCTACATGGTAACGGGAGACTTCCTTGGTGAAATGGAATTTAAATTGAGCTACAGCAACGGAACAGTGGGCAGGAAACAGGCAAAAGTGTGTGTGTGTGTGTGTGTGTGTGTGTGTGTGTGTGTGTGCATGTGTGCATGTGTGCATGCGTGTGTGTGTGTGTGTGTGTGTGTGTGTGTGTGTGTGTGTGTGTGTGTGTTGGGGTCTAAGGGGCTGTAGAAGAAGCTGTTTCAGATAAGGAAAAAAACAGGTGGGGAGGTGTAGGAAGGAGTGCAATCTGAGTGCTGGAGAAAGATGAGCATTAGATGTCTCCGTAAGGATTTGGAGTACAAACTCAGATGCAATGAGAGCCCAGGGAAAGGTTTAAGTGAATAATGTAACACTATAAAGCAGCTGATGAAGGTTACTCTGGCCTCCTTTTAGGAGATGGCATTAGGTGAGAAGTGGGTCAGGGTCCCACTGGAGCATGGAAAGGAGATTCAAAGGCTAGCGAAGCACCTGCTCTCCAGAGCACTGGGACAGTAGTTTGCTGGAGTTAGGAGCCATAGAGATAGACAGAGGGAACACATTCAACAATTGTCTGGGAACCACATAAGTAGTCCTTGGTCTTTATGAGGTCGGGGAGGTGGGGATACTGAGAATGAGTCTCAGATTTTTGACCAAAAGGCTTGGATGAATGGAGGTCCTGTAGGCCTGGAGAGACACTGGAGGAGAACATGTGTTTGCAAGAGTGCAAAGGGACATATCACGGCTTCAGTTTGGCTGTGTTGAGCTTGAGAAGTCTGACCCTGAGAAGACAGTTGTGTAGGGACCAAGTGTGAAGGTCAGAAGTGGCTGTGCCTTGAAGATACAGATTTTATAGCTTTGTTAAACCTGAGGAATTGATCCTGTGGCCTAGAAAGAAGATGCTGAGTGAGATTTAAAGGAGTTGGGTCCTAGGACAGAGCTCTAAGGAGCTCCAGCCAGTTGGTGAGAGAGGAAGGCCAGGCAGAGAGACCAAGGGGCAGCCAGAGAAGCAGGAGATAGGTGGTGGGGAAGGTGGGGTTTTGGTGGGGGAGGCGGGGCTTTTCCATGCTATATCCACTTCCTGTAGGGTCTACAGGCCAATTCTGTGATCATGCTTGCAGTCCTGGAGACTCTATAATTTGTGATATTGCTCACAAATAAGCAACACACCATTCCCCGCAGTTTGCACAGGAAAGGCCCGACTTAGGGCACAGATCAATCAATGCATGCTAGTTTTCAGCAGGCTCTCCGTACTCAGAAAGTTTGGGCGACTGTCATATAGCCACCCCTGCTCCCGGAGCCCAGAACCAACCGTGCAGAGAAGCTTCCACACAGAGCTGCTTGGTGTGGCATGTCCTGACACATGTGCTCTGATGCCCAGCCAGTCCTGCTCCTGTGCTACTGTGTGTGCTGATTCACTGCAGGCGTGGGGCTCAACATCCTGAAAGGCGATACTGAGCGGTGACTGTTTTCAGTATAGGAAAAATAAGAGGTTTGTTGGATGTCAAAAGAGAGAAGGACTCAGCGAGCCCCGCCTGTCTGATCCCCAAAGACTTGTGAATGCTCTTCCAAGAGCATCCGCCTCTGCTGTTTCCTGCAGAGACACATGACTAGGGCTTTTTGCAGCCGGGGCATGTGAAGTGTCATCCCTTTGTGTCCATGGCAGTGGTTATACAAATCTGCAGAAGTCTTAGAATGTCACAACTTGAACCACATCAGTATGATATTAGGAAGGCACTCTGGGTAGTGCTGCCCTGGATAGTTGGTTGGTTTGGTTAGACTGGCTGACAGTGAGCTCCAGAGATCCACATGTCTCTGCCCTCCTGCCTGCTTCCGCACTGTGGTTACAGGTTCATGCCACTGTATCCAACTTTCACATAGGTTCTGGGGATCCGAACTCAGGTCCACGGGCTTGTGTAACCAATACTTTACCCACTTACCCACTGAGCCATCTACCCAGCCCATATGCTTTTCAAAATAAGTTTCAAATTCACAGAATTCCAGAGCTGAAAGGGTACTAAAGATTGATATAGGTTAATTTCATTTTATAGTGAGGAGACCGAGGCATAAATGCTCTGGGTACCATTGTATGCTGTTTTCTGAGCATCTGGGATTGTGATTGACTCCTTCAGAGAGTAAGTCCTGAAGGGAAGGGTAGAGAGGCCAATGGATTGGTGGTATGATGTCAGTGGAGTAGGTTGGTAGCATGTATTGGCATTTCTGATCAAATACTTAGAGTAGTGCCAAAGGAAAAAGCCAGTTGCAAGAATGGAAGGATGGGGAAAAATTAGGTTGAATTTATGAGCAAAAGCTGCTCCAAGAATTTTTCCCCTTGGAAGTTTTTAAAATATTGAACGGAGTCTTTGTTCACTGCATGGGGAAGGGTTCCGGCTTGCTGTTTCTGGGCTGCTTGCTAATGCCTCCAATAAGCTCAACTCCAAGGGAGCCAGAGAAGTCATAAAACTTGTAAACTCCACAAATATTGGACCTGCTCAGCCATCTTCGAGAAAGAAAGAGCGGAAAGGCCCTGGAGAATAAACCAGCAATCCCCACTCGACAGCAGCCTGTGGAAGAGTCTTCCCAGTTCTTCTGAACAGAAGCACTCCTCAGGGCTCAAGGGGCCTCCATAGTTGAAAGTCTGCATCAGCTTTGGGTATCTCAGAGGAAGAAAGGGCTTCAGGGTTCAATGGAAGGGCTCTTGGAGATTCTCGGGCGAATTTCTTCTCAACCTCTCACCTGCTCTGGAGGAAGGATGTTCCATTGCCCAGCACTTGCTCAAAGCCTAGAGGGAGGAAAGAGGCAAGCATTTCCTAGAATCTAAGAACAACTCACCCCTCACCCCCAAGTAAAGGAGAAAAAAGGCATAGAAGACTTCTAAAGAACTCTTGTCCAGTCTCTGGGGCTGTAGATTTTTTTAGAGCAAGAAATCACCAGCAGGAAAGTGTTGATGTTGGGGTACATGGCCCAGAGACCAGGCAGTGCTGTTCCCAGTCTATGTTGGAAAGGCCACTGGAGATCTAGACATGCCACCTCAGAATGCAGCTAGGGTTCTGCCCACCACCCCTGCACCCAAGGTTTTATGGGACTAATAGATTTTTAAACAATGGTCCTAAAAAAAAAAATAGCTTTTTGTCTTCCTCCCTCCACTAACTTCAGAGGTGGTTGGGGACATAGACTGGCAGAAGAGGGAATATAACCTCATTTTGTTTTGAGTGTGAGGGTCAGTGAATGTGATTTGCTCTGTGGAGGAGGCTGGAGAGCTGTTCTGCTTTCTGTGTCCTGAAGCCCATTCTCTGACAGGGTTCTTTCCCTTGTTATCTCCATGAGGCGGTCAGGTGGGTAGGAAAGGTTACGATGGGTCCTGTGCCGTCTGACCTCCAGACTTCTTCCTCTAACTGCTTAAGATTATATCAGCCAGCGTAGCTCACCAGCTCTCTGCCCCTCTGTCTGGAGTACCTCCCTGTTCTTAGAATATCTCTATTAATCTTCAGTTGTGCCTGTTTGCACAACCCACCCAGACATAGAGGGAGTGGTGCATTCCAGCCTGCCAGTATACATGAACATATATGTGAAAAGTATGTATGTATGTGTGTGTATGTACACACATGTATGCACAGAGATATCAATGTGCGTGTATATTTTATATATATGTATATATATATATTAATGTAAGCACTTCCAATCTTTCCTGCTTTCTGTTTTGTCTCTCTGTCTTAAGTGTAAGCAAAACTGTGAAACCCTTTCAGAGAATCTTAACGGTTTCAGCATTGCTCTCAACACTGTCATGTACAGCCTTCCACAATTAAGCCTTTAAGTCTGTGGAGTTGGATGGAAAAAACAGTCTTACATGCCATCTATAGAGAATCCAAATGCCAGAAGAACCCCTATCTGCTGCATCTGTACTCTGAATTGTTTGTTCTGTACATTGGATATAGGTGTATTGGATTGTTTTGTGGTGGATGGTGTCTATTAAAAGGCCTCCCCCAGTATCCAGAGGGAATATTCTTGTTTGGTATTTTTAATGAGCTGTGCTGCTTGGATGGGCCTTGTGCATTGTTGCCAGCAGCATATTCTGTTTGGGAAGACTGTTCACATTCTATCTTGTGCTCTTTGTGTTGGAACACCGCTGAATAGGATTCAGATGATTCCCTGGGTCGTGGCTGTCTCTCACCTGGGAGTCAGCCAGCATGCTTGTGGGCAGCCCCAGAAGCCTGTTAATGCTTGTCAGTGTGTCTGGAAGGGCACCCAGGGAAGAAGTTAATTAACTTGTGAATTTTCACTATGACTTGCCTGGAATGACTACACCTCCAAGTCTGTAAAATTAAGAGGTTTGTCCCATTCAAAGATGCTGGAAGCAGTGATTGTCAACACTTAGAAGCAGAGATGGAAGCCAGTGTGCAAACTGTGGCAGGGCAGAGGTGGGAACCCATGGCGGCTAGACTCTGTGGCCGTGCCTAGGAGTCAGTGTTGTCTTTGCCTTACTGTGACCGTGTGTTCACACCTGTGTCTTAGGAACCATTCCAAGAACAAAGACTGTGCATTGTTTGAAATTTTACATTTCAAAGATTCATCTAAGACAAAACAAAAGCATTAACAATAAATCTAGAAACAAATTGAATTAGTGGATCTTATTATTTTCTTCCAGACTGTATTTTTTTATTTAATGTGGATATAAATAAGATGGTTTATTGAGCAAAGTCCATTTCACTCCAGCACATTAAAAAAAAAAATTACTCGTGGGCTGACAAAGAAGAGTGAGATGTGTATACGCTCCAGAAGCAACAGCCTCGCCGTTCCCCAGGCTGCGGTCCTGCTGCCCATGCTGCCGAGCTCCTTCCTAGACCTCGGTTTTCTTATTTATAAACATAGAGGTGGAGCTTGATCATCTTTAGTGTTGGTTTTATTCCTGAATGCCATTGTGTTGTTACTGAGGGATGTGGTAGCATGACACATCCAACGGTGGGGTTAGCCTCTAACTCTGGGAATAAGCCAGACAGTGAGGCAGTGGGGTCGTTAGACTTTGCAGGCTAGCTGCCCCATGGGAAGAAACACAGTGTTCCTACTGAGTCGGGGGTGGGGAGCAATGCGCGTTATTGAGACACTAGGAAGGATTCATGGAGATGGGCACATCTGAAGACATACACGTGTGGGGAGAAGGCCGCTTGTTTATTCCCAGCTGCTCAGCCCCGAAATAACCACACAGAAACTGTATTAATTAAATCAATGCTTGGTCTATTAGCTTTAGCTTCTTATTGGCTAGCTCTTACATCTTAATTTAACTCATTCACATGTGTGTTGCCACTTGGCTTCCCGGCAAGGTTCAAGGTTCTGTTCAGCATCTGTCTACATGGCTTCTCCCTGACCCCACTTACTCTCTCTATATATATCTCTTCCAGCCTGGCTATATTCTGATAAGCCATTGGCCAAAAGCAGCTTCTTTATTCATTAACCAATAAAAACTATATATATATATATATATATATATATATATATATATATATTCATACACAGAAGGACTTCTCACACCATACACATGTCTTTTTTTCTTTTCTTTTAAAAATAAGTAGACCATATTTTCATGTTCCTCATACTGCCCAATGGGAAAAGAGCTGCTGCACCAGCGTTCATGTGATGTGCATTACAAGAGGATCTGTGATAAGCACAAGAAGAGAGACCTGTGATGTTGTGCACACCTCAGCGGAATGTCCCCGAGTGAGCCTCTAAGGGAGCCCTCTCTGTGCCCACCCACAGGTTCTCTTCCCTACTCACCAGGATGCCCTGGGAAAGCTGAAAAGGAAGTTCCTTCAGGGCAGCAAACCCAACTCCAGAACCCCAGTACTAATTCTGCTCTTCCGTGGGTGGATTCGCTCATGGACCAGATTCACAGTAACAGAAGGTCTGCCCTGCACAGGAAGGGAGGGACCTCTCTGGTATCTGAACCACATTCACTCAGTTGCAAATTAAAAATGGTCTCAAGAATGCCTGTCCTCATCCTAGGCCTAATGAGCTACAGGGTGCAGCTGCTGAGGCTCCGGGAGACATCTGTCTTGCTAACCCAATGAGAAGAGAAACAAATGGTGTATCTGTCACTGGGTCTATAGTTGATTAACTAAAAGTGTGTGGTGTAACTACGAGTATATCATTTAATTTTTAACCCGCTACCTGAAGCCATGTTTCCTCGGGAGCTATCCTGGGGGCTTTCCCACTTAACCCAATGGTTTTAGGTCACTGCCATCGTAGGAATTTGGACAGAGAGGCAGGAGGACTGTCCAAGCTCAAGGTCACCCTGGTCCTCATAGCAAGTACCATCTTAGCTAATAGAGTGAGACACTTTCAAATAAATCATTTGCAAAGTAGTGGCATTCGTTAGTGGTTGTGTCTACACATAAATTATTTGTGGGAAAGGCTGTGTCTTTTCTTTCCAAAAATTGAGTGTTCTGCCCATGGCCTGGCACTGAGTAGAGTGGGTGCTTGGGCAGGGTTTGTTGTGCCAAGGACAACCATTTGGTGAGGTTCTGATGCCCTGATTTGCCCTAAGTTTACTTGTCAGGCCTTGGATTACCTGAGTGTTTTCAGCTGCAGGTGAGACTCCTACCAAACCTCAGTGCAGGGAGTGAGTTTTGTGGCAGTGTTAAGCCATGGGTTAAAAAAAAAAAGAAAGAAAGAAAGTAGACCTTAGCAGCAGCTTTGGACTGGTTTGATTTAGAAATTGGTATTCCTTTCAAGTAGTATATAATATGCAGGCAGCGAGACTGCCTAGGCCTGAGCTATGTGTTTGGAGGCAGTGTCTGATGAGACCCAGGGCTGCATGCCACACTGCAGGAATACTGGCATGTTCCTAGTATCACCTGACACGGAACACCTCAAGTAGTTCATGCCTTTGGGTTTTTCTCCCCTCATGTTACATAATCAGCGCATGTTTCTTGAGCATTTTCAATGTGGCAGGTGTTGTAGGATGCAGATGTGTGAAAACATGGCCTTTGTCTTCAAACAGCTTATTCTTAGTGCAGTCATGCATATGCATGAACACACAGTATTACTATTCCCGCCATGGAGAGCACACAGCTGCAAGCGGCTTCCATCAGTTTTCCCACTGTAAGAATGTGAAAACCAAGGCCCAGGAGTGATGAAGTCCTTACTGCAGCCCAGCAGTGGTACATGGTGCTCCAAGTTTTGAACTGAGTCTTCCCGCTTCCAAACCTGTTGTCTGTCTCCTGGTACCATTAGGTTGCACAGCCAAGGCAACCAGAGAGGCAGTTTTCAGCCACTCCATGCTTGGGGGCTGAGTCTGGGGTCAGCGTGACTGTGAGAAGTCTTAAAGTAGCCAGAGATTGGAAATGATGTTAATAGGAAACTCATCTATAAAGGAGACCAGGAATGAATGAGCCCAGCAGGCTTGCAGCGCTCTGGGACTGGGCAAGAACCTGTTGCAGCTTGCTCTGGGTTCTTCAAAATGTAGAGAGGAGGGGTTTTCAGGGCACTGAGTGTCTGGAAAGACAATTCATATGGCTTCACTCTTCATTGAAAGCCAGCCCAGAGCTTTTGGCAGATGCCAGAGGCTTATTCCTGGATTCTAATGAGTCATCTTTTTAATAAACTTAACTCATGGCCCCATTCAGTTGGCTAGTACCTGCCTCACCTTGGCTCTGTTTTCACCACTTAGTCCATTCCCATCAGTAGAGCAGGAAGACTCTGGACAGAGGAACACATATCCTGGAATCTAGGAAAGGGGGGACAGGTTCCTAAGGACCTATGACTGTCTTCACCACACACTCACTTATTTACCATGGGACCCAAGACCCAAAATAGTCAAATGCACTCATTTGCAAGACTTTGTTTCAGCCTTCAGCAGTGGCTCAGAAAGACACACAGTCGGTGAGAAGCATGTCCTCTATCTGCTGCCGTCTAGATTATGTGGTGCCACGTGAAGCTAAGATGAGCAAGAGATGGGTAGTGGGAGGGTCTATTGTTTTCATTATGTTACTTGCTCAGTATATTTTTATTTTCATAATCCAATATGTTCCTAAACATGTTTGTTTAAAGAGTGGCATAACAATGAGGAAAAACCAACAAAAAGAGCGCCATGGTCCTTTTGAACTTTGACATCAGTCTTAAGACAGTCCTGACCATACTACTGAAGGGTTCCCGGATATGGTTGATGTAGAGAGTGTTTGAAGCCCCCAAGTCCAGGAGGCCATGACAATGTGGACATCACTGTCCTTATTGACCTCATCCTTGAGTCCCCTCCTCTCTTCAGGCCAGAGCTTGCTCCTGCCATTTTATCTGAGCGTCAGTGTCTCCAGAGGCAGACACCTCACAGTTATCCTGGAACTCCGCATGTCTTTTGTCCCCTTCTAGCTACCTCTCCTCTCTACTCCCTTCTTTGCTTCATCTTAGTGTCCTAAGGCTTGGTCTTGTGGTCTCTGAGCTGTTTTTTCCCTCTACATCACCTTGCTTATCTCCACCCAGTGGGATGTCAGTTGTTAAAAAATTAAAAGGAGGACCGACATCCAGATAGATATTTCAGCGGGTAAAGGCAGTGGCCGCCAAGCTTGATGATTTGAGTTTGACCTCAGTAGCCTACGAAGAGGAAAGAGAGGACCAAATCCTGAAAATTGCCCCCTGTCCTCCACACGAGGGCCATGACACATTCTCTCTTACCCCCGTTCCCGGCAGGAAGAGCAAATGAGAATGAAAAGAATAAAGGAAACAAAATATGTTAGCCCAGCCATGTCACAGCCGGTCAGCCCCTCCAGAGCGTCCACATCGAGCAGCAATGCAACCCCAACGGCTCAGCCGTGCTAACTAGAGCCCTTGTTCTTTTTTGTCTTAGCTTAGAGGCACCAGGAGAGTAACATAGGTGGCTTATGTGGTGGAGACAGTCTTCTCAGAGTACAGGACTCAGGGAACAGAAAGGAATGTGTTTCCTGGTTTGACATAGCCCAAAAGCCTGGATCCTTGTACAGGGCACAAGTCAGGGCCCTCCAGAGAAGCAGATCCAATAGGGCACATCTACAGGTAATGGGTGTAAAGAAATTTTCTGTAAGGATTAGATACATAGGCTCAGGGGCTTAGTCTCAACATTTGCAAGGTGATTGGGCAAGCTGGAAATTCAGAATGGCAGACTACCTAGCCTGTTCCAGCCCTGCATCTGTGGCCCGAGACCCAGGAGAGCCGATGATGTCAGTTTCACTCAGTCTGAATGGTAAGCTTGAGAGCCAGGGAGCCCAGGATAGGAAAATCCTACTCAGAAAGTCTTCAGGCCGGAAGACCTCTAGCTGACTCAGCAGATAGTCAGTCTTTTGTTCTGTTCAAGGACTTAAGGGACTAGGTTGAGCTCACCCTGGTATGGAGTTTCTTAGTTTCACTTCCTGTTGCTGCCATAGAATGCCCTGACAAAGGCAACTTGGAGGAGAAGGGGTTTGCTTAGGGGAAGTGATTTATGTGCCCCATAACTGCAGGTTACTGTCTGTTATTGTAGGGAATCCAACTTCACAGGAACACGAAGCCTCTAGTCAGTGTCTCCACAGTTAAGAGCGAAGAGCAATGAACAGATGCCTGTACAGTAGAGCTTAACTTACTTCCTCCTCCTGGACCAGAAATGGTGCCGTCCACAGTGGGCGGGTCTTCTCAGCTCAACTATCATAATCCAGATACCCTCACCACCCCCAGACACGCCCACCAGCCAGCCTAGTCTAAGTAATTCCTCCTGAAACTCCCTTCCTAGATGGTGTGAGGTTGACAATTAAAGCTAGTCATTATAGCAACCTACTTTCCTTAGCCGTACAGCTCTCATCCCCAAACACCCTCATAGAAGCATCCAGAATAATGTGTGACCAAAATAGCTGGGTACCCAATGGTCCAGTAAAGGTGACAACGAAAATTGACCATTACAAAAGAGGGCTACACAAAGTTGTGCATCCTGGGAAGGGTGAGTCATAGGGACTGATCACATAACCATTTCTCATAGAAGACTTAGTCTGGAGACCATATTTTCTCCCCGCTAATCATATTCACCTCTATATCCCCCAAGCCTAGATTACCATTGTTTGTTGAAAGAGTAAGGATTTCATGTATGTCTACAACGAAACTATGACTATTCCCTCCCATATAGAAAATTCTCAAAAATAAAGAAAAAATTTTAAAGAATATAGAAAGCTACTGTATACAAAACTAGATATGAAATTTATACTAAGTACTGATGCATACCATTAAACTGTCAGACACTTTATTTCTATTGTAAATATATATGTTTGCCTGAGCTGATTCAGATATAAAATAAGATGACAAGGTACACAAAGTTCCTATATATTTCATTGAGATTTTAAGATACAAGTCCACTGTGCATCAAACCTGTGTGGGTTGTCAGGTGCGTTAAGAACTAGAACTGGATAGTCACTCAAAAGAAGCTGACGTACAAGGGGTGTAGCTGAAGGGGAATTGTGTCTACTATTTGTAGAGTTCACAAGAACTTGCTACCAGAACTAAAATAAAATTGGAACAGAAAACGATCAAACTAAATAGATTAGAATATTGCTTAAACTTTAAAATCCAACTAGATAAATAAAAGAGAAAGGATGGAGGTTTCTGGTCCCAGAAGTAAACTGGAAATAATCACCTGGGTTTCCAGAGAGACCGTGTAGAATGTTTTGAGGGGTTTCTCAGAACCAGTATAGTCCTCCCAGGTTGGAAGGCATGGTCTTTAGGAAATCCGTCTCCTTAAGGAAATCTGTCTCCTTAAGGAAATCCGTCTCCTTTTGTTGTTGTTTTGCTTTTTATCTCTTTGAGGAAGCAGGGTTTTGGTTTTCTTTCCTTGTTAGGGACTTCTGAGTGCTTAAATTTTAAGCTCTCGCAAAGTAAACGCAAGGTCCCCATTAAACTAAGTGACTGGAAGTTTGCAAGTGGGTACAGGTTTTTTTCTTCTTTGTCAATTTGGAAAGCAACCTACTGAAGATAATTTTTGTTTTGTCAACTGTATAGGATGCAAGAATGCTGGGGAAGAAACTCAAGGCCTCTTTACACACATACAGAGTGCCCCACTACTGAGCCACACCCTCGGCCCTACTACAGATTCTTGATTGATATTCCTCGAAGCTATGGCTGTTTACACAGCTGTTATCTGGAAAGTTTAAAATAATTCAGGGTTCAAGAGGTTGGGAATGGATCGTGTTTGGTTCCCTTCCTGTCCATCATTTCTTCCGTGCTGCTTGCCTTCCCATACCTAACTGCTTGGATCTACAATCTGTGCCATTGCTGCTGGTTTTGCTCAAAAGAAGCTCATTTGATAGACATTTTGAAACACTTGCTACAACTATTTTATCTGGGTCAGATGTTTTTTGCACATCATAAAACGCACGCACCTCAGGCAAACAAACCCCTTTCAGAAGGGAGTTGGCTCCCTGTGTCTTCTCTACAGTTTCTGGGCCCTGACTCGTCCCTCCCCCACCTCTGCTGTAGAGCCAGCAGCTTCCTCGAGTTAACATGGAATCTGAATGTTTAAAACATGAGAGTTTCATACTTGGAAATGGTATTCTCTGTGGAGGAGGGTGATTTTAGGTTTCTAGATATTAAACTGTACCATGACTCATTTGTTCTTAAACAAGTCATTCTCCCGTTACTAAAATTAATCACGAGAAAGACCAGGGTAGCTTGAAAAGGAAGAGGAGTGGGCATGGCCATCCCTAACATTAGAAAGGCAGGGCTGCTCTCTTAGCTTTTGCTGGGTTTGAATGATGCGCCAAGACCAGGGCAATTCATTTTAACCATTTCCTCCCGCTAAACTCTGCAAGTCAGAATAACTTCATGTTCAGAGCCGGAGGTGGGGGAAGAAAAATGGCAGGTTTATTGAAAATTCTGAGATGAGCTATGTCTGTAAGTGAAGCCGACTTTTTCAGTCCACACATGGCTGTCAGTTGTGCACTCAGGTCATATTCTCCATGCAGTCTTTGTCTGTGTGTCCAGTAGTCAAACAGTGGGGGTGTCCAGCTAAAAGCCTCTGGAGACATCTATGGTCTACTGGAGGGTTTCCACCCCAGACCCTCCTCTGTGTGGCAGCCAGAGTGGGGAGGGAGTCTGCATTTGCAGCATCTTAAGCATCTTTAAATCAGTTGTTGTTTGCACTGTTCCCTTTCCAGCTGTGACAGCACAGCATGGCTCCCACCATGGAGTCACAGCCTGTGGAGGTGGTGGCCTGGTGCTTGCCCACTTGCTGACCAAGCTTAGAACTTACATCCATTTATATCTTGCCGTTTCCTGTTTAGACGTGTGTCCTTGGAGATAGTCTTTGGAGCGCTCTTCACGTGTTACCCGTGGTGGTGAATTCCTTTATGTATTTCATATCTTCCATCACCATTTGAACCCTGGCACTTGTTAATTGACTTTTGTCTGTCTTTCCATTGTCATGAACACACCACAAGAGTGGGGATTCTTATTCTTCCATTTAAGCTAAAACAATACCTGACACATAGTAAGTACTTGCTATGTGTTTGCTGACTAGGTGGATGCATATGTTCTTTCTACAAGGGAGATGAAAAATATTACAATGCTGTGCTTGCTTCCTACTAACAGTAAAAGGAAATATCCCAGGACTCTTCAAGATTTTTTGGTTTTTATATTTTTCTGACTGCACTGTCAACCATGTAGTAATGAATTGGCCATGACAACAAAGCCATGGGCTTGCCATATGAGTGGGCACTATTTTTGAAATAAAAGTTTATTGTTCATCGTCTTACTGTTTAGACTAGGTGGCCTTAAAATACAATGTATCTTCTCAATGTTACTTAACCAGAGTATCCAGTTAATCATCACATTCTAAATGCCAGCCATTCTGGACCCAGGAGACAAGTGTTGAGTTTAAAATCTGGAGAATAATTTATGTCTTATAGGATCTTAACACTGTTGATTATGGCCAGCAAGCAGCGTCCTCTTTTATAGATTTTCCTCAGGAGACTTCAGTTTCTCCTGCTAATCCTATATGGAGCAGCAGCGAGCTGTTAAGCCAGCTGTGGCTCAGCAGTGGGATAGAGTCTGTGTAACAGTACAAATGATGGCTGGAAAGATACAGAGACATGCTCGCCTGCCGCCAGGTCTCTCAACCCGACGTAAAGTGACTGCTAGCCGATGCTATGTGCAGGGATCAATGACAAGAAGGGAAGTTAAGGAATCAAAACCACTAATAATTTGATCTTTAGAACAATTTGACATAGAGATTTTTTTTTACATTTAATCTTGTTAGTACAATATGATTTTGAAAGGGTCTAAAATTCTCACTGAACCGTTTGTTCTTCACTCTGATATTATCCTTGTGACTCTCTGAGCCTATGACAGATTGCTACCATTCTTTAGTTGTCATCGGCTAAATATGCCCACCCATCTGAGGTCTCCTTTGCTCAAGAGTGTGGCATGAAGCTGTTTGGTGCCGGTGTCCAGACTGTCACGTGTGAAGTTGATTACTTGTGGGCCGCCATGTGGGTGCTGGGAATCAAACCTGGGTCCTCTGGAAGAGCAACCAACATTCTTAACCACTGAGCCATCTCTCTAGCACCATTAATTTTTATAACAATTGCTTTTCTCCAAAATTTTGTTTTGCCTGGTGATTGTACGTCTAAGCTGGTTGGTTTTGGAAGAGTACTTAATTTTCATTTTGAGTTTTAATAAATGTGTGCATTAAGTCATGGTTTTTTTTTACTTTTTTATTTTTTATTTTTTTGTATACTCCTGAGAGTAGATGTAACAGTCAGGGCCGACCAGGTACATGAATGAATCCACTGTTCAGAAAGCAACTTGGCAATACTCAGAAGCAATAGAGCATCCCAAAGCTATCGAGGTGGTCCCCACCAGGACCACCAGGCTTCACTCCAAGTGTGATGAACAGCCATGGACGCATCCAAAGGATGTTTCTAGATGCTGTGAAATCAGCATGAGCAAAGCAACTGTGGGGACGGGGCAGTCGTGGCAAAAGGACCCAGGAAACAAGCCAGGAACATTCAACATGAGGGAATGAGAAGGCTGTAAAATTCAGTGCAAGCTGCCTTTTCATCATGGTCCTGTCTTCCTGGCTGGAATAGTGGGTTTGCTTTGGCGTTCCAGAGGGCGGTCCTGACTCAGAAACTAGCAATAATCCCCAAGAAGACGCCCCAACACATAGATGTTTCTAACAGCAGGAGGAATTCAGAACTGGGATCCCCAAGAGACAGGACAAGATGTACCATTCCTGAGCTGTGCTGGTCAAGAGGAGCTGGGAAGGGTGCCAGGTTTCTCTTCAGAATCCCTTTCTATCCCCCCGATTCTTAGTCTTCCTTCAGGAAAGAATCAGGTGTGACATCTATCTTCTCAGAAGACTCCCCTGAGCACACCCCCACCTCAGTGTGGACTTCTTCCCCACCCTCCTCTCCAGCTACATTCAGTTGCCCCTCTTCTTCCTCTCCATGCATAGTCTCTTGAGACTTCCTGACCACAGTGCTGTCATTGTTTTTCCATCTCTGTTCTTATATGGTGGCCTCCTGTGAGCAAAGCCATCCTTTTGTCTCATCCTCAGTGCTTGCAGGAACTCTGGCTTGTAGGTGCCTCTCGATACTTACCAAGTTAGCAGAGAAAAGAATAGACCTCAGTAAGACTCTTCTTGAGTTAACCTTGACGTTGATAGAAATTCTGCTTTAACTTTGTTGACTCCAGTCCCATTCTAACAGGCTTTCCCTAGGCCAGTCACGTGTGGCCTCTTAGCATCATGGCTGGTTATAGCCAAGCATGTGTGGCCTCTGAACATCACGGCTGGTTATTGAGAACAAAGAGTAACACCCAGTTCTTTGTGCAAGTGCCATCAAATTGTGACATCCAACTTTCCTGCCCTTGAGAAGGTAGAAGACACAGAGCCATTCTGTGCAGCACTTCAGCATTTCGGTCTGAGTGCAAACCCCAGTCACTGTCTGCATCGACGATGCTGTGGACCGTTAAACAGCTGGGGTGCTGAGAACAGATGTGATTACAGTAGTCCTCCAAGTTCCCTCTTGTTTACTGAAACAATAACCAGGGAAGAAAAAGACAAGCTTTAAAAATACCTTGGTATACATGTAGATGAAACAGCCTTACCTCATAGCAGCAAAGAATGAATGGTTCCCACTAGTTGTCGTTCCAAAGAGTTTTTTAGAAAGAAGACCCTCCCGCCTTCCCTCCCTTCCTTCCTTCCTCCCTCCCTTCCTCTCTCCCTCTCTCTCTCTCTCTCTCTCTCTCTCTTTCTTTCTTTCTTTTTTTTTTTGATAGTGAATTAAAAAAAAAACCTGACAGACAAAATAAACAAAAAGCTTAGGCAAAAAGAAGGGTCCCCAGGTATGTTGGAGCTGCTGTTTTTTTCTGACTCATCAAGGAGGGAAAACAGAAGGCTGCTCAGAGCATAGGAAAAGGGTATTGTGCCATCCTTCCTCTCGCTTTCGTGATGCTGTAGATGGTGCGTGGTTTGCTTTGAATAAGTGTGCCCCTCAGAGAGTGTGTTTGTAAACATTCTGAGGAGCCTTCTACCAAACTCCTGTTTCAGATTGTCCATCTTAGTTTTGAGAAAAAGATTTTTGGTGCTTCCATGATAGTTTTTAGCTTCTAAACCAATGTCATGTGTTTATAGTAGTGTTTGAACTGTCAATACTGTACTATTACTGCTGAAGGGTTGCTTTCTTTCTTTTTTCCTTCTTTTTTTTTTTAAAATGAGAATCTTCTCAGGGAAATTGATGAACCTTATAACCTAATTTTAGACCTCCTGAAATTTGGCAGATGGGTGGTATTTATAGTGTTCTGAATCAGTTCCTATTAGAAATTTAAAAATAGTTGCACATTAGAGAATATATTTAAGAAAGAAGAGGTTTTTAACCCTAAATCTAGTGCCCAGGGATTTGTTTTTAGCCTCCTAAGCTGGGTGTGCATTGTGGTAGCAATTTCTAAAGAGGCTTTTTGTACTCTCTTCATTCTCTTTCCTGTGTGATGCTGCTGTTGCCATGGAAACAGATCTTAGAGTTGCTTTGTTATACAGCGTAAGGGACTCCGTGATATGGAGATGAACCACAGGTTGCTGTTATCCACATACAGTTGTGTATGATGCACTTTGTACAAAGCTTAGAACACTGTGTTTTTGAGGGCACGTCATTTTTGACGTCTGTGGATGAAACACGCACATGTTTCAGGTTGTCAGCCATGGGCTCTTTGAAAAGTACAAGCAGTGGGCACATGGAACTTCTTTTAAAAGTAGGTGAATTCTGTTCCTGGTCGAGGCGTTTCTTACTTCTACATGTTCAGTTGAGGACAGTACATTAAGAAAGGAAACCATGGTTGTTGTTGGTGGTGGTTTTTTTGTTGTTGTTGTTTTTGTTTGTTTGTTTGTTTTTTGAGTGTCATGGGAAAGGAACAAGGCCTCAGTAAAGGGGATTTCTGTTAAAATGTCCAATCTTTTGGCGGTGACATTGGCTTCTGAGGTGAAAACAGTCTGTGTACAGTCATGTTTGGGTGTGCTCAGACTCTGAAGTTGAAGCTAGAATGGTTTGTCAGCAAGTTTGCACACCCAATCAGATACCAAAGCAGGACACCGTGTGACACTGTGGCTTGGGTCATCAGGGTGTGAGATGGGCTCCTCAGCACTGGAAGACGTAGTGCACGTTCGCTGCTCTGAGATTGTCCTTGGCCTCAGTTTCCCTCACCTTTAGTGCCATTCTTCCCAGTTATACTGAGAATGTAATAGGGGAATAAAAGACTTGTAGTATCTAGTATTTGGTGTATGCTAATCCCCCACCCCCCTCCACACCTCCTAGTCCCTTTGGTGTTCCTAGGGCAGTGGACCTGCAGCCTCAGGATCCCCTGGGAACTTGTTAGGAATACAGAGACCCAGGTGCCATAGAGGGGCTGGTCACTTGATGTGGGATTCCCCTCTGTATGCTGTGAATGTGTTTTATTATCATTGGTTAATAAAGAAGCTGCTTTGGCCTATAGCAGGACAGGATATAGCAAGGCGGAAACTCTATGCAGAGATAGAGCAAAGAAGGCAGAGTCAGGAGGAATACCATGTAGCCACCCAAGGAGCAAGATATAACAAACCACAAGCCTTGTGGTAAAATATAAAATAATAGAAATGGGCTGATTTAATATATAAGAGCTAGCTAGGAATATGCTTGAGCCATTGGCCAAACATTGTTGTAATTAATACAGTTTTTGTGTGGTTATTCGGGCCTGAGTGTCTGGGAAGCGATAAAAGAGTCTCTGTGTACAGTCCCTTGGCTCTGTACATGAGTCATGCACTTGAGAAGCTTTACCCTAGTGCACTTCCCTCAGCATTTTGTCACTACTGCTGATGTTGCCCTTCTCATTGGTGGTGTGTGTGTCTTATTGGGGATCAAACCCACAGCTCTCACATGCTAAGTACATGCCTTATCACTGAACAATATACCTCCATGGACACAGATTTGTCTTGGACATGATTATGGCTCCTGTTGACACTTAAGGCTTCCGCCAGCTCTCCACTGAGCTCACCCACTCCAATGTCCAAAGGAGGTGTGGGATGAGGTGGCTTTCATCACTTGAGCTGTTGGAAGAACAGAGTGAGAATCTCTATGTGTGTTTGTCTTACTGTCAAGAGCGGGATACACTCCAGTTCTCAAAGCTAGTTGCTATTTACCCCTAAATTCCAAGCGTCTGGATGAATTGCCTATAGTAAGCTGTAAACGATAGCTGACGTGTCGGGGTAAGGCTGAAGAAGTCATTGGCCGTGCTCTCTTCTAATTCTAATGTTATTCCTTCTGATTCCTATGTGACTTGGTTTCCAGGCTTTGCAAGCAAGAAAGTTTATCCTAACTTTACCAGGAAAGAGCAAGTCCATTCCCAAATGCAGTAATTTTAAGAGACAACAAAATTCTTGTGGGCCTGCCATACCTGATGTTACTGACTTTAAAAGTTCAATTTTTAAAAAGTAAGTCCTGGGATGATTTTAAAGCCTGCTGGCATTGGGAGATAAGGAACTTTCGTTTATGAGGCATTTCAGATACTGTGTGACATGTAGTATTTGAAGGACTCCTGAGATCCGCCCACTTGGTAGCTGCTAAACTGTAGCTTCAGCTCACTTCCACATCGGGCTTTTCTAAGGCAATTTCTGGGCTCCAAGAATGTGGCATAAAGGACTTGATTGGGTTCAACTCTTTTCTAAGAAAAGTTGAAATATAATTTTCCTCTGTAGTGACTATTTTTGGTTGTTAACTTGGCTACATCTGGCACTAAAAATCAAAATTGGAGGGCACACCTGTGAGGGATTTTTGCTTAATATGAAGTCGGTAGATCTATTTCTTTTTTTATTTCTTTTTTTTTATTAAATTATAAAAGTTTCCATTTCAGCCCCTCATCCCAACACCCTCCCACTCCCCCCACTCCCTCTCCTCCTCCCTCTCCATCCCCTAGAGCAGTCAGGGTTTCCTGCCCTGTGGGAAGTTCAAGTTCCTCCCCCCTCCCTCCAGGTCCAGGGAAGGTGAGAGTCCAAACAGACTGGAGTACCAAAATCCAGTATATGCAGAGGAAGCAAGTCCCAGTGTCATTGTCAATGGCTTTTCAGAAAGGCTCCGGGCCAGCCACATTCAGAGAATCTGGTTGGATCACGTCCTCATTCAGTCCCAGTCCAACAGGCCTTGGTGAACTCTCATTATATCAGTCCCCTTGTATCAGTGGGTGCTCGCATCCCTCGCAGTCCTGATTACTTTTTTTATTTTCTTCATCCTTCTGCTCCTCATTTGGACCGTGGAGTGCTCAGTTCGGTGTTCCAATATGGGTCTCCGTCTGTATCGCCATCCAACGTCGGATGAAGGTTTCCTGTGCCCTTGCCTATTTTGCTCACGTTCTCTTTCCTTCTGCCTCTCATTTGGACCTAGGGAGCTAGGTCCAGTGTTCCAACGTGGGTCTCCGCCTCCATCTCTAGGTAGATCTATTTCTAATCTGGATCTTGAAGTAAGAAGACATAGCTTTAATCTGGGCCACACCTTTTGCATCCAGCTTTGTGGACTGAGCAACTACTGAATTCTCGGATTTCCATTCACAACCAGTCATTGGATTTGCTGGACCGCAGCCTGTAATTCATTCTAATAAATCTAATATAGATGATAGATAGATAGATAGATAGATAGATAGATAGATGAGAGAGAGAGAGAGAGAGAGAGAGAGAGAGAGAGAGAGAGAGATTCATTATATAAATTTTGTTACTCTAGACCACCCTGACTAATGCAACTCCCTTTCTTGGCTAATTAAGATGATTAAAAGTTATCATCCAGTTAGGGAGGGATAAATCTACCCCAACTGGGCCCAAATTGGGAAGATGTGTATGGAAAGAAGCCTAGCCTATGACAGACTGAGACTCCTCGCAGGAAAGTTGTTCTTGGGCTTCTGGATTTGGACCACATGTGTAGGAAGCAAAAATGAGGTCTGCAATTGTTCTACACATATACTCCTTGGACGGCAAGAATGCTGGCTCAGGAGATGGGAGGCCTAGTTTCCAGCTTTAGATAGCCCCCAAAATGCTGGCTGTTCTTTGGAATATAGATACTTGCGTGAAGAAAGAATTCAAGAGCAGACTCACATTTAGCTCTGTAACAGACCTCAGCTAATGTGAATTCTCTCTCTTTTTCTAATGTGTGTCTACATGATGCATAGTAGGTATGCATGTGTGTGGGTGTGGATGGGTACACGCATGTCATGGTGCACATGAGTGGAGACCAGAGGACAACCGGTGTGTTTGTCTTCACCTCGTTTGAGGCAGAGGTTCCTGTTCACTGCGATGTATGCCACGCTAGCTGGCCATAAGCTTCCAGAGAGTCCTCTGTCACTACTTCCTTTATTCTGTGTGATGGAGAAAGGAGTGTTTCCACTTCATCTGGACCACAGATCTCTCTAGCAGGAAGCACCGTGGTAAAGTGAAGGTAGATTAGCCTCATGTCTTCGAGAAATACTGTTGGGGATAACTGGTACCCAGGGCAAAGCTGAGAAGTCAGCCATGTCAGGAAGGGAATACCTAAGCTTTATGAAGCCTGCCCTTTTGGTTTTTAAACTTGCAATTTGTGTTGATTTAGTTTATTTGTTATTTAATGGTACCTTATTTGAAGCCTTTGTAGGCCTCACAATTGCTCTGTAGCCGAGGGTAACCTTGAACTTATGATCTTCCTGCTTCCACCTTCTAAGCCCTAGAATGTAATGCTAGGTCAGTTTTTATGTCATGCTGGGAATTGAACCCAGAGCTCTGTGCATCCTAGGTAGGCACTCTTCCAACTGAGTTATATTCCAATTCCCTAGCAATACCATTATGGCTTTTTAATCTCTGCTATGCTGTACAAAAAAAAAAAAAAAGATTTCTTGTCTATTGCCAAAGGCAGGAGAGACATTGCTCCCAGGGAAGCAATGGGAATTCAAACAGATGAGCCCAAGGCAGGGCAAGGTGAAAATGAAGATGGAGTTGGAAGCTTCTTGTGCATTCTCTTGGAGGGTCTCAGTTCCCAGTTTGATATTATCTTGTTGCATGGTCTCAGTTCCCAGTTTGATATTATCTTGTTGCATAAAGTAGCCAAGTTCTTCCCTTGCAAGTGGAGATGCCCTTTAGGGAAGAGGGACCAGATAGTCAAAACAAACCGGACACATGCGGAGGAAGGACAGGGTCAGACAAAGTTCATGTGTAAAACTTTTTAAAAAATGCTATTTTGAAGACTGACCTGTCTTTTGCTGGAGTAACAATGTATACATGTGGCTCATTTAAAATTCAAAGTGAGGTTAGGTGTATCCAAGCACTCTAGAGGCAGAGGCAGGGGGATCTCTGTGTATTCAAGGCCAGCCTAGTCTACAGAGCAAAACCCTAGCAAGAGAGAGAGAGAGAGAGATAGATAGATAGATAGAGAGAGAGAGAGAGAGAGAGAGAGAGAGAGAGAGAGAGAGACCCTCCAAAGGATGAGTGCCTAAGGCAGTATCCACTGTGTGTGCCTACCTCACAGTGCCTGGGGCTCTGCTCCTGTCCTGGGCCATGCCTTGGTAAGACTTCCACTGCCACTTCCTCAGCAGCTCTGTCACTGCTCCTGCAACCATTGTTTGCGTCTCTCTGGTTTCTGACAGTGTCCAGAAGCTGCAATAGAACAATAGAAGATTCACAGGGAACTGTTAGAGACACATGAAACAGAAAGGATGCACTCTCCAGTGTGTGGCCCAAGTCATCTGGGAAAGGTTGGCCTCTCTTAGATTAGATTATGGCCACGCTGAATGTGCTCACATTTGGCTTTGAGAAACAGAAGCAGGTAGGTTCATTCGATCATTATAGGTTTCCAGAATAGAGGGCAATGATCAGGACGTTATCATTGTCAGGACACTGTGTCAGGACAGTATCAAAACCCAGCGGCACAGTTGAATCCTGTGGGTCACTTTCCAGAAAGAATTTCACTGGATAGTTCTCCATCTCAGCACCAACTCACTTTCAAGTGCTATGACCTTGAGCTGGTCACTCCACCCTTTTAAACCAGCTTCCTCATCCTAGGGCAGAAAATGTAGAGTTTAAGGATGAATCTAATGAAGTAATGCGCTTGAAACGCTTGCTGTTCACATCACAGCAGTCGCTCAGAATGACATCGACTAATTGCTATTCTTAACCAAAAATTTGCACATCGCATGCCAGCTCAGAGCCATGGAAGTGTGCAAAAGATCAAAAGAGTCCTGTGCCCTGCCCAGATTGTAGGACTGAAACGGTGGGAACAGCCAGTGCGCATGACTAGCCAGCGAGCTCAGAACTGAGACCACCATGTGCTGACGCTCACATTGCAAGAAGGTGCCAGAAGGATGTAGCCTGCATTCTGGAGGGCTCTGCCTGGTGCTGGAGGAAATGGAAGAGGGTAGAGGCTGGAGAGACATTTCAGAGCAGGCATCGGAGGGACTCGTTACGAACAGAATGCTTTCTGATGATGTCAACATATCTAATACTAGACTCTGACTAATTGCTATTTATAGTCGCTTGTATTCAAAAGCTTGTTTATGCCGTAAGTGAGGCCAAAAAAGAATTGTCAGCTGAAGGGGGTGGGAAAAACTCTGAGCTCAGGCTGCTCTCTAAAGGTCTTGAGCCATCTCCACGCCTGACTGGCTGGGTGACCTTAACCAAGCCACCCAGACTCTTCCTTCACTGTCCACAGGGTGCAGGATGGCGGTTGTTCTGGGAAAGCAGACAACTGCCCGGGGCTTCTGTGCCTAACATTCAACATCTGTGCTTGAAAAGAAAATGCTCTGCACTTCTCAAAAGTGCTGGTTTTATGCGCAGCGTCTTTAACCCCTTCTTCTATGCAAAGAGGCTCTTGTTCCGTGAAGACTGCTTTTCACGTCCAGTGCATGCCGCTGGGCTTCTGCTTGGCTGTTTAGACAATGTACTTCATTGTCTTCTGGGTATGTCTTCCTTTACCAATGTCACTTGCCTTCTCCGCTCTTCAGTCTTCTGCTAAGAGATCAAATCTGAATGACTGTGCCACCCCTACGCAAAGAAATAATCAACTATATGATCCTTTGGTGTGTATAGTATATTGCAAAGTAGCCACAAACCTTCTCTTTAGATGGTATGTTCTCTTGTAACATGTGTTTGCTCCTCCATCAGCCGGGAGGTGGGATCTATTTCCCCTTTCTTATAGTTTAGCAACTGTCCCTTCGTTGGACCAGTAGAAAGCAACCCAAGTGGAATTGTGGGAGTTCTCAAGTGAAGCTTTCAGAGACCCCACAGTTCCTTTTCTTACTCATTCTCTTGGAGCTTCTTAGAGACAGCCCTGTCTGTCTTCTCCGAGGATGAGAGGCCTGTGGAGCAGGGAGGGGTTTCTGAAGAGGCTCCCAGGACAAGCCAGCACTTCTCTGCCAGACGTGTTAAGCCCCACCCACCTCCCTGCACAGCAGAAACACAAACCCCATGAACCTCCCAGGTGCCTGCAGCTGCATGAGATTTTCCAGCTTTAAATGTCAATCAGTGTCAGCGCAAAGGGGTTTTACTACTACTAATTGAAAGTGACAAATATTTATGTGTTTATCAATATAGATATTGATATATTTTCCATCTGTTATGAGTGCTATTGGTTTTGGAAGGTTGGCATAGGAAAATACCTTTTGCATTTTGAATCATCCCCCTAGAGGCAAGTGTTTGGAATGGAATCACCTAAAGCTTGCTCTCTAGGTATCTCATGCATCTTATAGGGAGAACAGTTGTACTATATGATATCATGATTTGTGAAAGAAGATTCTAGAGCCTGTGATCCTGCTTCAGATGGGTGCACATAATCATGAGAATGTTCTTGGAAAGTCATGGGCCTAAGATAACCTGGCCAGTGTTTGGTTTCCTTCTGGAGACTGAGACTATTATATTTATTTCATTTAGTAGCAGCACCAGCACCATCACCATCATCACCATCAGTAGGAGTAGTTCGGGGTGGGCAGTCACATACCCCCACATATGTGTGCAGGTCAGACGACAATTCGCAGGAATTGGTTCTCTCCTTCCACTCTGTCAGTCCTGGTAGCAAGTGCCTCAGTTGAACTGCCTCACAGGCTCTGAGACTTAATTGCACCAGTAGAAGTGTTGATGAATGTCATGACTCAGCCATAATAGAAGCTACAAGACAAAAGTAGAGGATGGATACCTGTCCTCATGAGTTAACTACAAGCACATGTTGTGACTTCACTCTCCACACGCCTCTCTTCTGTCCCTCCACCCCGACTGAACCTAAGGTCTCTGTCAAGCTTCTAGCTACATCTCTACCCCTTCTCCCTTGTTTTCAAAAATCTGTTTCGTGTGTGTCCGTGTCCGTCCATGCTCATGTGTTTTAACTCAGAAGAAGGACATGAATAATCCCTGCTCACATAAGATACATAAGAACTTTATAAACAATATTTTATTTAATGCCCTTGCTAATGACACTTCATGTAAACCAAACAACAACTAAGTCACCATGGTTGCTTATTGTCTTAATAATGATGATATACCATATGTTCTAGGGAAGGATCTAAAAACCATACATTGTGATGGGAAAATTTGAGAAATTGCACATGTTAACTGTTTGGCCATACAGAGACTCACTGTGTGCAGTGGAAGAAAACAGTGACATATTACCAAGATGAAATGTTGATAAATCTTTTTTGTTGTCTTTGTTCTTTTGAGACCTTGTCTCATGTAGTCCAGGCTGACCTAAGACTCACTGTGTAGTGGAGGTCGACTGTAAACTCCTGACCTCCTGCCTCTGTAATGCTAGAGTTATACGCATGTACCACCATGGGTGAAATTAATTACTTTTTATATAGTGCTGAGAATTAAACCTGGAGCCTTGTCCACGCTAGGCAAACACTACCACTAAGCTACAGTCCTCCCACCCTAAGAGAAAACTTATTAGTGGTTGGAATTAGTAGAACAGGTTTCAAAGTAAATATATATCGTTGAAATGTGTGTGTGTATGTTTCCCAGCGAGATGGTTTTCTGTGGAGATGGTTGGATGGCTCTGAAATAAAACCATCAGGTGGTTTGCTTCATGATAAATTTGTACCAATTTGCTGTGGTCACCTAATGAACCACCACAGAGTTCTGTGGCTTTTAAACGACCATCCCTTGCTCCCATAATTCACAAATCCTGTGAGGGCTGGCTGGTTTTCAGCTAAGCCCAGCTGGCCTCCTCAATGTGAAGCTGTGCTTCTACTCTCCTCCATGGGCCTCCCTTCCTCCTAGAGGAGGCAACTAACCTGGCTGTGTTCTTCCCTGGGCTGCCGCAAGGAAGAAGCACCACTCTTTCTAAGCTTGTAATGGGAATGCTGTTTCCGCCTGTCTTGTTGGCCCAAGTCACTCACAAGACAAGCCTGAAGTCCAGAGACGAAGAAATGCATGCTGTTTTTCCGGGTGCAAAGGGGGACACGACCAGCAAGGGTAGTTGACGCTAGCCTACAATCCGTGTGATTGAAGGGGCAAGAGTTGTTAAAGACGAACCAAAAGATAAATGCTGCCGGAGATGGCAGTATTTTAAGTACTTTGAGACACACTGTTGTCTGCATATCACTGTAGCAGGGTTTGCAAACTATAGTTTCCTGGGCCCCATCCTTTTAAGGCCTAGCTTTGTATATATTGTTTCGTTGAAACACCTGCCTCCCACCCATTCCCACATTGCCTATGTCGCATGTAACTGTTGCTACAGCAGTGTGTCTGAGAACCTCAGATGGAGGTTGCATGGCTGCAAAGCTACAAGTATTCACCATGTGTCTGTCTGCAGATAGGACTTGGCATTCCCTGTTTTGCATGATGCAAGTAAACAGTCTAAGAGAAGTGAATTCAGCTGGAGCTCCACCGCTCAGGCTGCCCCAGTTCCTCTTTGGGCTTCTCTGCTGGGCTTTGCACTCTGTGTGTTCCTACGAAACAGTTGAAATAAAGAGATAATATACTCTCGGTGCCTGGCTTTTGTTATGGGCAGCCAACACAAATCACACCTGCGAGCTATAATCCCTCAAAGTTCACAAGTCTTGGCGAATCGCAGAATGTGGAGCACAGATGAGGGAGCGAGTTGCTAATTTTGCTTTTGCTATTAATGTTTTATGGCTGTGAGGGTCATTCATGATGTTAGACAATAGGGCCATTGTTTCTGTTCTGCTGAAAGACAGTCTGATTGTGTTTTATAGAACACGCCGCAGACCCACTCTCCCTGCTTCCAATGAGAAATGCTTCAGTTCTTTGTCTGCCCAAACCACTTTCCGTCAGCTTTAGGGTTGAGCAGGGAGTGACTGTCCAGGGCTAATGGGTTGGCATATATTCAGACTGCTTCCTGTTTTCCTTTCTTGCTCTGTGTATGTATGTATGATGGTGTGTATGTATATGTGTGTGTGTGTATGCATGCATGCATGTATGATGTATATGTATATGTGTGTATGTATATGTGAGTGCATGTATGCACATATTTTGCTGATGCTATTTTTTGACCCAGGGACTCACATCTACTACGCAGGCGTTCCCCTACTGAAGCATACCCATCCAGCCCCATCTCTTGAATGAGTAAAACTACTTTCTTGTAAGATATATATAAAAAAAAATTTGAACGACAAACACCAGCCGTTGTTTTGCCACCACATTGGCAAATACAACAGTTTTATTAAATGGGAGACCTTTATGGGATTTAGAAACAATAACTTCAATTACTCCATGGAAAACGTTTCAGTTCAGTTCAGTATTCCGTTAAACTGTAACATAAAATCGCTGAAGGTACACTTTGCAAACACAGAAAAGCAGTGTTTGTACATGGGTGTGGAACAGCGGCCCCTTAGGACATCCACATCCTAGAACTTGTGGGGATTATCCCCCTGGCAGAAAGCATTTTGCAGATATGATAAAGTTAAGAGTCTTGGGTGGAAAAGATGGTTCTGGATTTTCTGGGTGGGCCCAGTGTTATCTCAAAGGTCCTTTTAGGAGTGGGACAGGAGGGCTGAAATCAGCACAGTTCGAAAGAGGAGGGCTCTGGGTTGTGGTTTAAAGACGAAGCAGGTGCTGCTTCTATCTGCCAAGAATAAGATGACCTCTTAATGGTGAGAAAAGCAGGAAATGCCAAAAAAAACAAAAAAAGAAAGAAAGAAAAGAAAAGAAAGAATGACTTTTACAAAAATGAGTCATTTCCTGGTCTTCCCCTCCACTCTCCAGAACCCTGTGACCTTGTGGAGTGTCTTTCCTGGGGTAAGAGGAGCAAAGGTACTCCTGGACCTATCTGTGCTCTGTCTCCTGCAGTCCAGGCTGTGGCAGTTAGAGGCCTCAGGGTGCTTGTCCAGCAGGCTGTGCATGTATGGGCAGACTCACCACAATGCAATGAACTCTGTCTTGGGTCACACGGTGGGGAGCTGGGAGTATCCAGGGGAGGATTCCAGAATTGCTCAGCCAGTTCTTCCTTTTCTCTTCACAAGTAAAATGGGTTTCGAAAATCTTCACTTTCTTTTTATTTATCTCAAGCCTAGGTTATTGTTGCTGTTGGTTGTTTTGTTTGTTTTGCAACAAAATGAGGCTCATGGTGGAAGGCAGGGCTCTAAGGCTGCTCATTGCCAAAGTTCTCATGCCAGGTCCCTCAGTGCTGCAGCTCCTGGCTTAGCAGCTAAGTCACAGTCAAAATCCTCTTCTTCAGCCACAGAATGAAGCACTGATTACACTGCCCCCATGTGCAGGCTAATCAGATGCACTTGATAATATAGCTGACTCACCTCCGGTCTGTTCCCAGGTCCTCTTCCATCTTTATCTGCCCTTGCAAATCTGCAGCCTGCAGGGAGGTGACCCAAGTCAGGGAGGGCATAAATGCCTTTTCTCACTGTGGACCAAATAATGAATCACACCGTCCTTGGCTTTAGGTTGTCTATATAAAGTACACCTTTGACAGTTCTTGGAAAGTCAGTGATTTGGCTTGGCTTCCGTCCCAAGTTCAGTTTCCTTTGAACGCCTTCTGCATAATGTATCGTGACTGGAATCCTTACTGTCTTGGGGTTCATCAAGGAAAGATTTCGGATCATCAGAATGGAAATGGACGTCAGCTGTGCTTCCCACTGTAGTGAAAAAATGCCCGGCCAAAGCAGCTCACGTTTACTTTGGATCACGGTTCAAAGGTGCAGTCCATCATGGTTGGGAAGACCTTGCAAATGTTCCGTTGCATCTATAGTCAGAAGCACAGCACGAGGAAGTCTGGTGCTCAATTCACTCTATCTTTTTATTAAAGTAGTCTGGATTCCAACCCATGGGCCAGTGCCCCCCCACATTTAGGGTAGGTCCTCACGCCCTGGTTAACCCAGTCTAGAAACTGCCTCCCATTCATGCTCAGGTGTTTGGTTCCTACTTGATTTTAGATCCTATCAAGTATTGATATTGATAGCCAGCATTCACTATCAGAAGATATAATCCAGGTATATATGCTTTTTTTTTCAGTCATGGCCATCCATCGATTCAAGCAATAGAAAGAGAAATTAATGACATGAACCAAATGGAGGAAAATATCTCGTATCTGAAATGCTTAGGACCATATGTGCTCCACATTTTGTAGTATTTTCTTATACTTTATTGTCTGGCCATGCACCATTCCCCTCTGAAATGTTAAAAGCTTTAGAACATTCAAAAACAGGAGAAAATACTGGGGCTGCAGGGACATGCCAGGTAGCATCTGTTTCCTTTCAGCTGTAAAGACGGCTGGGTATAAAAAGCAGACTAGGACTTCGCAATCCGCTGCCTCTTTCACAGCTCTCAGTTTGACGCTCAGGATCCACTGGAGTGAAAACTGGTGTCACTGTAGCCTTCTTCTTCTGTCACCTGCTCCTAAGACATGGACAGAGACACAGGCTCCAGAGGAGGGTCCGCGGCATGGTGTTCAAGCTTGGGAAAAGATCCATGGTGTGCCTGATGACATTGGCAGCTCAAGCCAGGCCAGGCAATCCAGGGACTTCTTTCCTGAATTTCTGTTATGATCTCTGTGCCACCATGGACCGTGAGATGCTAATGCTCTACCCCAGCCTTTCAGAAATGATGACACTGGGGCACATGGTGAAGAGCAAGAAAACTCTCTGTGGCCTGCTGTTCCTTAGCTATGGAAGAAATAGTTGCTTCCCACACCTCCAGGCCCTCCTGAGTTCTCAAGGCGGTTCCTTAATTGATACAGACCCTTGTAGACACTTAGGGTCTTCTCAGGAGCATTCTTGGCTCCAGTGATAGTTTTTCTAGCTCCTCTTCTTGCAAAAACCATGTAAGCAAGTGGTCACAGAAAATACAGGAGATTCACATGATGAAGAAGCCAGGCAGTGAGCCTGCATGCTGTATGTGCAGCAGAGTCCAGGGGTGAGACCCAGTGAGCTGCAATCTCATGGCTGCAAAGCCACGAAGACATCTCTTTAAGGTTCCCTCTAGGACAATAGTTGGTCTCAGCCCTGACTGAACCTTCGCCTCCTCAGTTTTAAAACAAGCCTCGGTCCCAGGTGAGTTCCAGTGTAGTTGAATCCACATCTTAGGGTGGGAGCAAGTGATCCCTGTTGGATCAGAGTTTCTCAGTGACCAGGGTGGAGAATCCCCATGTTAGCCTCAACCATCTTCACTTCCCTATGTAGAACCAAAGCCTCTTCTCATGGATGGTAGAGACAAACAGGAAGAAATGCTGACTGTTGGCTCCTGGCACAGCTCACTAGTCCATGGTGTTTCAGGTGTATAGACCTGACCCAGGTATTTATGTGACTTTACAGTGACCACCCCTCCCCCTTTGCTGGCTTCTTCTGTCCATCTATGAAAACAGCAGTAAAACAGAACTGAGCTTCCCACCTGTTCATGCCTTTCCACACCCATGCCATCCTCAACTGGCCTCAGTCTTTGGGTGCTCCATAGAATTGACAGATGCCAGTCAACACGGGTATCTGTATGTCCTTGGGGCAAACAGGGCTCAGAACAGCAGATATCTCACTAAAGGTGTCTTCATAGTCTTTATCCAAGACCTCACAGATTGGAGCCCATGTTTCCAGTGTGGAGTCTGATTTCCCTGGAGATGATCTGTGAATAGCTTTAGGGCCAAGTGCTCAGCAACAGATGCAGCCAGCACCCAGAGCCTTCTGTGAACTCCCCAGAACTCCCCAGAAATGCACGGACTCCTGGGAAGTCCCTCACCCCTTCTTAGTGGAGCACAGTATTCCTCTTCTGAGCACATCAGTGTGAATTTCCAAGAGGTGGGGGGACTGCACTTGGCTTTGCCTCTGGGGATGTTTTCCTCCCAGAGTGACTCACATCTGGTAAAAAGCCTCTGGTCCCCTGGTTCTCTCTACCAACTTTGCTTAGGAGGGAATTAATGGAACAGCAGGGCGGTGGGGGGGCTTTTAAAACCCATTATCTTTTGGATGATTACTTTACATCAGGCTGTTACTACAGGTTTTGCCTGATACCATTGATTTATTTTTCTAAGTTTTTGCTTATCTTTGTATGGTTTTTTTTTGGGGGGGGGGACAGTTGTTCATTTGTTTTTGCATAATAGACTCATGAAACCCAAGCTGGTCTTGAACTTGCTATGTACCCAATGATGACTTTGAATTTGTGATCCTCCTGATTGAGGACCATACCACCACACCACTGAGCTTATGCAGTGTTGGGGATTGAACCCAGAACTTCCTGCGCACTAGACAAATACTCTACGAGCAAAGCTATAAGCCCAGCCCTTGTTGTCTTCTTAGTCTCAGTTGGGGTTACTTTTGCTGTGAGGAAACACTGTGACTGAAGCAGCTTGGGGAGGAAAGGGCTTGTTGGACTTACACTTCCACATCACTGTTTGTCATCAATGGCAGTCAGGATAGGAACTCAAACAAGGCAGGAACCTGGGGGCAGAAACTGATGTGCAGAAGTCATGGAGGGGTGCGGCTTACTGGCTTGCTCTTCATGGCTTGCTCAGCCTTTCTCATGGAGCAGGACCTGTTTTTGTTCTGGAGGATGACACCTGAGGCTGTCCTCTGACTACACACACACACACACACACACACACACGTCAGAGGCACTCTTTGAAAAATATAGTGGGCTGATGAGCTGGCCCAGTAGACAGAGGCCTTTGCACGCAGACCTAGCAATTTGCATTGACCAGTAGGTCACTTGAGATGTCAGAAAAGAACCAACTTCTAAGAGTTTTCTTTGCCCTCCGTGTTCTTGCCATGTGTACACATACTAAATAAAATAAATAAAAATTTCCCTGCCTCTCCTCTTTATCAGGATGACTGTTCCTGGCTTTACTATGAGAAGAGGCATTGCCTCTGTCCCCAGTTTCAGACCAGGCAAGGTAGGCCCTCTTTTGTCCTCAGGGCAGCCACATAAGACTCGGATCCCTTTTAGTTCTGCATCCCTCCCCAGGGCTCAACTTCAACCTCCTCTGTACCCAACGGCTGCTTCCTGATAATTATCAAAGCTGTGTGTCCTGAAACAAATCATATCCAAGACATGGTAATTGCTCGGCTTATAATTAATTCTTCATTTGGCCAAGGGAGCAAGGACTGTCTTCGGAACAGGCCTCCTGCTTCATTTCTTGATTTACAGTCCAGTGCTAACCACCGCTTTTCCCATCTAAGGCTTTGTTTCCTCAGTGTTGGTCACAAGCATCCATAAAAGACCCAGGGGCCATTGCAGCAGCCCAGCAGCCCTTCTTTCCTCTTGTTGACTTAGAGGGGAGGCGGGCGGGTGAGTGACAGGATGCTTTCTCTCCCTGCTGAGGAGTTAGTTCCAAGGCGGAGGCTGCTGGAAAGAACAGTGGGGATTTGCTATCTTCTAGCACTTAAACAAATTGTGCGAAGGTGGTTGGGTGAAGGTCACTGGACTTTGTGGGGCGGGAGGTCCCCTTGATTCTCTAAGCCATGACCAACTGTTGAGCACAGCTTTGGGGAGTAGGCTTCCAATATTCAGCCTGTTGGGCTGTCATTTAGAGAAAACTTGAAGGTCAGGACCTTTCTTAGATGCCTGCCCGGTTTGTAAGTGGTAAGCATTGATTACACTGACTCAAGTTGTTTGCTGTCTGAGGGCAGCCTGCATGCAGGGGGCTTTTGAAGGTTTTGTGTTAGAGACCAGATTTCATGTGTGCCTTTTTCCCTTGCATGGAGACTGCTTCAGATTTGCTCTGAAGAGGCGAAGTCAAGGTCCCTGGCGCCAGAAGAAGATTCCACTGTTGGCTCTCTATCTTTGGCATATCCAGGGACGTTGGCTTCTCAGCCCTAGGATGTCTCACTTCCTCATGTATTTTGTATTTTGAGTTTTAAAAGTTACAGTCAAGCTTTCTGAGCTGGGGCCAATGCATTTGAATAACACACTTCTAAAGAGAGAAATGGACAAGGGCCCTTGAAGGCCATACCTTCCCATCCCTTATGGACAAGGATTCATTGAAGAATTGGTTAAGATGGGCATAGGCCTAGTGTCCTGTGCTGCTCATATTGGTCCCCAGAGAAATCCGATCTGGACATTAACTTTGGTGGAAGTAGCACATCCACACCAATAGCCTACATACTAAAGACAGCATGGGCTCGATGGCTGACAAACACCCAGTGCACCTTCCAGGGACAGTACATGAATTAGTGTGTCCAATTATCCCCACACTCCCTGAGGTTGATTCACCATCTACTTCTGCTCTCCTCCACAAGGGAGTAATGAGTGTGGGTTTGCTGAGGGACAAGCAGGATCACACTGGCAGTGCGATTTGTGGTTTGTCCTTTGCCAGAAGCTCTGGGCCACCTATCCCTACTGTATTTTGCACATCTCTTGTTTTGCCAGGTAGAAAAAACTCACCAAGGATGAGGCCCTGTGTTGGGCACCAATTTGTTGTAGGAGGCTTCCATCCTGCCTGGTCCTGTAATAATCACATGGAAACCATATTATTTGCAATACTGTTTGGCCAATAGCTTAAGCATATTTTTAGCTTGCTCTTATATCTTAAACTAATTCATCTCCATTCATCTGTGTATCACCACATGGGTATGGCTTACAAGGTAAAGTTCTATTGGTGTCTGTCTCCAGCAGGGTCTACATGGCTCCTCTCTGACTCTGCCTTCTTTCTCCCAGCATTCAGTTTAGTTTTCTCCGCCTACCTCTATTCTGCCCTGCACAGGCCTAAGACAGTTTCTTAACCGATGCTATTCACAGCATACAGAGGGGAATCCCACATCAAGGCCCCTACTTAAAGTATCCTTGAATATGAATAGCCCATCTGTTGATCTGTGTCCATCAGGTCAGGCCAGCACATGGCAGGAAGAGAAATACATTGGTGTGTTGATAGTTATGAAATACACTGGCAGGCAGTATCTTTTTTTTTACAATTTTATTTATGTGTATGCATGTGTGCCTGTACTAGTTTATTTTTTGTGCACCACATGTGCACAGGTGCCCATGGAGACTAAAAGAGGAAGTTGGATCACCTGAAATTGAAGTTACGGGTGGTTGTGAGCTGCCTGGTGTGGGACTGGGAGCAGAACCCAGGTCCTCAGTAAGAGCAGTGTGTGCTTTTAGCCCTGCATGGTCCCTCCAGCCCCTGGCACAGCTTCTTGAGCCCTAGCCCATCTTAGAGTCAGATGTGCACAAGTGGTCTCTGCTGGAGAATGCCTCCCTCAGAACTGCGCTGGCTCTGCTTCTTTGAGGCCATCTCCCTCTTCAGAGCAGACAGCAGAGACCATGGCTCCACAGGGGAAGTCTCAAACACCTGAACTGCAGTGACCTTTGCTCCGTGGCTGTGGCTGTCGCCTTGCATCCATTTGCTCCAGGTCTTTTCTCTCAATTTTGGTGGTGTCTCGACACCTCCTGGTCCTTGTGTCTGTTCTCTCAGTAACAAGAAAAGTAGCATCACTAAGCTAATGAGACCATGAAGGTTTCTGTTATGGTGGTTGATGTAGCACATTTCAGTCCTTCTAGAGAGGAAGGTGCAGAGCTGTGGAGTTGTTCTCTTCAGCTATACCTCCCGTTTCCTGACAATCTTTCTGTTATAATAAAGCCTAGAATTGAACTAAAGGTGAAAAGTTGTGTCAAAGCAGTATCTTGTGTATCCAGATTGTAACCAGCATTTCTTTCCCTTCCCTTCTTATTAACTGCACCCTGGTTTTAATTGAATTAAATTGCTTGCCTGGATGTTGTGTGGCTGTTGGTTTCTGCCCTCTGATATTTGCATACTCATGGTTTCTATTTTTTTAGCTTGGGTTTTGAATAGTGTCCTTTCTTTTTATTGAATGTTCCCCAGTTCTCCTACCCTAGCATTGCTCGCAACCTCCAGCCAGTCACAGCACTAGGTACAATGCTCTGACAGTGCTAATGTTGAGAACCCTCTTACAGGGTGTGTAAGACACACACACTGTTTGTCTAGGGGCCTGTCTACCTGAGTTCAGACATACCATCCAGATGAGTTCTCTGTGGACAAGCAGGCCTCATTCAGCAAAGAACCACAGAGAAGCACACAAGATCAGAAACAGAATTCACAAGAAAAGGCTTTATGAGGTTATAGCACATATTAAATTATGCACTCAGACAAAAGAAGAAGAATGCAAATTAAAACCTATGAAACATGATTAGCCCACTGTAAACACAGTTAATCTCAGAGTCAGGAGACCTGGTTTGGAAGCCTGGCTTCTCCACTTCCTGATTCCATCTTGGGCCTCTTGTGTCTTCCCTTGGGGCTGTGGAACGGGGTGGCTGTTGCTGTTGATGTCACCGTCACCACCAGTGACAGCAGTAGCAGCTATAAATGGTTGTGGTTATGGCTATTATTATCGTTGTTATTAGTAGCCGGGGCGAACAAGACAGGCTCCATCTGCTCTTCCCCCATAGGAATCACAGTTTCCTGTGAAGATCCTGTGGGGGGATTCCTGTGGATGCCTGGGAGAGAGTCAGGGAGAGAATGCGATTGCCCAACTCCCGTCCAGTCTCCCAGCTCCTGTGTAGTTAGACTCATCTCCCCTTAGGCCAGGCCCTGGACCGAGTGCTGGATGCATGGAGGTTAAGAGCCTGACCCCAGTCTCCAAAACCCTGCAGTGCACCAGATGACCCTTAGCTCTCTCCTTGCTGTTCACCCCAGGTAATTAGCAAAATTTCCATGCTGCCAGTTTCAAGAATTCAGTCAGCAAGGCCCCTCTGCTTCTGAGATGTTGATGTAGCAATTTCACATGCAGCCAGGTACAGAGGACTTTGGCTTGCTCAAGATTAGAGGTGACAAAAGCTACAGTATTCTCAAATTATCTTATATCCCCCTTTCCCTGTGTGTAAGTTTTCATGTTATGCCCATATGTGTACAGTGTATACACAGGAATGTCCACATGCATGTGGGGGCAAGAAGTTGATGTCTGGTTTTTTTTCCTCAATTGCTTTCCACCTTCCTTTTAGAGACAGTTTCTCACTGAGCCTAGAATTTCAGCTAGACTGACTGACTGGTCAGGGAGCTACAGGGACCCACCTATCTCTACTCTCTCCAGCTGTGGGGTGCCCAGCTTTTAAAGCATGTAGGGGGTGGGGTGTGTGTGTGTGTGTGTGTGTTAGTGTGTACATGGTTTTACGTGTGTGCAGGTGCTTGTGCCTGCACACATTCTTGGAGACCAGACAAGGGCTTCAGGGACCCTCCACCATCAGACTCACTATCTATCCCTTTGAGGCAGAGTCAGGTTTTCTTGGCTATGCTGTAAGACAGCAAGCTGCCACCATCCTCCAGTCTCCGCTCCACTCGGAGCTGGGGTTACACAAATACATGGAATGCCTGGCTTGTTGTGTGGGCGCTGGCATCCACATTCCAGTCTTCAAGTTGGTGCAGTAAGTACTCGTGACCCTTCACCCAACTTCTTTCTGTGTGTTCCGGGGATTGAACTCAGGTCCTCACATTTGTACAGCAAGCACTTTACAACTGAACCGCTCCCTGCTCCCCGTTTTGGGGACTATAGTTTGTCAAAGCTTTCTCAACCATGGCAGGTTTCTGTTGCAGCCCATGGGGAAAATTTTTGAGTGCCATAACTATTATGATCTTGCAGGTGAGGAGGAAAAACCAGTGTGGAACAAACTCTAAGCTCATGGGTCTGCTGCTGCAAGGGTGGACCTTAGCAGCTAGTGTTAAGAGACAGAATGGTCAAGCACCAATCTACCCCCTCCTTTCATCAGGTCTGAGCCAAGACTAAATAATAACGTATGTGAAGGGTCTTAAAAATGAACATCCCAGAAAGACTAGTGTAGACAGCTTTTTTCTATGGCCCAGATGCCATTTGCTCATCATGTGAAATGTCATGAATCATGTAACCCAACTCTGAAACGTGTGTGCGTGTATAAGACTTGAACCCTCTTTTCTTATTGCTGCCACTGGATGGTATAGACGTTTCCCCGAGCCCAGCTGAAGCGTCCCCCTCTTCCCTGCTCTGAAGCCCCTCATTTGTACTAAAGTTGAGCCCTGCGTGCCTCCTCTGCATCTCCCTGACTCAACCAAATAGTGAAAGTCCAGAGCCAGCCCTTACTGGAAATGTATGACCGTGTATAATCTACACTCATAGCCAGGGTAAAGAACGTGGTTTGGAATTTCATTGCTCACACTCACAGCTGTGAATCTTTCAGAGTTGCTTAATCTCTTAGAGCCTTAGTTTTAGACTTTTCAAAATGAGAGACTTGCTAATCCCTGAGTGGGCTCATGGGTAGATAGCGAGTCAGCCTAAGGCATCTGATGAACTTGCCAGCAGATAGTCAGGGGTGGGCCTTTTTGTCTTTGCATGGTGGTGTACTGATGGTGGCCCTTCCTGTCTTAGACCAGTATGAGCACTTGAGACTTCAAAGTGATTTCCTAGGTGGAGTCGGTGTCACAGCAGGGAAAATAAACAAACTGAGCCAGGTAACATCCCAATAAGCAAATTGTCTGACAGTGTTACATGCCTACTGGACTTGAGGGCATTCCCAGGGAGGCCCAGCATGCCCTTCTGCAGAGACCATGCTCTCTCTCCAGAGTCTGCCGTAAGGCCCTCATCCCCATACAGTCACAGAAACAGTTAAACTCCTTCTATCATCCAAGCTGTCGTGAAAAGAACAGTCCACCCACTTCTGACCTCTTCCGCGTGCACCGTATCCACAAGCAAATGTACTAAGTTGTGTTTACGAGACCGCATACCATCCATCGTCACGTTTCCGCGCTGCATCTTCAAACTTTCCCTGTTGCTTGGGGGTTTTTGTTTTATATCCCTTCTGCCCTCATTTCCTGTCTGTTTTGGTTGTTCAAACTTCTTTGCCTACTTGAGAGCAACTGCCCAGGTGCTATAAATGTGTCTGTAAATACGTGCTTTGGGTGGGACGATCTTTCTGTTCTAAGGGATCAAATGATACAACAAGGAAGCAAATGACTCTTACAGTCGGTCCTTTTAAAGGCTGCTTATTCTGTGATTTTGTTGCCGAGTCCTGTCTTAACAAGAACCGAAGGGAGATTTTTACATCAGGGAACCACGCTGTGCATCCTTCCTTCAGCAAAAGCCCGAGTTTCCTGGCCCTAGATGCAGCAGTTCAGACCTGGCTCTAGGTGGCACCAATTAAGGAAGAGTGAAATGCATAAAACAGTTTCTGAAAAGGTCACCACACTGAGAAGTAGAAACACACCACTTCTCCTGTAAGGGTGGAGAGAAGGTGCTCAGGAATAGTCCAGAAAGCCGCACGATCAATTTAAACAAGTGTGCCTCCCATCTCTCTGAGAACTCCAGCTTGCCCCTCTCCTTCGGTCACGGAGTCGCTGAGCCAGTTGGCTGCCAGGAAGACCAAGTTCTTCCCTCCTGGGAGCTCCAGGCCAGCAAACTTTTGGAAGTATCTGTGGCAGCTTGAATGCTGCTATTTAAGACCTGATGAAGAGGCAGCTTGGAGAAAAACCTCAAAAATAAATACACTGATTCATCATTGTTGTTCAGGCTTCCCAGCCACCCGAGCCAACCCAGGGTTCTGGAGACAAAGGGTAGCATTCACCAGGAGCTGTTCAGCCCAGTCAGGAGTCCTGGCGATGCTGAGGGGGCGGACAGGGAGGCAGCTTTCTGCAAAACCTGGTTCAGGCGGGGTGCAGGAAGGACAGGACGAGACAGCCATGCTGCTAGGTTTTTGCTAAGTGGAAGAGGAGTGAATCAGCCAGAAGCGGAGGTCCTCACCGAACAGTGGACCACAGCGCTGCAGTGGTTGGGTGGCTGGTCACAGTTGAGTGGGGCTCTCTTCCTCCACTGTCTAGATGCCAACGCCAAGGCTCTTCGTTGCTGTGTGGCAGTCTGACCCAGAGCTAGCAGGGATGGGAAGCAGATGTCTGGAATCTGGAGTCAGTTGACAGTATGGAATGGAACCAGGCCTCTAGAGTCTTAGACCTTACATGGTTTTCCCCAGCTGCCTCTGTCCATTCTTTGACTCCCTTATTCCTCCGTATCTCTGTCTCTACTGGAGAGATCACAGACCTTCCTTAGAGTAGGGGTTGGCTGTGAGCCACATGGCAGATGTGCGGTCAAAGGTCAGTAAGGCCCTTAGGGTTTGACATATAGACCTTACACCTTGGGGGTGTAGTACATTTCTCTGGCCCTCCTGAACCTCTTCTACCTGATTAGAAAAAGGCTCAGCCATCACTGTGTTGAGTGACCACATGGGCAAGGTGTTTGCTAGTGTCTTTGGGACCCCTACCAATGTAAGGGGCAGCTGTTCTTACCATTCCCCGCTGGAGCCCAGTGGTCATAGAAAGCTGGTTACAGGACATGGCAGGATTTTAGCAGAGACTCTGCGATAACTGCCATCTTCACAGTGGCCCAAGTAAGAACGTTTGCTGAAATCTGCAGAGAGGGCTTTCTAAAGCTAGATGTTAATCTGTCATGTGCCGGTTTCCTACCGTTGAGATAAGGAAGATCAACTGCAGATTGCAGTCAGGGAGGTTTATAGCACACACCCCTTCAGCTCCATCCTCTGGGCCCATCCCTGGCCTTCTTAGACAGAATTTCTGCTGCACCAATAGCTTCAGGGTGCGGCCCCTCAGTTAATGTTGTTTCCCCCAAGACTTGTATTGATTTTTGAAACGAAGAACACTTGGCTGGGATCCAAAACTAGTTTTCCCCTCTAGATCTGGATGTGAAAGAAAAGAGATACTTCCAAACCAAGGCAGACTCAGAGTCAGCAGATGACAGCCATAGCTCAGGGAAGGGACTGCCAAGCAACACAGAGCTGTGTTCCCAGGCCACTTCTCACTACCCTGGAGAAGTGCACTGCCTCCATGTGACTGCCACTGGAAAAAGCCACCGAGGCACTCCTAAGGTGACTGGGTGTGCCAAAACTATAAATTGAAACACTGCTTCTTGATGTCACATATACAGAATTGTGTCCTGGAAGTTGAAGAGTGCCACGAGCCCTATAAAATGTACAGTGACATTGTTTAGAATGTGACAGCTCACCAAGATTTCCCATCAACTCTGCTTCTCAGGTATCTATCACCCTCAAGGACAGAGTCCCAAGCTTAGATAAATCCCTAAGATGTTCCTAGGCCCCACAGCAGATTTTCATAGATAGTTTGACCACGTTTGTTCTGTGTGCGACTGATAATAAGCCATTGGGTGGAATCCCACAGCAGGAGTTTGGTGTCAGGCATTCACAGAGGCCCTGAGCTCATGTTGCAATTATTATGGTTCTATATAAAGCCACGGGGGGGGGGGGGGAGGGAGGGAGTCATTTCATGCTCTTAAAACTTACTAACTTACTTCTAAGGCATTTGTATGGAATAGGCTCAACCCAAACATTTTTTCCTAACCTCAAAATTATTACAGATAGCTGTGAGGAAGTGTTCTGTGTGAGACAATGTTTGAAATGGGATGTTCTTTGCTTTTCTCCGTGCCTAGGATTTCCATAATGTCATTTATAGTTCATTTCCTTGGGTTATGTTTAATAGCATCATCCTATAGAAGCTTAGGCTGGGCTTCTGTGGATGTACAATGATAGAATATGGCCTAAGGAGGTACCAAGGCATGGATGAGAGATGGGCAGAATCTAGAGGTCACATATAAGGATGCCAAAGCAGCCACCCTTTGTATGCTAATGCTTCAATCAAAGACAAACTATGTATATGGCTGCAACCCAGGAGATGGTAATAGAACTGAAAAATTACCACCTAGTAACATCAAAGTTGGAACACTTAAATAACAGGCTTGGGACAATGCTATGTAAACAAATATGTTTTGCCAGCTCTAGTAAATAAAGTATAGCATGCATCTAAAACTGCATTGTGATAAACAGCTGTGGGATTGCTTCCTGTATCCACCATACTTACTATTATTTTAGAATGTGAGGCTTTCATATATACATATATACTTATATAGGCATGTTTGTGTGTTTGCACCTTACATGTTTGTGACATTTGATAGATGACAGAATTAATTTATTTTTTAAGCTTGTTAATTTGTACAGGTTGTTTAGGTACTTCTTTGAAGCCTTCGCCTAGACACATTTGCTCTTGTTATAAATTCAATCTGACATTGTTTCATTCATTCTAGATTAGGAGCCTGGTCCTGCAGCCATTCAGTCCCAAAGAAAATCACAGAGGCTTATATTAATAATAAACTGTTTGGTCTATTAGCTCGGTCTTATTGTTAGCTAGCTCTTACAACTTAAATTAATCCACAATTCTTGTCTATGTTTAGCCACGAGACTTGGTACCTTTTCTCAGTAAGGCATTTTCATCTTGCTTCCTCTATGTCTGGCTGGTGACTCTGCTTTTCTTCTTTCCAGAATTTTCATAGTCTGGTCACACTGACTATACTTTCTGCCTGGCAATTGGCCAATCAGTCTTTTATTAAACCAATACAAATGACAAATCTTCACAGTGTACTAGACCATTCTCCCACAGTAAGGTTTCACCATACAGTTAAGGAATATAGTAGGCTGTACTGTGTAGGTTTGTGTAAGTATACTCTGCTGTGTTTGTGTAAGGGGGAAATCATCCAAGATGCATTTCTCAGAACACACACTGTCACTATGGAAGTGATACCAGGAAAGGGTTACTTCTGCCCAAAGACATTCTGGAAAACACAACAGTGATGAAGGACCCAGCTACAAGACACTTGGATCAAAAGATACTAATAGGCCAAGAGGGGCACACAGAACATTCTGGGTAAAGGTGCCATGCTGGAGAGTGTAGCGAATTTAGAAGAGTTCCATTGAAGAGGCATGGTAAGGGTTGAAGGCTAGAAGGATGACTGGATTGCAGGGATTTGATTCCTGTAGCATGGTTTCTTTCCCTGGAAAAACTGTCATCATACCATTAAGTAATGAGTGCATACGGTTTGCTTTACTAGTTTGAACTTACATTGACTTTGAACAGATCATTTCTGCTGTAGGTATGTACTCTTCGGTGGGTAGCCATTTAAAAATTGATTTAAGATTTTGAAATCAGTCTCATATAGTCAGCCTGGCCTTGCACACCCTATGTTGCAGATGGTAACGTGAACTTGTTATCCTATATCTACCTCCATGTGCTGGATTACAAGTATATGCTACTGCAACCGGTTTTTATGTGGTGCTGGTGATCAAACTCAGAGCTTCATGCATGTTAGATAAGCAAGTACTCTTATCAGCTAAGCTATATTTCCCCTGTCCTTTCAGGGTAGAATTTGATAATCTACAAGGCAAATAACTTAGTGTGCCTACAAAATGTTATAGTCAGAAATACCTTGGAATTTCAGTTAATGAATCTATGATTATTTTATCTAGAATCTAATGTGGAATTATGTTGCTTATTTATGCAAACTGCCAAAGCTACATACTTTCATATTTTCTATTCTAGCTTGTAGCCAGGGGGGGATGTTGAATACAATGTGCCTGATTTACAGCCCCACATATTATAAATTTCTCCCAATACATGATCATCTGCTTGTTCCTTTCACATGATGACAGCTGTCCGCGCAGCAAATGGAGCTTAACATATTTATATAAAATAGAATTTGGGGAGAGTTTCCTTATAGCATAGTTGGGGATTACTAATTGAATCTTCAGTAGGATGCCAGTGTTTCCTGGCTTCCTGGCATTCTTCAAATGCCACGTAGCTCTCTTCTTCTCTGTCTTTCATTAAGACGCCGCTAGTTTTCTTATTTATATAATGGGAGACTGCAAGATACCAAAGCATATGTTACTGTGAGAGAAGGCTTCTGAGGGTATCAAGTCTCTTTCTCACTTTAACTAAGGAAGTTCTGTGAGTTTCCTCTTAGCTGCTGCAGTTAGCATGAGGCAACAGGGCCATCAGTCAGACTGGGCTAAGGCCGGACATTGGGCAAGCACCCCAGGCACGCTGAAGCCCATGCACCCTCCACCGTGGCAAACAAAGCCATCACCTGAAGCACACTGGTTTGTTAGTTTAAAAGTCTGCAGAAAATGGGAGAAAGCTCCGGCAGGCTCACTGATCATACAGAAACGAGGCTGTTCAGAGCCACTTGGTGTAGGAACAGGAGCTGTATGCAATGCCTCACAAATCCATTGCCGTGGATAGAAATAGTGTGAGCCCTGAGTCAGGGTCATTACCATAACCATGGAGGAGATGTGAAAGTATAATGGTTTTAGTCTGCCTGTGAACACAAGGCACTTGCAATACATTTTAAAAGTATTGGTACACATGCTGGCTTTTTAAAAAGAAACTAAAAATAAACCTTAGTACATAAAAAGGAAATATCCAATTATCTAGAAATTATCTAGAAAACGTTGTTGTTCCCTTACAACATGACTTGTCTAAAACCCTGTTGCAACACTTTGTTTCCTTTATTCAAAGAAATAATTTCCAATATATTTTTAAAGTAAATTACCGTAGCTGCCCACAATGAGTTACTACTATTTTCTCTGCTTTCAGCTGAGGAAATGGTAAATAACCTCACCAAGGTTACATAATTTCAGGCAGTCTGATATTTTACAATGGCCAGACTTTTTGCTAATGCTAATCCAGTGGTGGAATATTTTTCTCTCTGAGACGTTTAGAGATGTTATTTTTGCTTGTCAGTGTTCTAGGGGTTATGTATAATTTATCTACACGCTGTAAGCCTTTAAATTCATAAGAGAACATTTCCGTCTTTGTATTACCTTGTTTTTTAAACTCCTACATCTTACTCTGCATGTTTTAGTGCGGGCTACCAGTGTTTTTGTCTATTGCTGGGTAACCAGAGCTAAAACATAGGAAAAACTAATGAGGAAAAAAGGGCCAAGCCATCTAAGCTGCCGCCGTTGTCCACTAGCTTTCTGTTGCTGGCTGTGTTTACTGTTTTTTCTCCCAAGGAAAGGTGTCAATCAATTTTATGGGCACAGGTCCAAAGAGAGAAAATTTTAAGACCCTGATCACCATAGAATCTCTTCACAGTGGAGTGTGTCCTGCAGAAAACAAATAGTCCACAAATGCTGGCAGAACAGGAAGAAACTGGCATCTAATATGGTGGGAAAATCTTTTAGAGTCTCCTTACCTGGGGGTGGGGGAAGAACCTGCTTTCACACAGTAATATCTTGATTTTGACCTAGCTCATACCTAGGTAGTCATCTGTGCTCCCTTTTGGGTTAGTGTCAATGTGGTATGTAATTCCCTCATCCTTCTAGCATATTTATGGGCTCCACGGTGACAATAAGAAGTTTGAATCCTTCTTATCTGCTGTGACATCTTCATTAGTTTCATTGGCATCACCGCTCATATGTAATGCCACCATTACTGACTTACATGCAGTTGGAGTCATACTTTCTGTCCACTGCTCATATGTAATGGCACTGTTACTGACATACATGCAGTTGGGGTCATACTTACTGCCCACCGCTCATATGTAATGGCGCTATTACTGACATACATGCAGTTGGATTCATACTTTCTGCCCACTGCTCATATGTAATGGTGCTGTTACTGACATACATGCAGTTGGAGTCATACTTACTGTCCACCGCTCATATGTAATGGCGCTGTTACTGACATACATGCAGTTGGGTTCATACTTACTGCCCACCGCTCATATGTAATGGCGCTGTTACTGACATACATGCAGTTGGGTTCATACTTACTGCCCACTGTCATCCTGATGTTCACACCCAGATCTTTTGTTCCTGCCTCCTGTAGGGATAATTGAATATCTTCAATCACACCATTTTATCTTCATAATCTGTTTAATGGCTGCATTGCTATCAGGGGTTACCATAAGACATTACCACAGTATGTCTTAAAACAGCAGATACTTACACACAGTTCTGTAGCCAAGGGATCTAAAATGAAAGTGGTGGCAGGGTCGGGTCCCCCTAAAGACTCCAGGTAAACATCTTTTCATGCATTTTCTTAGCCTCTGTTCACTACCAGCAATCCTCGGAGTCCCTTGGTTTGTAGCCACATCACCCCCATTTCTGCCTCTGTCCATAACCCTCTCCTGTGTGTGACTGTTGCCTGCAGATCCACCTCTCTTTATGAAAGTGACAGTCTCTGCATTGAGGGGCCACCAAATCCTGTGTAATCTTATCATAGTTGATCTGCAGGGATTCTTGTTTTCAAATAAAGTCACATTCCGTTAGACCTGCAAGGAGAACTTTAAGTAGCTTTTGAGAGAACACCCTTCAGCCATACATACATACATACATACATACATAATTTATGACCACTCTATGGTTTATAGTATAATTCTCTAAGTAATCCCAGCTTACTGTCAATAACATTGTGCCACATTCTCTATAATGTTAGAATCTCAACAAGTGTACATTTCCCCCCTCATGGCTGGACAAGCATCAGATACTACATGTTGATGTAGCATCTCCCATATCTGTCTCCTCTTCTAATTCCTACTGATTCTGGGCTAAGTCCCCATTGTTTCTTGCCTTCTGTTTCTAAGAACCTAAGTTTGATCAGTTTACTGAGATCAGAGGCGACTGTCATTTCTTCCTGGATTCCTTGTTGTGTGTAACACCTCTGTGTTTCTTGCTCACATGAGACTTGAGGACTTTCCTGCTCACTTCCTCATTATACCCCTTCTGAAACCCAACTGAATCCTGCCTTCCTTGCATCCCCCAGTAGGGTGCCCTCTGGCCTCTGTGCCCCACCCAACCCCTGTTCCCTTCCTCTGAATGGTCCATGTGCCATCTCCCTCCCAGAGGATACAGAGGCCTTGGACGAGATCTCTCAGTCATCTGCAATCATAGCCCCTGCTCATTCAGTGTCCTCTGAATAGAGCTCCCAGTGACTTGAGCGCTGATTGCGCCCCCCCCCCTTAGTATTCACTAAGAATCGCGTCCAGTGGCTGATGTTCTTCCCTTGGTGGGTGTTGTGATGAATTATGTCTAGCCTACAGAATTTCTTAGTCCTTTCAGTGTTAACTTTTAAGGTGCTAGGAAGTTAAGAGTAACTCTGATCATTTCCAATCACAGCAGATGGGTGTGGCTGTAGTCCTAGATGCCCAATAATTGTGGTTTCTACATGACTAGTGGAAGTGAGGAGCCATTCATGCCAAAAGTTTGATTCAAGTATTTACTTAAACTACAATAATTTAAGTTTGTGACCAAAGAAATCTGTTTATGGTATTTTATTCTGCTACATTAAAACAATTCAAACAAGAAAATGAGGAAGACATTGTGTGGATAATTTTGACTAGAAACACTAGAATGTTAAAGACATTTTGTAGCTTCTTAGAACTTTGAAAATGCCTTGCTACACTTATCTTTTCTTAGGATATCCCACAACCCCTGAGTCATTTATTAAATTGTGACCTGACTTTTTTTTTCTGATTAGAGAAACCAAACCAAGTTCAGTTTTAATGATGGGTCCACAGAGCAAGGACATGTTTTGCTAATTTTTATATCCTATAGTGGAAGGCTATTGTAAAATAAAAACAACAATTCCTTATAGTTCTCAGTGGCTGTGAAAACAAAACCAAAACAATGTACTGAGATGGGGGGAGGCTTCCATGAGGCCTCCAGGGTCTGTGGTGCAGATAAAGATGTCCCTCCTGGGCTTCTGCTTCATTCTGCCCTCCTGAGGGCTCTGTGCAAAGACTGAGGGATCTACACTAGCAACGTGCGTTAACTAAGGAGCTTCATCAAGTTGCACACTCTCTACCAGGCTCAAGGTGAATGCACCATGTAGAAATTGTCTACAGAACAGACCATCAAGGAAGGTGCTCCTGTCTGCTGCGAAACAGCCCCTCTGTAAAGGGACCCACGGCCTTATCCCCAGAAGCTGTAAATGGTGCCTTGGTTGTAAGAGGAGTCTGTAGACATCACTACATCACAGAGTTTGAAATAAGTAGATTATCCTAGACCATCCAGGTGGTCCTACGTACCATCACAATTGCCATGTTCAAAAGACGACAGATACAGAAGACCAGGAGGCCAGGACTGGAAGCCCAGACCCGAGGGCTGGAAGCAGATCCTCCACAAATCTTCTGGTAGTAGCACAGCCCTGCTACTGACCACATAGCTGTGCTGGTTTGGGCCCGCAGGCCTCCAGAATGGTAACCATAAGAGCAGAAGTGTCTATTGTCCAAGCCCTCACAGAAGTAGGAACTGAGTTGTGGAGGCATGGTTCACCTCCTCACAGTTGTCAAGTTCAGAATGGGTGGAGCTGGCACTTTCGTTCAGTCTTCTGCCGCAGGTCCGGTCAGTCATCCTCCATCCAGCAGAGCAATGCTAACTTGTTTCCATGACTGGTAATAGCTGAACGGGATGAAGCCAAGGTCTCCAACAGTCTGGCAGGTTGCTCCCATCTGCCTTGGAATAATGGGAATCACAGAATGTCCAGGTTCCTCTCCAAAGACTGGCATCTCAAACAGAGGAGGATGATGCCTCTCCAGGCTACAGGACAGGCTCAGTGATGGGTGTCCATCCTGGTCGAGTATTTACTTTTCACCTTCACCGTGAAGGGAGTTGAAGTCACATGGCCTATATAGACTGATAGGTCCATATTTCTGTGGACTCCACTTGGAACTCCTCTGGTGGTGACTGTAACATAACATTTACAGTGTCTGGCATAAATGCAAGCCAGTTGCTGGTGTGTGTGTGTGTGTGTGTGTGTGTGTGTGTGTGTGTGTGTGTGTGGACATGAGCACACAAGAAAGAAAAGACGACTTGTCTCCCATGTTACTGTTCATGTTTCCCTCTTTTTGGGGTAGTTGGTAGGGTGCTTTCTTACCAGGGATAGTACAGATAATATTTTTTTGAACCTAAACAAAAAGTGGAGGGGATTAGGGAATCCAGAAGGACTGGCATTTTGTGAAGCATAAGCCACTTCTACCACCCTCCACTTGGAAGGTCCCTCTGAAACCCCTCCATGAGTCTCTGACTTTTAAGACCTCCCTGGATCACTCTGTCCCATGTCTTCTTGTCTCGTAGATAAACAGGCATGCCTTTCTGACAGGCTCTGAGTGTCTCTTATTGTTTGTTTTAATAGTCATAGCCAGGATGGGAGAGGAGCTCCCAGGATTTAGCCAGCCAGTGGTGTTAGACTTCCATCTGACTCTGATCCAGCGTTCCCCCACAGGGACTTCCTTTACAGTGTCCCTGTCTGTAGGTCCTCGGAGACAACTTGTGTACTGACTGTCCAGTTTTCGGATCAGTGGACTTTCCATTGCGGTCAGGGAGAGGTCAGGGCAACAGAAACCAGAGAGATTTCCTCAGTATGAGCAGAGGGGCAGCACTACCTTCACTAGGGCCCCTTGGTGTCCCCACCATGAGGCAGATGTGGACACACAGAGACATGATTTAGCCACCCACCTACAGGAAGGGACTTTGCACTGTTCCCACCAACAGATCCCTCATCACCGAGAAAATGCTTTTCCATCCTCCATTAGTCAATGCCATTGAATGCTCATGGCTTGTAACACACACACACACACACACACACACACACACACACACACACTTACCCTACCTCATTTGGGCCTCATTAAATGCAAAAGATAGGTCCCTGCTTTCCTCGCCAAAGCAGTGGATTGTTTTTGTTTTTTCAGATGTCTCATGAAATGCCTCTCTTTGAAGGGATGCCTGATAAAAATCCTCATTTCTAACCTCACCCAGGATACTTCTTGGCAATGTAAAGACCTGTGGCCTTGTCCTTTAAGTGTCGTTTAACAGGTACTGAAGAGATGGCTCAGCAACTAAGAGCAATAGCTGGCTACTCTTGCAGAAGACACGGGGTGGGTTCCCAGTACCCACATGGGTGGCTCACATCTGTCTGTCATTCCAGACCCAGGGGATCTGACTCGTCTTTGGCTTCTATGGGTAGCAGGCACGCACCTGGTCCACAAACATACATGCAGGCACATCCAAAGAAACACACACACACACACTTTTAAAAGCATAAAAAAAGAACAACTTATTTTACTGGAGAACTGCTCCACCCAGGGATGAAAAGTCTTTTTGAGTTTTTTAAAAAAAATTATTTCTGGCACATGTGATGTGAGCTACCGTGGTTGACAAGCAGTTTCCATAGTGACTGTGCCTGTCTGCAGCTGAAGAGCTTCCCATCCAGATGCTGTGTGATCAAAGCTGTGTAGAATGCAAGAAGTCATAAAGAATTCTGGTTGTCACACCTGAGCGCTGCTATCATTTATGATTCCTGATATAAAGTACAGAGCCTTGGGATTTATTTTGCCAAATGAATTTTTGCTGACCAGCGTTTCTTAAGACATTGTTACAGAGGCTGGCACCCAGGGAGCCTCACCCCCGATTGATGCCCATGACTGTGGTTCTGCAGGGTTGCCAGCTCCTGAGAGCACCTTGGGTGTCATGTTGCAGTTTGCCACCTGGACACTTTCTGCCTTGGACACATTTGGGTGTTACACTGAAAGGTACTTTAAAAATTCAGGGTTTAACTGTTATCGCCAGAAAACATCTATTAAAATATGCATTTGCACTCCACATTTTATGCAGATGGTTAATCTCCTCCCAGTTAATAATCTCTTTTTCTTTATTTTTTTTTCCTCTCATGTCTGGTCAAGACATAGTCTGTATGGGCACTAGGTGCCAAAAATCTATCCTATTCCATCTTAGTTCATAAGATATTAAAACAAGTATTAAAAGACTTGGCTCCCGGAGCAAAAGAAAAGGAAGTACTTAGCCAAAAGGGGAGGGAGTTTGAAAACCACTAGACTGTGTTTAGAGCTCTGAAGGACACTTGGGTGTGGGTGTGCGAGGACACACTACCTCAAGCTGCTCAGTGGGGACTTTCAGAGGACCAGGGTAAGGAAGAGGAAGACCAGGTGGGAGCCAGCCTTGATGGCTCAGGCCTGCGGTCCCAGCTCAGGGACTCTGACAGGAAGATTGTAGATTCAAGGCCTGCCTGGATTAAATAGCATGTTCAAGGCTAGCCGAGACAATTAGTGAGATGCCATCTCAAAATTTAAAATAAATAAATAAATAAATAAATAAATAAATAAATAAATAAATGAGTAAATAAATAAATAGCAGGAGTCAGGGATGCCACTGTGTGGCAGAACACTCACCTAGGATGTGAAAAGCTCTAAGTTTAATTCCTAGTGTGTGTGGGGGGGGGCAATTAAAATTAAAATTTTTGAAAGAAAAATGCTGCCAGGCTACAAATGTCCCATCACTGCAGAGCAATTGACCTTTGAACTAGGGGATTTCACAAAACTGATTCTCTAGCATGCAAAGACGAGACGCCCAGTGGCCTTCTTGTGCTGTCCCGTGACAGTGTCTTCAGTAGGTGGGACCTTGCAGCTCCATCTGACACTTGCTCACCTACGCGGTTGTGTTTTACTCAGAGGACTGAAAATCATCGGCAAGGTCTGACTTTTAAGGGACTTGGGGAGGACACAGTGAATTATTCAGAGACATCAAGTTGCACAAAGACAGCCAACTTGCTACAAATTACGATTCCGACGTGGTTAGTAACCCATCTTATTCATGCGCTCTACTTACGGTGGAAGATTGAGGGCTGACATTTCTTAGACAAACCCTCATGAGCCCACAGCCCACAGTCACTCTTTGAATGGATGCTAAATCCAGTGGGGGGCTCGGGGGGGGGGGTGACACCTAATGGGTAATGTGAATCTTTTCATTTTTCTGGGGAAAGAGTACTCATTAAGATTTACAGATGATGTATTCAGGATCCCATTGATGCAATTGCTTGCTCGTGTAATAGATACCAAAATATGGTTCATGTTCTATAGGGGCGGAGCCTTTTCTGAACAGTTTTAGCATAGAGACTTCTTTTGGGATACTTTGTAGTTGAACCTGCAGACATTTTTTTCAGCAAAATACAATGTATTTGATGAAATACCCATCCTTTGAAAATATACAAATCTTTTTTTTATTATTTCTCTCATTTAATATTGATTTTCTTTTCAATGAGCGGTTAGTTCCCCTTTGGCAGTTTTTCTGTAGGTCTGGGAGAATCCAGAGGGGACTTGGCAATCAGGTGTGTGGAGGAGGTACCACTGGATACAGGGTCAGAACATGCCCTATCCCCCAAGCCCACCTGCCACTCATGTCCAGGGCACCATTGCTGAGCAGTCCAGATGCTGCTGGCAGCTGGGGAGCCTCGTGATGGAGCTCCTGCCTCTAAATAAAGCCCGTATTTAAGAACATCAGAACCCTTGCCAATATGGCAGCAGATGTACACGCAGGAATCCGTACAAAACATAGCAGCACACACACCGATGGATCTGGGAGCTAGGCTGATGGGCTCATTCATGAACCAGGTACTCACTTAGAGGCAGATGAATAAAGAACACTACAAAGGCAACAGAACATAAGTGACGCTTCCCCTCCTGGGAGCTCTGGGCTAGTTGAGGAGACTGAGCTGACAGTGAATATGTATCCATACGGTGACTTTTTCAGACAGGGTCTCACATATCCCAGGCTGGCCTCAAACCTGTTGTTTAGGTAATTATGGCCTTGAACTTCTGATCCCCCCCTACTTCCACCCCTGGAGTGCTCTGTGTGATGTTTTCCCCTTTTGGCTTTTTTGGAGGGGAGGGCACCACCCAGCTCACAAATAAATCACCCAAGGAGGCTTATTATTACGTTTAAATGCCCGGCCTTAGCCTGGCTTGTTTCTAGCCAGCTTTCCTTAACTTAAATTATCCCGATACCTTTTGCCTCTGGGATTTTTCCTTTTATTTCTGTATATCTTACTGTCACTTTAACTCGCTGGCTGGCTTGCTCGCTGGCTGGACCAGCCCCTGGTGTCCTCTTCCCTCCTCCCTTGTTCTCTTGCTGCTCCTTCCTCATTTCTCCTTCTATTTATACTCTCTGTCTGCCAGCCCTGCCTCGCTATTGGCCATTCAGTGCTTTATTAGATCATCAGATATTTTAGACAGGCAAAGAATCACAGCTTCACAGAGTTAAACAAACGCAGCATAAACAAAAGCAGCACACCTGAACATCATTAAACAAATGTTCCTCGGCATCAACAAAAGTAACACACCTTCAAATAATATCCCCCGACAGAATGTTGGTATTCCATTCCCAGGGCTTAGTGCCCTGTCTCCAGTTTGCTGTGGTGCTGGGAATCCATTCCTGGTAAACATTCTGTCAGTTGGGTTATCCTCTCCAGCCCAGCAAAAATGTCACCTGAAGTCATTCTGGATGCTATTTAGGAAAAACAACAACAGCAAAACAAATACCCAGGTATAGTGATAGGGCTAGGAGGGGGCGCCTTGTGCTCTTAGGTCTTGGGAAGTGACTTTGCTAGGATGGAAAGTTTACCCCAAGACTAACGGGAGGTGTACAGCATCGGTCTAGATGGGAGCGGAGAGCCTGCCACAGGAAAGGAGCATCATGGGCAAAGAAGGCAAGGTGCAGGCTCAAGTAGGTCAGCTGGGTAGGAATGGTGGCAGAGGATTCGATGCATGCTGAGAGCTTGATTCTGAGCTGTAGAGGGGAGCCATGGCTCAGACAAAAGTACCAGTGGGCAAGAGAATCTGAGGAGAGCCATATGCCAGGTGCAGTCACTTGGGTCAAGGACGGCAGAGACCACGCCTGGGGTAAAGCAACAAACATGGCAGGAAGGGGACAGCCTCAGGTCCCTGGTAGTCATCTCAGCTCCTGGGTGACTCAGAACGGCAGCCCTTGGGATGAACCCACTTTGTAATTAGTGTCTGAGGCTAAGTAGTGAAGGCAGGGCAGGTAGGTGGCGGGTGGGCAAGGGGCAACAGTGCAGAGACTGTGAGGAGAGAAAGCCCCAAGCACTCTGTGCAGGAGTCTCTTCCTTGACATCGCCCTACATTTGGCCTTTGAACAGGGGTAGTGCCTGTCCTCTGGGCTCAGGTGCAGCATTCCAGTGATTCACAAACTTGTATCTGGTTCAGCTTCTGTCAGGGAACGTGAGGGGTTTGAGCAGAAGAAGCCTTGACTCAGATGGCCAGAATAGAGTTGAGCCCCTCCCTCCCCTCCCCCTCCCTCCCTCCCTCCCTCTCCCTCCCTCCCTCCCTCTCCCTCCCTCCCTCACTTCCCCCTCACAGGGAGTGGCAGGCTGTTCACAGAAAGACACTAAGTACACCTGAGCTTCTAGGCTTGGGAGACTCCAGCCACGGAAGGAAACCTTTACGGAAAGTTTGGAGTGATACTTTCGTAGGTCTGCATTAAATCCTCATAGGGTCCAATTTTTAAAATTCCTTTCAGAATTAATTTACTTAAGGATTAAGCCCATCAAAAGCCCAGGACTATTTCAAGTAAACAGCCTACAAGTCGAATCTTAATGTTACCCAGATAACTTCCCTTGTACGTATGCTGTGGTAATTGGGCTCCCGTCTCTAGTGTGAAAAGCCAAACAGTTTCCAATGTAATGAGTCCTGGCCGCTGGGGCAGATAGATTTCGGAATTCTCTATTTATAGCGTCTTGAGTGTCACTTGCACCTTTTCTTTAATAAGCGCTGAGCTGTCCTGCAGCCCACAGGAGCCTGGAGCACACCAATGAGCGAGCTGGGGTGTCTCAGGCAACAGTTCCTGGTGTGGAGCAGAGCTGAGGGTTTAGTGTGGCTCCCCACCCCACCCCCTGGAAATGGTGCTTCCTCTAAACCAACAGGGGATCAATCCCTAGAAACTGGTGATGCTTTTGGTGTTGCTTGCTCTCCCTCCCCACCTCTCTCCCCTCCCTCCCTCCCTCCCCACCTGTCTCCCTCCCTCCCCACCTGTCTCCCTCCCTCCCCCATTTCCCTTTCCCTCCCTCTCACCCTCCCTCCTTTCCCTCTTCCTCTCTCTCCCTCCCTCTCTCCTTCTTTCCTTCCCCACCTCTCTCCCTCACTTCTCTCTCTCTCTGTCTCCCTCCCTCTCTCCCCCTCCTTTCCCCTCCCTCTCTCCCCTTCCCTCCTTCCCCTTCTCCCCCTCTCTCTATCCCTCTCTCTCCCTCCCTTCTTCCCTCTCCCCTCACTCCCTCTTTCCCTCCTCCACCTCTCTCCCTCTCCCTCCCTCCCCCACCCCTCTCTTTCTCCCTCTCTCCCTTCCTCTTCCCACCTCCGCTCTCTTTCTTTTCCCCTCCCTCCCTTGACCTGCAGAAGAAGTTGTGCCATCGGATATACCAGGGAGAGTTAAATGATCCAGACAGAGCTGTAAAAACATTGTCTGGGAGGACTCAGCTAAGCTGAGAGGAGATCAGGAAAATGAGCAAAGAAGAATACAATTGAAAATGGAAAATAGGAATTGAAACAGAGGCCAAAGCTGAGCTGACTTAGGAAAGTCAGGAGATTGCCTTTCAAGCCCATCACCAGCGTGTTAGTTAGAAGGGTATTTCTGGTCACAGCTGAGCTTTCCTGAGTTGGGGCAGAATGGCTTTGCACCAGGACTCTGCGGTCTTGAGTTGACTGCAAGCTGTCTAGTTTCCCACAACCTCAGTTTCCTTACATGAGAATAAAAGCGATCTTCCTTCTCACAGTGAACTCATGAGTGTACCAAAGACAAGGCAGGAAGAAGCAGTTTGTAAGCCAGACACACGGTCCAGAGGTGGATTTCTTCCTAGATTTGAAGGCCACGCTACGTGTTCAAATTCCCTGGGAACTTAAAGATGTGACCAGCCTCACCTTGGCACTTTCCGTTCCTTTTTCTGTGTTTTGCAAAGCACTTGCTGTCATTTTGCTGGGCAAACCTTGCTGCAGTCCCAGTTCTTACAGGTAGGAGGCGCTCTATGGAGCCAGAGTGCCCAGTCCTGGGCTGTGCCTTCATGAGATCACCCAGTGGTCTAGCTCAGTTGCCTTGCTCAGGTCTATGAGGCTTTCCTCTCTGCTTACTTCTGTCTCCCCCAGGTTCTCCCTGGAGTCCTCCCCCTTAATGCTGACTTGGCAGCAGCCTGCTGGGGTTTGAAGGACCAACAAATGACTGAGAGTCAGAGGGACTATTCTAAAACATACTGCTTTAGATGGTTTTTAAGTCTGTTCCATTAAACTGATGTGATTAGCCTGGAGATGTGGAAGCAGGGTAGGTGCTCAGAGATGAGCATCTTCACGTGCGTTTTAATTCAGCCGAGATTAGCAGGAGGCCTGGTGTTTAGCAACTGAGCTGGAGTTGAAGCCCAGGTCTCATCAGACCCACAGGGTGTTTTAATGAAGGCAGAATGCCGTTCTCCATGTTGGTGTGTGAGTCTGACGGGGTGAAGTGCAGAACTCCTTTGTGGTATAGATTTGAAGTATACAGACAGTCTCATTTGACCCTTAAAGCCAAGGTTAGCCCACTTGTGGTGTGTATGTCTGTCTATGTGTCTGTCTGTGTGTGTTTGAGACAGGGACTTAGTCTGAATTCAGACTTATGATCCTCCTGCCTCAGCCTTCAACAGTGCATGGTTAGCCCCACATTTCAGGGGTGCCCCAGAAAGGACTCTCCTCTATTCTAAACAGAACAACTTTGCATTGTGATTCTGCGTGTGTCATATCCACCCTCAGGGACAGTGCCCCTTAGAAAGAGGATGCAGGAGTAGGGGGTTTTTCAAGGTTACAGAAAGTTGTGGGCTTTCTCCAGCATAAAACAAACAAGACAGGTGTCCATGGACAGCTAAATGGACAAACAAAATGATGTTTGTGCATGCAGTGACGTATTACTCAGCCATATTAATTCTGCACATGAGCTGGGAAGTTGGCCCACTGGATTAGAGTGCCTGCTGCACCCACGTAAAAAAGATTTGCATGGGCATGTACATGACTGTAGCCCCAATACTATGAGGAAGGGGGGACACTGGAAACAAGGCCCAAGCTCCAGGTTCGGTCAGAGACCCTGACTCAAGGAATTTGCAGAGAGTACTAGGGTACCTGGCATCCTCCTCTCTCTGACCTCTGTACATACATGCATGCGTGTGAGCACCTGCACATACATGTGCACATATACACACATATACCATAGACACATATCTCCCAACACAAAAATCTGACAATGGCATAACATCAATGAGACTTGAAGGCAAATGCTAGATGAAATACCAAGTCACAAAATGGTGTATGGCTTTTCTCATCATGAGATACTTAATAGCAGTCGAGAGTTGTTGCTAGAGCCCTGGAGAAAGGAGGATCGGCAAATCAGTTATTGTTTCAATGGTACAGCATTTCAGTTTGGGAAATGAACAGTTCTAGAGATAGTGGTAGTGATGTTTGTACAAGGATCTAAATGTGCCTAGGGCCCAGAACTGTGCACTTACAAGCAATTAAGATACCAAGTTTCTTGTCATGCGTGCTTTACAGTACTTAAATAAGTGCTAAGTGAAACAAAACCTAGGGACCTGTAGGTCTTTCCTGCCCCGCTTCAGAAGACCTATACCTGCAGACACTGGCCAGTTCTCTCTTCAGTACTCTGTGGCCAACATGGAAACCATGTACATGCTCTTTACTCAGAAGAGATGGGAAGAATCGCAGTTACTTAGGTGTGATGTGGGCAGCCTGGAGAAGACCTGGGATGGAGCCTCATGTGTGAACAGGACAAATGGGAAAGACAGCAATTGAGAGGCCAATCCTACCCTTTCCCAGTTTGCAACTGTACTTCCCAGGTTTCACATCTCCTATGCTGTCTGTCCTACCAGCCTGTGTTCCCCAATGACAGTGTATATGACGTGGGTAGCTATACAATACACCGTGTCCTGTGAAAAAATGCTGTATGTAGTGGAACAACATTTAAGAATGTTTTCGCCCCCACCATAGAGAAAGCCAAATTGAGACTGAAGAGGACAGTTGTCCAAGGAACACACGTGGCTATCAGACCAGACCATACCAGACCAGACCAGACAGGCTAGCTCCTGCCTGGGAATCACAGTGACAGGCACATGGCCATCTTATACATACGTTCTCCGTGGGCAAAGTGAGTGCCCAGGAATTACATTGGTAATTTACATATTCTATATGAAAGCTTATGCTTTCTAAGATGGTGTGTGTGTGTGTGTGTGTGTGTGTGTGTGTGTGTGTGTACAGGTGTCCACAGAGTCCAGAAGAGGGCGTTGGATATGCCTGGAGCTAAAATTACAGATAGTTTTGAGCCACTTGATGTGGGTCCTAGGAACTGAATCCAGGTCTTCTGAAAGAACAGCAAGCACTTAACTACTGAGCCATCTCTCTCTCAGCCCCCAACTTTGTCATTTAAAAGCAAACTGGAATTGTGTCCCTTCTCCATGATTGCTCCAATCACCATGACTATAGCAACTATACATCCCATAAACATTTTTTTAAACCTTTATTCTTTCAAGGAATTGATTTAGGTGACAGGAAAGTACATAGCATTCCCGCATACCTGCCCGACATCTCTAAATTTGTACCATCTACCCTACTATGAACCCCTGGCATTGGTTAGTGTGGTACATTTGTTACAGCTAAGTCATTATTGGTAAACGTCTATAGTTTAATGTTCACACCCACTGTCATGCATCCTGTGGGTTTTGAGAAGTGTGTCAAGTCATAGAGCCCTTTTATATATCGCTGTGGATGGTCCTACTGCCCTGGAAACCCTGTTTACTTTTCCGTCACCTGCACTGTCCAAGCTGTGATCCTTTCACTGCCTGGATCATTTTGCCTTTTCCAGAATGTCCTATGGTGGAACGTTAAAGTGTGCATAGCCTTTTCAGATGGTCTTTCCTCGCCACGGAGTGTGCTTTTAGGGTTCTCCCATCTCCTCCCACAGTTTGGTAGCTCTCTTCTTTGTCTGCTGAGTAGTATTCTAGTCCTTCACAGAAGGATACCGTGGTCGCTTCCATGTTCACTTAGCTTTAATATTTCAGTCTTCAGGGCTGGAGAGATGATGCACAAGTTGAGAGTGTGCATTACTGTTGCAGAGGATGTAAGTCCAGTTCCCAGGGAGCTCAATTCTAAGCGCCCACAGCAGACAGAGTACAGCTCCTTATAACTTCAGGTCCGGGGATCCCATGGTCTTCTGGCCTCATTGTGTCTACAAAGACACACACACACTTAAAAATAAAACATTTTTATAAAAGATTTCAATTTTCTACAAGTTTGGTTCTTGATATTTAAGATAGGAAGTACAATGAACAAGGACTCCCCCACCCAGTCTTGTTCATTTAGCTTCTGAATAATCCTGCTTCAATAGCTGGGCCTGGAGGCAAAGGCTTTTTATCCTAGCACTCAAAAGGCTGAGGTGGACAGAGTTCTGGAACTTGGAGGTCAGCCTGGTCTACATAGCAACTTCCAGGCCAACCTTGGCTACCCAGTAATGCCCTATCTCAAAACAAACAATTATCAGCTCCTGGACTGTGCTAGCCGGTATAGAAGTCACAGGCACTGTGAGGCTGAGCAGTAGATAGGTAGGTGCCTGTCCATGTGGAGGTGCTCAAGCTGAAAAATATACACTGGATTTCAAAGAGTTCCCAGAAATGAAAGAATATGAATTGTGATCCATTACTCCTCACATTGATTATATATGGAAGGGGTAGTATTTTAGATTTATTGGAAGAAATAAAACATCAAGTTAAAATGCCTTATGCTGATTTCTTCTTGCTTTTTTAAATGAGGCTACTAGGAAATGTAAAATTACCTGTGTGGTCTCCAATACTGTTCTTTAGGGTGTAGCTGCCAAAGAACAAAGGCAATTATTGGTCTCCCGTGCCGTTTGAATATGGACACCTTTATTATTGAGCACCTACTTTATGAGTGCCAGAGACAAGTCATTGACTGAAAGAACCATGGCCTTGTGGGATTTACTACTTATTGGGTTTTATATTGTGGGGTTTGTTTTCACATGGATGTTCCATGCCTTGAAAAAGATTGGTGTTCCTGTACAGAGAAATGAGGCTTTGGAAGTAACCCTAGAACTTCTTTGATGTGCAGCTTTGGACTAATTCTTAACTTTTCTATCTTCAGTGTCCTGACTGTAGACTGGGGATAAATAATCCACTTTTCATGATGTTGCTTGTACACCCAGAACAAAGGGAATGCTCCAAGTGGATTTTATGCAACTGCTTAGCAATTTTAGGGTCCTGTCTCCAACCCACATCTTAAAAGCCAAGGGCAGCATTGCAGTTATCTGCAGGTACAAGGTTCTGGGCATGGGAACCTAGTCTGGGGTTCACTCTACCTGTGTGTCTCCATTTCCAAGTTTTGACCTTTCCCTGTCTCTGCCAGTAATGTCCAGGAGGCTTGTTTTCTGGAGCACCCACCTCACCTCTTCTTGAGTTCTGATCGACTCCAGCACAAGTTTTAAAGGAAAATATGAATTATTGCTACACTTCCTATCTAGAAAGCATTTGCCCGCGCTGAGAGCTGGAGATAGACGTGCCTAGGTCCTCCTTCAAGGCTCCGAGGTTCCTTGGTCTGCATGGGACTGGTACTTCTGTAGCCTTTGTTGCCTGTGCGTGTTAAAGAGCGGAGAGAATGTGCTGAGATCAAGCTGATGAGACACACGTCGAAGCTGTTGGGATTCCCGCCTCCATGTTATCTGCTCCCCTCTGTTGGTTCATAACACAGCAGAACATAGGAACTCCAGGATCCTGATTGCTGTTTTCTACTCAGGCTCTCCTGAATATTGTATTTGATGAACCTGTGATCAGTGGAATGTTTGTCTGTCTTTCTGTCTATCAATCAGTCGTGTGTGTGTGTGTGTTTGTGTGTGTGTGTGTGTGTGTGTGTCTATGTGTGCATGCATGTATAGGAGTCAGAGGTCAATGATGGATATCTTCCTCTCTCACGCCCTACCTTATTTTTAGAAACATTGTCTCTCACTGAACCTGAGTGGTCTAGCCTGGCTGGCAAGGGAACCTTAGAAAGCCTTCTGCTTTTGCTTCCCCAGCACTGGGACTACAAAAGGCACTCAAGACCACGACAGACTTTTCCTTCTTACTCCGGTGCTGGGGTTTGAACTTGTAAACTTTGGTCCTCATACTTGACAGGCCAACAGTTGACCAACTGAGCCATCCCTCTGGCACGAGGATTTCTATTTCTAAAGGAAGACGTGACATAGGTAAACAAAACCATGCCCTAGCAATGTGAAATGCCATTTGCTAGACTAGCATTCATTTTTAATTGAGTGTCTACTCACTTGATCATCAGAATCGATTTTCTGGAACCCTTGTAGCTCAGCATCTAGGCGCCACCTCGCAGCAGTTCTAAGGACTCAGCGTCTATCCGGCAGGAACCACTTGTAGATTTCCAGGGGCTCTGAAGTGGAATGTCTGGGGGGGGTGCTTAACAGAAGGATGGGATGTAATTTAGAAAGAAAAGTTTACCACGCGGATAACTGAAGGAAGGCTCAATGGGAATATCAGAAAACAAAATCGTCAGATCGTGTTTAGATATTTTTTCCGCAGCAAGCAAGTATGTGTTCTGTACTTAATTTGTAAAATGTGGGAAGACAGCCTTGCTGTGATAGGTTAAGTATCAAAAGAGAAGAAGGCTATGGTTGTGATGTGCTAGGCTCAACACGGTCATTTATTTAGCTTACTCTAAGGTCGCTATTGAGATATCAAGTGTCAAAGCTCTCTAAGTATCGAAATGCAGTATTGAGCAGACAGGAAATAGGACTGAGGTGACTAACTAGAACAAAACAGGTAGGACTTGGTACAGTGTTAGCCAACAACTGTAGAACATTCCAGACTGTGACAGGGTCAAGAGTACCTCTTCCTTCTTTTGTGATGATTGAGACTGACCCCTGCTGGTGAATAGTGACTAAATTGTGGGTGGCAATGACACTGGATACCAAACGAGCCAAACAGCTGGTCTGGTGATAGGCAGATCTGCCCCCCTCCCATTTGCCCCTCGCATAAACCCTTACACAGTTGCCACAGCCCCCAGAGGGAAGGAAACTAGACCAGGACTTCACTCTTTCGTCTCTCCTCCCTACTCTTTCCTTAAGGCTTCCTGGAGATAAGAAAATGGACCATCCACACCATTATAGAGGTTGGGATCCCAGCTACACCTCCAGTTAGTTAGACACTTGAGAAATTTGATGTCTAGGTTGTTTGTGCTTGGTGAAACATCGATGTCGCATTCATTTGGGAACTATTTTAAAAATTCATATCTTAAGGATAAAAATCAGTTGGGAAGTAGCCCAGAAGTCTGGGTTCATGCCTATAAACTGATAAGAACACATTCTTGGGCGCCGACGGATTGGGGGAATGAAAAGAGATAATGTATGGCTTTTGTGGGTTTCCAGGGAGGGAAAATAAATCCCAGCATAAATAGTATTAAACACAGAGAAAAATAGAACACTGGGTTATGATACATTAGCAGGGCAAGCATTTGTGTTAGACGGTAGCGGTTTCCATATAGGCTGTTTAGCAGCTTTTCCTGGAACTGATAGAGGTGCTAGAAGGGAGGAGCCCATGGTGTGAGAGGCTAAGTCAGGGACTCAGTGTGTCCCCAGAAGTATTTGCTGTCCATCAGGACCCAAAGGCCAACCCTGCTAAATTGGATTACCTTTAACTCATTTAGCCAACCCATGTTGCCCCTGACAGCTCTGTGGAATAGCTGATGTGGAATTAATGAAGTTGGGATGTTTCTAAAATGAAATTTTAAAGTTGGGCTTTGAGAAGTGCATACGCAGTGCCTGGTGCTGTAAAATGACATTATAACTATTTCATTTTGAGATGATGTGACAGTCATATCCTTGGTCTGATGTCTAGAACTTACCAGTCAGGGAAAGGAATAATTTTGTGTGTCTCAATGAAGTGATGAAGTTGAGAACAAAGTCTTTTGTCTTTAGACTTGTGTTCCCATCTTCAGGCTCAAGTTATGGCGAGGTGTTTGTGGGAATAGAAGGTTGGAAACCAGAGGTCTTTGGCATTGGCTTTCTTCCGGGCATATTTAAGGCCCTCTATTTCATGTTGAAGCTGTGCCTTCTATTACAGATCAGAGATAAACAAGGAAGTAACCCAGGAAAAGCCAGTAAAATCCTCAACCCCAATTAACACTGTATACAGACTAATTACGGGAAGATGGTGGCCCTAGTCATGATCATAAAATAATGTGTGCCCAGGAAATATCAGAAGGAGGAGAGTATGTTTATGAACTTGGAATGACTTAAATAGAGCACAGCATAGGACTGATGATAAAGAAAAAGATTCATGTTTTGGATTGCAATATAGGTTAAAACATTCATTAACTAAGACATTAAGGGAGTTACAGGCAGGATAGGGATAGGAGAAGATATTGGCCACATCTATAACTGTAAGAGACCTTATGTCCAGAATGAAAGACAGTATCTACAAATCATTAGACAGTCCAGTAGAGAAATGAATAGCAGGGCATGGAGAAATGTCCAAGTCATTAAGAGTACCTGCTGCTATTGCAGAAGATCCAAGTTCAGTTCCCATCACCCATGCCTAACAGTTCAGAGCTGCTTATAGCTCCAATTCCAGGGGTTCTGACACCCTCTCTAGCTTCCTCAGGTACTTGCATTCACAACACACACACACGCACACACACAAACACGCTTAAAAGTAATTTTAAAGATGCACAGTATATTTGCAGTCAACACAGGAGGGTCTGTGTATAAGAAAGTGTTCAGCCGGAGTCATCAGGGAAATTTGAATGAGAACTGCAATGCCGTGTCACTGCAGGCCATCAGAAGAGAGAACAGATAACTATTAGAATACTACAGTGTGGGCAGGGACATGCTGGTAGCGTGCAGGTTGGTATGACCACTTCAGAAAACCACTTAGCTTGAACAAGAGCTGAATCCTCACCATAGGGTACTTGAGCTTCTGGTTTTATGCCTGACCACATGTGTGCATGGGTATGCCAAAAGTCATGCCCACAATAGCCATAGCAGTTACTTTTTCATATGTGCCTTTCCTTGGAAGCAGTCCAAATGTTTGCCACAGGCAGTATGGACTTCTTGAATAACCCTGTCATGAAGTCTACTCAGGACTGAATGAAGAACTTGTAACTTGCAATGGGTCTCTCAGATGTGATACTGAAGCAAAGAGCCCAGGCATGACAACTGTTTGTCCTGTATTGCTCCGTTAGAAAGCGCAGAAGGAAGCAAAGGCGCCTATTCTGCATGAGATAGGCACACCTTGTTTGCAAGGAGGTTCTGTGGAGGAGGCACAGAAGGGAACACCTGGGGTCCTGCTCCATTCTGACTACCGCAGATTGGGGGGCACTGTTCAGTTCACTCAGTGAGAATGTTTCAGTCTGCACTGTGATTCTGTGTACAGAAGGAAGAAAGGTGATGTACCCTAGGGCAACCATTCATTTCAGAGTGCCTTCCAGGACCGGGCTACTATGTAGTGTGTGCAGCGTGTTGTGAAGTATTAGAAGGGGACGATGCTGGGGAGTAGATGGTGAGACTATGAGATTGCTAGCCACTTGTCCATGGTGTGAAACACTGGAGTTCTCTTTGCAGGTGGGGGATTCCCTGCCATTCCTAACCAGCCTTGGCAGTTTTCCTATTAAAATTGTATGTAACTCCTTGATGTTGCTATTACTCTGCTCATTTGGAGCTTCAGACATAAATAGCTGCAAACGTCTCCTCCTGAATGGTGGGAATTAAGTTTCCATCAGTGGATCGGCAGCACAATCCAAGGAGGTGAGGTCTGAGCTGGCAGCCAAGAGCCCTGGGTTCCAGGTTCAGCTCCCAGTCCTGAACTTAAGCAACCTGTTTAGCTATTCTCCACAGTGCCTTCCCTGCCCACTGCATCATAGCAAAGCTGCCGTGGAAGCCGTACTCCCATCTTTAAGACCGTTGTGGAGATGAAACAAGATTGTACCTGCTTACAGAGCAATAGATCTGTTATGCAAACCCCACCTTCCAGTGAGAACTGGTCGTCTTTATATTGCTTCCTAGTTTTTTTCTTTTCTTTTTTCTTTTCTCCTCCTCCTTATCAGCATCCTCTTCTTCCTCTTCCTCTCCCCATCCTCTGCTGGAGATATACCCTTACAGGTTCCAGGCAAGCATTCTGCCACAGATCCACACCCCAAGCTCACTCTTCTTAGGTTTCTCAGTCAATGTGGATAGACACAAGTGGTGAAAGCCGAAGTGTAGTAGAAAGACGCAGGGGACAACCCGGATGTGCTGAGCTTTTGCCCTCCTGATCCCCGTTCCTTGGAGGATTACATGTACTTATTTTACAAGTTCGAATTAGTACCTAATCTCATCGAATACTCAGGAGCTAGCTTAGGAGACAAGTGTAGTTATTTGTCCAGACTTCAAAAGTAGTTTTTGTCCACATAAATATGTTTAGATTTAACGATTCTCCTGTTCACACCTCATAGATTGGGAATAAGTTTGATAGTGCTAATCGTTTTAACTCTTCCCATCATTAACATTTAGAAAACTCTCCATGATGGAAGAGAAGGCTAATTTGGAAACTTTTAGTCAAATTAATTGGTCAGGAGAAATCTGTCTAACAGAGGATGGGATAATCTATGTTTTAATCAACTTCAATTTAATTGAACAACCTTCCTAAATGAATTCTTTAGAAATTGTTTTTCTCAGAAAATAGGCTATTGATCTAGGCCAGAGGTTCCACAACTTTCATTTAGCAGCAGATGTGTATTTTTGTCTGGGGGACTAGCCTCAACAAAAATAGCGCTTGCCAGGCTAGGAGCAAGGGGATCTGAGAAATAGTAAAGAGGAAAAAAAGCTGGTGTGGGATTCCCCTCTGTATGCGGTGAATATCATTGGTTAGTAAAGGAACTGCTTTGGACCTATAGCAGAACTATAGGGGAACAGAGCTAAGTGGGGAAAACTAAACTGAATGCTGGGAGAAAGGAGGCAGAGTCAGAGAGAAGCCATGGAGTTGCTACTGGAGACAGATGTGCTGAAACTTTGCTGGTAGGCCACAACCTCGTGGTGATGCACAGATTAATGGAGGTGAGTTAAATTGAGATGTAAGAGTTAGCCAATAAGAAGCTAGAGCTAATGGGTCAAGCGCTGATTTAATTAATATAGTTTCTGTGTGATTATTTTGGTTCTGGGCTGCTGGGACAAACAAGCAGCCTCCTACCAGAAGAAGAGAATAAAATGATAAAACAGAAACATAGGATAGTATCGTGAAGGAGTTCCAGTGAATACTGAAATCCCACATTTAATTTTCCATATGCTTTTTTACCCCAATTCAAAAGGGGGAAGAAGGCAACAAAAGGCTTTTTTAATATGATATAAAGGACAACTGGAACAGTTAATTGTACAACACTGTGGGTCCTCAGTGTTGTCTAGGTTCTCTGGAATTGTGATTTGTTAGCTGGTTTTCTTTGCTTTGTGTTTAAAAACCACTTATGAGTGAGTACATGTGATAATTGTCTTTCTGTGTCTGGGTTACCTCCCTCAAAATGATATTTTCTAGCTTCATCCATTTGCTTGCAAAATTCAAGATGTCGTTATTCTTTTTTTGCTGTTTAGTACTCCATTGTGTAAATATATCACATTTTCCTTATCCTTTCTTAGGTTGAAGGGCATTTAGGTTGTTTCCAGGTTCTGGCTGTGACAGACAAAGCTGCTATGAACATAATTGAGCACATGTCCTTGTGGCATGATTGAGCATCCTTTGGATATATACCCCAAAGTGGTATTACTGGGTCTTGAGGAAGGTTGTTTCCTAATTTTCTGAGAAATGGCCACACTGACATCCAAAGGGCCTGTACCAGCTTGCACTCCCACCAGCAATGCAGAAGTGTTCCCTTTTCCCCACAACCTCTCCAGCAGAAGTTGTCATCAGTGTTTTTGATCTTGGCCATTCTTACCAGGTGTAAGATGGAATCTCAGAGTTGTTTCAATTTGCATTTCTCTGATGACTAAGGATGTTGAACATTTCTTTAAGTGTCCTTCAGTCATTTTAGATTCCTCTGTTGAGAGTTCTCTGTTTAGGTCTGTGCTCCATTTTTTTATTGGATTACTTGATTATTGTCATCAATTTTGAACAGCCTCCAAACTCTCCGACCATCAGACAAGATGGAAATAGACTCACGTTTTTGGGCCTCCACATTTTTGAAAATGAAATCTTCCACCAACCATACATATGGAGCGTGAGAAGGGCCAGCTAGCCTATCTGAAGTGGAGGTGGGGGTCGTGAAGTCAAGAGACTTTATTGATGACTGTTTAACATAAGGGGAAGGAGTCACTATCAGCCCATGTTAGGAACATTCTCTGTGCATGGCTATGTCCTGTTCTGTTCTGACATGTCACTCCACAGACCTGGTGTGAGGAGGGATGGGTGCTTTGGCTGTGGCTTCAATGTGCTATGATCCTAGGTATGTGAAGTCCCTAGCACCCCATGACACCAAAACTGATGTTCAAGTGACATTAAACTCTCCAGAGTGAATACTGTGTTTTGTGAGGCTGTGGAAAATATTATCAATAACTGAAAAAAATACCCAGAGCGAGCAAACGAACCAGCTTCCCCAAAATATCTCAGCTACAGGATCCAGCTAATCCACCTTTAACCTCTTATCCACAGAAACCTTTTTTTTTTTACTCAAATATTCTGAAATGTTATGAAATTTTCTGTTTTCTTTTTTTCATTTTCCCCTCAAGCATTAAGCTTGGAAACCTCTGATTCTAAAAGAAACTCTTATAGTTCTGACTCTTCTAAAGCCAAAGCCCAAACTCAATTTCTTTGGGGATCAAAACAGAAAAGCGGGACTTATAGCCGTCCCATCCCCAACCCTGCCTGAGTTGGAAATATGCCTGTTTTTTAAAAAAATGTGAACAGACTTCATGCTAACCATGGGCTATCCTAGCAATCTTGGGAAGAAAGAAGAATCAATCAATCAATCAATCAATCAATACACGATCACCCAAATTTCAGGGGATAGATTGCTAGATTTCAGTTGGCAAGCATCTGTAATAAAACATGATACTGTTCCTAGATTTGATGTTTCTTTATTATTTTTAGCGAACAATCTTGTTACCCAAATATTACTTCTAAAGTAATAATTATCTACTTGCCAGTCTATACCTTAAGTTCATAAAAATATTCCACCTTTTCAAAAGACAAACTGCAATTTGTAAATAAATATCTAGAAAATCTGGTCTCAGAGACAATAAGGAAGTCAGAGTGAAATAGGAGCCTAATTATTAAATTAGTGGAATGGCGGCCCCAAGGCCGGGTAAGGAAGCCAAAGATGCTGACCTTAGCTTCCGTTTGTGCAGTACTGGTTGATATGGGACTTTTGGAAACAAATTTGGTTACCTGTGTCAATGGGCATCACTATTTGTAACTCTGACCTAGTGACTTCATTCCTGTATCTCTCTCTGCCTAAACATAGTCCCTATTGAAAAGCTGTCCCTGTTGGGATCCTGGTGTCAGGGAAGGAGTGTGTTAGTTCTTGTTGCTGTGACAAAATACCAGAGGAAATGACTTAAGTATGGAAGGTTTATTTTGACTCAGTTTAGGGGTCCTGGCTCTCTTGTTTCTGGCTGTGGTGAGGTAAGAGCATATGACCAGGGAGATTGCTGACCTCAAGCAGCCAAGAAGCAGAGAAGAGTGACAGGCAGAGGCCTTCAAAGTCACGCCCCCAGTCACCCTTCCTCCAGCCTGGGCCAACCTCCACGGGATCTAACCAACCACAATAATCTGTTCCAATTTTGAATTCCTTGGTGGATGAACTTTGCATCGATGTGGTAGAAGCCTTCATGACCCAGTCATCTCCAGAAAAGCCCTCAAGGAAGTACCCAGAGTTATTGGTGTTGTTGGTGTCTCTCAGTCCAGACAGGACGTGTGAACACCACAAGAGTCCTAAAGGAAGCATGAGCTGCTGCTGACTCAGGCTAGAATCCCAGTGTCTACCCACAGTGCCTAGAACCAGCCTCTTAGCCCCTAAGTCTCTTTTTCCAGTTTTTAAGTGAGGGTGACAATAACGTTTGCTTCGTAGTGTTTCTGTGGAGATTGAAATGAAGTTCTGATACCCATTGTACTTAGCACCCTGTCTGGCTTATGGAAAGGGCTCTCCATGGCTGTTGTTACCTTATGCTTCACTGTGAAGGAGGGCGGGGTCTGGATAGAGTAAGCAATGAGGAAACCAGAAGCCCCGGGTTTGTGTTGTCGCTCGAGCTAATACTAGTTATCACACAGCACTTAGAAACACTGACCAGCCGGGAATTGGGGGAAAGGCAAAATACCCTTCGGTGGGTTTCTGTGGGGACTGTGAAAAGTGTGTCATAGCGTGGACAAGCTGGTCACAAACTGGGTCACAGTGAAGCACACCAAATGCTAAGTGCACCTTTGTGCCTAGATGGAGGAATCTGTGCCCAGGGAAATAGATGTGTATAGGGAAATGAAGGGGGAAGACACAGATGCTCCCCTTGCAGTGGCTTCCGGTGAGAAACAAGGGAGAAGCTCGGTTCCCATCTCGCAGAATCAGCCACAAGACACCTATGCTTCCACTGTAGCTACGCCAAGGTCAAGGAAGGATTGCATTATTTGAGACCCATCTAAAATTTGAAATAGGTGACTTTTAAAGTTCAGAGCCCAGGGTTCCTTACTTTGGCATCGAATTTGCTTCCTGCTGTTTTTATACAAGGTGCCCAGGACTTTTTCTGTGCCGAAACTTGATTTCTGCTGTCCCCAAACAAGAGAAATTTGACACCTTTGTACAGCTTGGCCAGGCTTGAAATTACATTTTATTTGATTGCTCAGCTGGTCCGATAAGTGATAGGATTCAGACCTTGGCAGGGAATAGCCACAGGGCTGGCTGTCCCGCTCCGCTCCTTGTGTTTCCTGGGTCAGAGGACTTCGCGCCCTTATCATCTCTGAAAGGCTTGCTAAGTCCACCATGATCCCTCTCATTCTCAGTTTGCAAACACTGAAGTTTCCTTCCTGGGAGGAGGCATGCATTTCCCGTCTCAGTGCTCTTCCGTCGGGGGGACTAAAGGCCGTAGCACACGCAGGGTGTTGGCTTCAAAGCGTTCTGCAGGGTGTGCTCCATCTTCCCTCTAGCTTCTGGAAGTCAGGCTTATGACACAACTCACTCACAGTTAGAAAGTTGCTTCTTCAGAACTCTTCTGGCATGAGAGAAGAACCAACCCCCGCTTCTAGAACAGAATGGAAATAGATAAGAATCCAGAGGTCAAGAAACCAGGGCACGCACTGTGGACAGGCAAGCAAGCCCCATGTCTGCCTGCTGAGATGGGCACATGTGTCTTCCTTATTCATATCTGTGATTGTCCCAAAGCTGTCTTAGCTGGCCACTGTCTCAGAGCCTGTCCTTGTAGCCCATCCATCTACACTGTGGGTCACGTTCCTGTGCTGATCCCTTTGTTTCAGACCTGCTGGCGGCTCCTGAGAGGGCTGCCCTTTGAGGCAGTTTTAGGCACCCTCTGCAGCCCCGCCCCAGCTGGTCATCTCCGTCAGTCTTCTGGCATGGGCTTTGGCCTCCAGGGAGGCTCATTTTGCACAGGCTACTGTTTGCTGGCTACAGCGCTTCAGTGCGCACAGCCCATAGTAAGTGCTTGGGTTAGTCCTATCACCTTTCCCTAGTGGCGTGTGCAGACCAGGAGAGAAGATCCATGAAACAGATCATCCCAGCCATAATCATGTAATTAAGCTCCGCGACAAGATCTGGGTGGGGCCTGGAGAGGACACTGACCTGGTTAGGATGGACTTCCCACACTGCCTGTGGTTACAGTTAAGCTGAAACTTAAGTGGGAAATCCGAGAAAGAGCTCGCGGACAGACTTTTCCACCGCTAGGTAGCAAAACAGAAAAAGGCAGAAAGGCAGAAAATAGTGGTGGCAGCAGGTGATATCCCGAGCCTGCCCCTGCTGCAGGTTCTTCCCATCCACAGGAGCTCATCAGTCCCGAAGAACCGTGCAGGATAAGTACCTTCCATCCTCACACAGGATGTGACGTGACGAGGTCATGTGGCTGCTGGGTGGTGGGATCTGAACCCAGGTCGCGTGGCTCATTATGATTATAATCCCTACATTATTGTGCTTAACCCAGTCAAGGCCTTTGTGACTAGAGCTATGACCAGTAAGTAAGGTAAGACTAGAACATGGAAGCCAGGCTGGGGTGGCCACTTAGGGGGGTCATGGAATGCCATGAACGAAGTTGCATTTTAAAGGGACCCATCTGCCTGCTGGGGAGGACAGTTCAGTTCAAGGGAAGATGAAGGCTGGCAGCCAGGAGAAGAACCGTGCACAATAGATGGAGCAGCAGCCATTGGGTCCCCACCCTTCCTGTGCAACGTTCACCTAGCACAGTGTCACTTCCTGTATGTGGCCCTCTCCTCTTCTGCACTGCTTCCCCTCGGGATCCAGGGAGATGTCATCTAGACCAGAACAGCATCTCTCAAGGGTGCTCTCTGTATAGTGGGTTCTCAATAATCAGACCAAAGGGATGGAAGAGGAGTATTTGCAGAGATAAGAAGGGAGACCTCTTACTGGGGAAGTTGACTTACACACGTGACTGTCACTGAGTAAGCTCCCTGTCTGTGGCTGCTACCTCAAACAGAGTAACTACTCAGACAGTCCTGGGGGGTCTATTATTAAATTTTCCATTTCCTCAGTAGCCTGAGTGACCAAAATTATTCACCAGCTCGACATTCTTAGTGAGTCAAGAGGTCACTAGCTGGTGTAACAGCATTCCTGTGCCATCTGCACGACCCTGGGAGTCTGCGGCAGCTGGAAGCTAGAGCGAGCCCTGACTGGGATGGAGGCTGGTTGCCTCTCTAGGCTCTGCTCATGACCTGTAGTGCCCCCGTGGTCCAGCATGAGAACACAAAGCAGCGTTTGGCTCAGCCTTCAGAGTTCCAAGCATTCTTAGCATCCCAGACATCTAAAAACGAGTATATTTGCTTCCACACGGGTAGGTCTCAGAGAGGTGACCATTTCTTAGCACCCTGCACTGTAGCTGAAACATGCATACTTTGTTAACTATGCAGTATCATTAGTGTGCTATCAGATGGGTTCTTACCAACTGAATGGAAAGACTTGGTTCAAACTCAGAACAGGGCTTATCGATCGATAGGTACAGTGCTTGCTATGCAAGCATGAGGACTTGAGTTTGAATCCCCAGAAGATACTTAAAGGTGGGCATGGTAGCATGCTTCTGTCATCCTACGGCTCCTGTGGAGAGAAGGGAGCAAAGAAGGGAGAATCCCCAGGAGTGTGCACAGCAGGGAACAAGAAGGCCCTGTCTCAAACAATATGGAAGATGAGAATTGACACATACTAGACACATGTTCTTGCTCTGAACTACATCCCCAGTCCCTATGAGGTAGCATCTACCATCATTTTGGATAGCCTGGATTAGTGTAGCCTCTCTCAGGGCTTGCTTTCTTTTTTCCTTCCTTCCTTCTTTCCTTCCTTCCATCCTTTCTTCCTTTTTTCCTTCCTTCCTTCCAAGATTTATTTATTGATTATATATACACTGTTCTGCCTGCGTGTATGTAGGCCTGCAGTCTGGAAGAGGGCACCAAATCTCATTACAGATGGTTGTGAGCACATGTGGTTGCTGGGAGTTGAACTCAGGACCTTTGGAAGAGCAGGCAGTGCTCTTAACCGCTGAGCAATCCCTCCAGACCCTGTCTCAGGATTTTCTACAAGTGATGTTGTCAATGGATAAAGACTTTTTTCAGATCCTCCCATCCTCAATTTATGCCATCATCCTCGACAGAGTAGAAATGCGATGGGCGGAGACACTTCCATTAGAAGAAGGCAGCCAATCCAGAACTACAGTGCACATCAAGCCTCTTCACATCACAGGGTCATTTGTGATGTGCTGCATCAGTATATTGTTGCCTTGATTATTCTTCCTCATCAGACAAAGAATGTTTCTCCTATTCCCTAAGTAACTTTTCTAGATAAGTGGCCTGCGAGCTTTTCGGCAAAGGCCACATAGTAAATATTTTTGGCTTTGCAGGCCATATGGTCTCTGTCGTAGCCCCTTCACTCTGTGGTTGAGGCGCAAAGCCAGTCCCAGATGGTATGTATAAGAGGGAGTGTGGCTGTGCTCCAGACACTTGATTTATGGGCCCTGAAACATGACGTCCACAAAGTTATCACTTGTCACAAAATACTATTCTAACTTTTTACATTTCATCCATATTCGAGAAGAAATCTTTCAAAAGTTTTAAAACACTTTCCACTCTTGGAGGGATCTGGTAACATCTCTCCACTCTTGGAGTGGTCTGGTAGCATCTCTCCATTCTTGGGGAGATCTGGTAACATCTCTCCAGCCTTAGAGCAGTCTGGTAACATTTCCTGGCAGACATGGGCATCATGGTCTCACAAACCATGGAAACTCGGACCTGCTGTGTGTGCTTGGGCCAGTTGCCTCTTGCCTGGGCATCTGTTACATGTCCTATGAAGCAGAGATCAGGACATCAGGTGACCTTCTCAGGATAGCTACTCATAAGTAAACTCTAGTCTAGCCTGTCTTAGAGTATTGCAATTGATTGGCTTTGGGGCTGTATCACTTGTAAATGGTTTAGGAAATTCCCTTCATAATAGTGTCCCCTCTACAGATCCACATTATGTCCCCAACACTTGCCAGCTTCTTTTCTTTCTCCTCTGCTCACAGAAATGACATGAGGTTTTCTGAACCAAAGTGGGGACCCTGCTTCTACATTAGACTCCCTCAAACCTCAAAGACATTTGTATATGTCTAAATACAAATAGTTTTTCATTGCCCTCAGGGATACGAGGTTAGGAACCATAACTTTTCCTAGCTGGCCTTAATATCAGCTCTTCTTTCAGCATTCCTGAGCTATCATAAATTAATTTGATGGGCAATTAAAATTTTCTATAGAGGGACTGGAGAGATGCCGCAGTGGTGAGGAGTAACCGCTGCTCTTATGAAAGACCTGGGTTCAATTCCCACACCCACATAGTGGCTACCACCGTCTGTAACTCTACTTCCAAGGGATCCTGAAGTGACCGCCACAAGCATGAGGTACACACATGGTTTACAGGCATACATGGAGGCAAATCACTCACACACATATAAAATAGTACACTTTTTAAAATTAAAAAAGAAGTAATATACCCTGTGTATAGGAGGAGTCGGCCTCAGCTCCTCAGCTGGGCCCTTGAGAATGTGAGCTGTGTGTAATGAAGGCAGACAGGAGCATGGGGTGAAAAAAAATTCTTCCAGAGTTGCTGAGAGGTTTGCATAAACTTATACATTAGAACCCTGTCCCCAGTCTAAGCAGAGGATAAATACGCGTTGTGTAATTATCTGCTGCCGTCATCTCTCTTTTCAATCAATAAACAAATTGCTGCTGAGGTCGGAAGCTTGGTAATGCCTGAGGTGCCATTCTGAGAAGTGACGCATCCCTGATGGACTGTGGGTGGGAAGCTTTCAGGACAAGGCTGCACGGAGTGGTGGTGGTTTGGGGTTCCGCACTGCTCTACAATAGCTCCGGGCAGCTAATCCTGGACTAGTCCGTGTTTGTACACTCACGAAGGTTCCACAGTGCAGGGGTTCAGAAGGACTGGTGAGTCCCAAGACTGAAGTCACAGTCAATACTTAGTTTTATTTAGAGAGGCTGTGTTGAAGTAGTATTATGCTGGCTTCAGGTGGCTTTGATGGAAATCGAGCACCTCCTGATTTAATGTTTAGTTAAGTGAACCATAAGTTTTAAAAAGGGTCACTTTTCTTGATTAGGAACAGAGAAAAATTATATGGAGGATGTATGAAAATGAGTAATACTGTTAGGATGGGATAATGGGTGATAAGGATATTTGTTTTAAAACAAAGAGTGGTTTTGCCTTTTATGAAAGGGAGAAGAAAGCCTAAAGCTATTATAATGTCTCGCCAACATAAATCCTCTCTATCGGGAAGCTAAGACTGCAGAAGCATTCGTCATTAAATTCAGAGCTACAGTACCAAGAAAGCAAAACAGAACAAAAACCTTAGAACAGTGGTTCTCAACCTATGGGTTGTGACCCCTTTGTGATTGAACAACCCTTTCACAGGGTCACCCAAAACCAGCCCCTCTTTTTTCCTTCAAAAGAGATTCCTGAATCTAATCTCCCTTGTTTAGCTTTTTCTCCTGACCATTACCAATAACAACTTGTAATCACCCCCTCCAAATTATGACAAACATCCATAACCCACAGAATGACCAAAAATCACCCTCCCTACCATTTGGGAATATGGGTATCATGTTCCCTAGACTGCTTCCCTTTGTCTGGGGGCAACAACATCTTTAGGAGACCATGAGAAAATTGGGATAATGATCAAGTCCTGGGAGAGCCAGCTGTAGTTTTTCTTTTTGTTTAGTCTCTGTGTGATGGGAAAGTGTACAGCTTATCTGAAGTCTTGACTGGAAAGCCTGTGAGGCTGGGCCATCTCAGTTAGCAACTTTGAAGTTGTTGTGGATGTAAAATTTTGAGGAAACTGTGACAGAGGCATTCTGAAAGGCTGGATCACCTGGACTACTTGTCTTTATTGTGTCTGGTCCTTTCTTTCTGAAAAGAAAGGTTTTATATATATATAAAACAAAATATGGAATGTACAGTGTATGCAAGTTAGTTAAAGATGATTTTTTGTTTTATGTTTGAGCAGATAAAAGGCATCAGTTAAGTTTATAAGGTTTTTTTTGGGGGGGGGGACTTATAACCAAAGTTCTATCCATACCATATGAAAGAATGGCATATAATCATAAGTCATGAAGACTGTAACCAACAAGATTTTCCTATCTCATCCAGTCTCAGAGTTGTTCCCCTGTAAAGGTATCAGCATGCATGTCACCACCTGTCCTGTAGTCCCTCCTGTCTTCTCCATCATGTCTGTAGCCAGGATCCTTATGAGTTCTCCCCCGTCAAATCTGATCTCTATGAACTGGGAATGAATCCATAGCTTTTTGATTCCTATGGAAACAAAGGCATAACCTCTCCCCTAATGCAACGTATTTTTCACTTCCATTCTGAAGCTAAGACATCTCTAAAGTATGTCGGTTGGTTTAATTAAACAGTGCCTTCCATAATCCAATGCCTCTCAGTAGCTGCATTTAGCTCATCAGCATCCAAAAAATTCAAAGTCACCTAGGCACCATACAGAATCCAGATGCCCTCTCTATTTCCTATCCTTCTGTGACTTATTCTTTATATTATTTTAATCCTTTTTAAAGATTTTATTATTTTTAAACTATTTTTTATGATTGTCTATGCCCATTTTTTTTACTGTATCCGTTTTAAGGTTTTCTTTTTCTGTACTGCTTTACTGTGTGTCTGCAGCCTCCTCTCAGCATGTGAGCCAAACCTGAAACCCTACACACATGGTATTGACTGACTCAAGCTCACAGCCAGCAGCCACATCTCTGTATGCCACTTCCCACCTGAGAGACTGCAGGACTAAGAAGTCACATCTGGCTCTGTGTTTGTGTGTTTGGAACTTTTAAAAAAGCTTTCTCAGGTTCTATGTGGAAATACATGCCCCACATTGAATGCCATCTAAATAAAAAAAAAAAATACGATTTGACAAAAAAAATATTCTGGATGTCCAGATGTTTAGATAATGAGCAGAATCAGCTTGACTTGCCACCCCCAAAACATCTGTGTGTGTGTGTGTGTGTGTGTGTGTGTGTGTGTGTGTGTGTACATGTGGCATGAGGGTACAGATTCATCCCATTCATGTGGAAGTCACAACTTAACTTCAAATGTCATTCCTCAAATGCCTTGCTTTATGAGACAGGGTCTCTCACTGGTCTGGAACTCACCATGAAGGCCAGGTTGGCTGGCCATCAAGCCCCAGGGATCTTTCTGTGTCCTCATCCCTGGAACCAGGATTACAAGCCTGTGCTATCATGCCCAGCTTTTATGCAAGGTCTAAGAATCCACCTCACATTCTCATACATGCACAACAAGCCCTCTACTATCCAGACTATCTCCCCAGCAGCCCTAAAATTGCTCTAGTTGATACGAAGAGAGTGAGTGTAGTCAGCACACTGCGGCAATCAGCACCTTGTAGGTAGGCGATTCCATCGTCCTGTCTTGGGCGATGTCATTCTCTCTGGGCTTGGCCAACCAGAGGTAAACCTTTTAGTGGCAGATAGTGTTATGATACTGAATGCCATAATCATCTCTTTGAGCCCATAGAGACTTTTACCAAGTTCTTCAGCACCTTGCTCACCAGATTTGTCCTTTGCTGCTCTCTGAAGCCAGGTATTCCCCCTCTGTGTTATGTTCTCTATGGTAAAATCCTGTGTTACACACTCATTGTCATAATAAATAGTAACCAAGTATCCGTAGCAGAACAGGCTCCTCAACACATAGTAGAAAATGCTGTGCCCATCAGGCAGGTGTGGACCTAACACTCACTAGAACATGCCCATGCGCAGATCCAGGTGAGGGGTGGCTGACACCTTGCTCTTGCTGCCACCGAGGTGGGAAGAGACACCTTTAATCTGAGCCCGACCCCCTACTGGAAGCCTATCCAAGGACACGGAAAAAGGACACTTTCACTCTTTGCCTTGCTAGCAAGTCCATTCCTTCACTGGCCATCTACTGAAGACCAGCTAAGACATCCAGCACTGTGCACTGAGCAACTTCTGGATTCTCAGACTTTTTGTTTATAGCCAACCATTGTTGGGTTGGGTGGACTATAGCCTGTAAGTCAGTCTAATAAATTACATGTGCATTTGTGTGTGTGTGTGTGTGTGTGTGTGAGAGAGAGAGAGAGAGAGAGAGAGACATACACACACACAGAGAGAGAGAGAGAGAGAGAGAGACATACACACACACACACAGAGAGAGAGAGAGAGAGAGAGAGAGAGAGAGAGAGAGAGAGAAATTTATTCTATAAGTTCTGCTGAGAGAGAGAGACAGAGAGAGAGAGAGAGAGAAAGAGAGAGAGAGAGAGAGATTCATTCTATAAGTTCTACTACTCGAGGGGACCCTGACTAATACCACCTACCATGTTTCGCCACTCCCAATCTGAGAGGGGACCTGTTTACCCTCCACCAGCAGTGTGGGGTGAACTGTTTACTCATGTCCCCCCAGTCAAAGCTTTGACCAGACTGACCAAATCAAAGGTTTCAACCCGACCCCTGTGAAATCCCAGGCACTTGCCTCCCCGATGGCCCGAAGGCAAAGCACCTTCACCTGCGCTCCTCCCTGCTCTTTCAGGGCTGTCTGCATCGTTGGCACACCCACCTGCTCCACATCCTCCCGTGGGGCACGCGGGGACAGGTGACCTTTTCTTCCTGACCTGAAAAAATCTGTTACTTTTTATTGTTGCTCCTTTGTTGTTGTTCTTCTTGAAGGGAGCTGCATATTCCTCCGGGCTATGACATTTTCATAGTTTTTTGTTTGTTTTAATTTTTTAATGAGAGAAAAGTGAGCTCTAGGAAAGAGCACTCAGCAGACCTCTAGGGTGGGACCTGCAAAGGTTCACCTGTTCTGCTTCTGGGACTAGTGTGTGACGTGGAAAGTTCCAGAGTCCTGTCCCTACCATTTCCATCCATCCAGAAGTCATCACAATGGAAATGAAATTTCCTGTCTGATGTGGGATTCCCCTCTGTGTGCTGTGAATACCACTGATTAGTAAAGAAACTGCCTTGGACCTATAGCAAGGCAGAACTTAGCTAGGTGTGGAAGACTAAACTGAATGCTGGGAGAAGGAGAGCAGAGTCAGGGAGAAGCTATGTAGCCCCACTGAAGATAGATGCTGGATGCGTGTTTTATATCAGCATTTATAGTATAAGAGGCCACGCCCAAGTAGGCGGGTAACTTAGAGGCTACTGGCTGGAGGAATTTCTTCAGCACCTGTCTAAGCTTTTTGTCTTGCTTTTCCTTTTAAACCATTGCCTGTAGGGACGTGCCTATGCTCTTGGTTCTCTGTGCTCATTTGTTCATTTGGGATTTTAGGTCATAAGTTGCTGAATCCATTACCAAAGCCAAAGGCAGACACAGTTTACCACTTCCGGTTCGTTGTATCATATAACTCACAAAGGATCTAAGTAATTTGCCAACACATGCTAGTACATGGATGGTTAATTATTCTACCTCAAAGTCTATGCATGTTTTCACAGTACAGAAGCAAACTTTTCATAATAAACCTCACCGAAAAGTATATCTACTAAAGGTAATTGCTGTTGATATCTGGTGTATATCCCACTGAGATTTTTCTAAGACCTCTATGACTACGTGGCAGCCGTATAATAATAAAGTAGCAGTAAATGTTTCAGATTATACACGCTTGTGTACTAAATAATTTAGAACACATTCTTGGTTAGTAAATCTATTCCTACAGCGCCCTTGACAATGGGAGCATAACATTCTCTGTATCTTGAAGCTTTCCAAAGGTCCTTTAGCATCAGCTGTATCAGAGCTCCCCGAATTGTGCTGCATTGTGAGAAATAGCCTACACATGAGTGTTTGTGAATACCTTGAATTTCTCATTAAAAAAAAAAAATTCAGGAACTGGAATTTCTGGATCAAAGCCAGGCTCATACCTCAGATCCTTCTCTGTACTGGGTATTTTTTTTTTATTGTTGATTTGAGGCAACCTAGAGTCACATTGGAAGAGGGAAGCTGTGATCACATTAGCCTGTGACAATGTCTATGAGAGATTGTCTTAACTGATGATTAATGTAGGAAAGCCCAGCCCAGGTGGGCAGCGCCGTCCCTAGACAGGTAGGTCCGGGCCCTGTAAGAAAGCTAGCTGAGTACGAATTGGAGACCAAGCTTATAAACAACCTTTGTCAATTGTTCCTGCCCTGAGTTCCTGACCTGACTTCCCTCAGTGACTGATTGTGACCTGGAAGTGTAAGCCAAATAAGCCCTTTCCTCCCCAAGTTGATTTTGGTCAAGATGTGTAGCACAGTAACAGCAATCAAATAAGGACAACCCCTGTGACTGTCTGTCATGGCCAGCGTAGGGTAGTTCCGTGATTCTCATTCAGGGGACATTTTCCAAGCATCAACCGTTTTTGTGACTTGTTATATGGAGATGCTTTTGTGATCTCAGGGACTCGACATGTGGGAGGTTGAAAGAGGAAGTTGAGTTAGGAAGGCAGCAGACCCCGCCTGTCACTCAAGAAAAAGGCTTGGTTGTTCTCGAAGATGAAGAAGTATATAACAAAATAGAGAAGCCACCTTACTATGATTCCACCACACACCGACAGCTGACTTGCACTGACATGAGCTTGCTTTCGGAGCGCCAGCTCTGACGTGCATTGACTAGGTATGCCATGAGTCATTTCACTGCCTGTGCATCAGTTCCCACCCTCAGGTGGGGATAACAGTAGCACTGGCCTTATCTGCCTGACAGAATGAGCTTTAAGTCTCCTGGTGGATGGGAAAGTGACTTAGGGACCATCAAGCTTTAATCGGTGCCCAACAAAGCAACTCGCTGATGTTGTCCCGGAGCGCAGACAAGGGCATCCGATATAATGGCTCTTCTAGGATATTGAAGAGAATGCTGGTCCTGAATTGAGACTTCCCCTGCTGAGCAGGAATGTGGGCAAACACAGATCCCACTACCTGACCTGGCATTCATCTTCAATGGGAGCTAATGGTAGGGGAGAGTGCACACTCAGCTCTCTCATGACCTAGGTTCAAATCCCTGTGGGTGGGCACGGCTCTGTGGTGCAGTTCTGCAGCTGTGCATCTGGTGATCATGGAATCCGTGTGAGAACTCAAAGGAATAAGGCCTCTAAAGTGCTCAGCGCACAGCTTGGCATTTTGCAGTGCATAAAACATTAGTATCATTGTTGTTATATAAGTCAATTTGGAGAAAAAGTGTATTTCTTCAGTCATTTGATTTATTGTAAAACAACATTTTTTAAAAAATTTTCCAACATTTTATTTGCTACATTGCTTTGTTTTTCTAATCAGTGAACATGATAGCTTTCTATTTTTTTAAAAAAAATTATTTAAAGGACCTGAGTTTGAACCTCAGAACTCATGTAAAAGGAAGGAAGGAAGGAAGGAAGGAAGGAAGGAAGGAAGGAAGGAAGGAAGGAAGGAAGGAAGGAAGGGAAACACTGGGCATGATACTATGTAGTTGTAATCCCAGCACTGAGGGTAGTGACAGCCCAGTGGCTGGCCAGCCTCCCCTGCTCCTATATTAGCTTTAGGTAAATGAGAGACCCTGTCCCCCAAAACTGAGGTAGACAGCTCTTTAGTAATGACTCCCTAGGCTGACCTCTGACCTCCAAACATATGCATACATATGAATGTTTGCTACATTTCCAATGATTGCATGAATGGATTTCATGAAAACATCTTTCTCTCATTTCTTCTTGTGTATCTAACGCATCAAGGGTTCCCCCTTGGGCTGGAAAGGAGATGCAGTGACATGCTCTGAGTCATACCATAGATCATCGCAGGCAGGGCTGGAGCTGCGTGGTTCTGGGGATCAGAGCCACCATCAGGCTAGCCTGACAGTCTTGGGGTTCTGGTCCCTGTGTGCTGTGGATACAGGCTGCCATGTGCTCACACTATGTGGTTTGTTTTGTAAACTATCCACCACCAAAGTACACCAGTCCTATTCATTAAACAAAGATGTATTTGTCTAGAGTTTTAGTGTCTGACCCTAAGGTTTCAGTAGAATAAAGGCTTAGCCGTAGAACTAAAGAAACAGCTTGCAGCAGAAGGCAGGAAGGAGGTTTGCTACCTCTGCCACAGCAGTCCTGGCCACACACTTCATGCAGTCATTTGGGTACCTACCTGCATCCTTCTAGATACTCCATTGCTTTCAAAGCTGCTGCCCCTGCTTGCGTGGTTGAAATGGGATTTCTCTTCATCTGCTTAGGAATGGGGAAGGATGATGCACCCCAAAATCTCTGTATTTGAAGTCAGAAGAGCAGCACCCGTGTCTATTCATAGTCTGCTTGACTTGCTCAAACCCAGTAACACAGCTAGGCCGAGCTGTAGAGAGGCTGGCACCTGCCCCTCACTAGCTAGTGACATTCAGCAAAAACATGGGGACTGATGTGAAGCAGGAGCCTGTCGTTCACTAAGGAAAAAGTGTTTGCTGGGAGACACGCAGTTCCTCATCATAAGTGAAAGTTTCTTGTGTTTGACTTTTTTGAGGGTCTCACTCTTGAATCTCAGACCGTTTGGAGCTCACCGTGTATTCCAGGTTAGCTTCAAATTCATGGCAATCCTTCTGCCTCAGCCTCTCAAGTGCTGAGATAGTGCAGGTTTGAGCGAGCATGCCAGGCTGAAGTAAAACCCTACTTTTTGGATTGTGTTGGCCTTCAGCCCACCTGAGCAGACACCCTCCGTATTCTGGAGGACAGATGTCCAGGCAGACGTAGCTGGTATGAAAGGAACACCCTGCCCCGTCCTCACCAAGGCTGGGTGCAACAGCAGATTGCAAGTCTCATCCTCTGGCCAGTGATAGCTCCTTAAACTTAGGCAAGGACGTGGTGTGAGATGAGCGGGAGTCACCGAACCTGGTGTCCTGGCCCATGGTTTTTGGATGCTGTGCTCTACTGACTGCAGGGTATAGGGAGTAGGGGACTGAACTTTACCAGCTCTTGGGGGCCCCTGCTGATGAGGTTCGGCCGAATGAACAAAGCCATAGATTGTTCTTCCAGATGGCTTCCTTATTTTTAGATCACTAAAACAGTTCTTAGAGTTCCTTCATTCCTTCCCAGCAATGGTCTCAGTGACTTCAGCCACGGGTGACGTCAGACCGTCCTGGAAAGATGTGCTGCTTGCCATGTTATCACATGGCATGAAGTCACATGGCATGAAGTCACAGTAAAATTCTGTCTGTGCAAGGTCTGCATTGTCATTTTGTCACAAGGAAATGTTTTCCCAGTTCCTGGGAAATTAGGAAATTGGGAATGGAAATGGTGCCAGGCTCCTCTCCTGGGACGTCTCATGCTGCACCTGCACAGCTGCAAAGACCAGGTGGAGTCACGAACCGCAGGTGACTCACCAGTCCACATTCCTTACCCTCAAGGATGTCCAAAGTAGAAACTGTGTGAATATTCTTACTAAAGGGATTAATGTTGCTGCTGTAGCCAATTGCAATTTGGTGACTCAAAACAATAGAAATAGGTCTGGTGGCCGGAAGTTCAAAGCCAAGGTGGGCCCTTCCATTCCCTATGCTCTGCTAGCTTTCACATTCTTTGTTGTGGAGATTAATTATTCTGCCCTTTTCCTCTCTCTGCCCAAGGCCACTTCTCTGGCTTAGATCCCCCTTCCACTTTCTGGTATAAGATCATCAGTCACTGGATTTAAGGCTTACCCTAAATTCTAAGTGAATTCATCCAAAGATCATCAACTTCATTACGTCTTCAAAGACCATATGTCCAAATCAGGTCACCTTTGTAGACGCCAAGGATTCAGACTTGGTATAACCTTTGGGGAGAAATAATTCAACTCTGTAATGTCATAGCAAACATGTATTAAAAAGGAAGTTAAATTCATTGCCACCAAGTCCCATGCTGTAAGCCGCACATTGATTGTAAGGACTGACAGCACCGAGCTCTGGAAATGCAGCACAGCTAGAGTCAGAAGTGGCGGACAATAAGCTTGCTGTCCTACAGAGGCGGTTCTCAGGCGTGGTGGCGCACACCTCTAATCCCAGACTCAGGAGGCAGAGGCAGGCGGATCCCTGTGAGTTTGAAACTAGCATGGTCAGGCTGGGGCTACATAAGAGACCCTGCTGAGATGGAGCGGGGGGTTGATTGAACCGGGCCCTTGTCCACACACAAAACTACTCCGTTTGCTCAGCTGTCCATGAAAGCCAAGGCTCCCACCTGCCAGCCACGCTTCCTTCACACATAAGCCATTCTTTAGTTCATTCAATTAGTTCAGTGATTTCCGTGTCTGTCAGCTCTCTCTCCGGGCTTTGTAACAGTTACCGTGCTTCTCCTTGGACACCTTGTCACACCTTTCCTGCTTTGTTCCCGTTTATTGTTCCGAAAAGCAAGACTTTCCAAAGCAAGTAAGAATAGGGCAGTTTGGCAAATTCAGAGCTGTGATTTCCGTGTGTGAGGTGCACAGACGTGTTTTCCTTGGCTCTCCTGTCTGTGGGCCTCCACTCCTCCACTGCACACCATGCCAGGTGACACGAGGCCAGTCCTAACAAGTTTCGGTCCCTTCTAGAGTAACTGGTGTCTCTCTAGGTTCATGATGGTAAGGAGTGATTTTTTCTTAACCTTCCTTAGCTGCTCAAAATCTTCATAGTCAATCAAAGAAATTTATAAACTTGTAACGATTCCTTTCCAAAAAAATTCTTCAAGGGATAGTGTAGCTGGGTTGAATGAGAGAAAGCATGAGGAGAATTTGAACCTGCAGCAGGGTGAGGTGGCCTTGGGTGTTCCCATCTGGAGCCCTCCGACTTCCTGCTCTGGAGTCTTCTTTGGGATTTGTCCAGAGGGTGTTTTCCCAGGAGGAGTGCTCAGTGCTCCTCTCCTGAGCTTCTTTGGAAATCTGGCCTCCATTCCTTTTGTTAAGGCCTCACCCCATTCAGAACAAGAGGGCCAGGAAGAGAACACTGTCACCCCAAAGGTGACACGAGCCTTGAAAATACTGTCTGTGTTTCCTCAGAGGTCGCACAGAATCTGTGACTTTGATCTTTCCACATTTGAACACACCTACGCCTATTGATTTAAAGGGAGCCCTGGTGAGATCTTAAATAAAGAGCAAGGCAAACGGAAAGGTAGAATTGGAGTTGTGTGCTGTCCCTTCTATGTATATATGTATGTGCATGTGTCAGGTGTGTGTGTGTGTGTGTGTGTGTGTGTGTGTGTGTGTGTGTGTAGCCAGAAGACAACCATGGGTGCCTGTCCTCAGTTTTAGTTAACTTTTTTTTTTTTTTTTTTTTTTTTTTTGGCTGAGATAAGGTCTCTTCCTGGCCCAGAGCTCCACCACTAGGCAAGGCTGGCTGACCAGGAGCTCCAGGGATCCTCCTGCCTCCTGCCTCCCCGGCACTGAGATTATAAGCACACTCTACCACATCCCACATTTTTACATGGGTTCTGGGCGTCAGACTAAGATCCTTCTTTTTAATTTAAGTTGTTTGGCCTCCTGAGTAAATTGGAAGCATGGGGACCTTGGGGAAGGGTTGAAGCAGGGGAGGGGAGAGGCAGGAAGGGGAGTAGAGAGAAAAATGTAGAGCTCAATAAAAAAAAAATACTTGCTTCAGGGACTGGAGAGATGGCTCAGCAATTAAAAGCACTTGCTGCTCTTGCAGATTTGATTCCCAGGATCCACATGGCGATTCACAACCATCTTTAACTCTGGGTTGATACCCTCATCTTGTACACAGTCATACACGTAGTAGGCAAACATTCACACATATAAACTAAAAATAAATCTTAAAACCTACTCTTTAGGTATGCTTTGGTGACATCATGAGAACAGGAGAGTGGCCCTGTTTCCTGGAGTTAGGAAGCATCCCTTAGACAGATCTCACAGCAGCAGTGATCCTGGGCATTGGTTTCTAAAAGAAAATTTCATTTATTTTAAAGCCCATGTCCAGGTGTGGGGGTGTGTTTTGTGTGTTTTACCATGTGTTTCTTTGGTTTGTGTGAGGGAAGCAATGGAGCATATACAGGCCATCTTCAGCAGCCAGTGTTGTCTCCTGAACTCTTGCAAGGCAGGATCAAGTGCTTGGAGAAACTGTGTCGGATGCCTGTGCCAGGATGAAGTACAAGTCCACGGTTACACTCTTTAGTTTGCTTCCTTAGCACCTGGTGGAGGTAATGCTGCAAAACCTTACCCTTGATTTTGATTTTAGCCAAATGTACAGGGCTCATCATTAAATGGTTTGGCACCTGGAATCTCTGAGGGACGGGCTGCTTAGAATCATCTAAAAGCATAAAATTTTGAGAACCGTGTAAAGCTGTTTGGATTGTGATTTTAGTTTTAGGTGTTAGCAGTCCTTTCACCAACAAATGACTGGCATTTGTGGGTGTGGAAACCACCTCCTGACCTGATTCTCCGGTATGCATGGGCCCCTTTCCTCTGTGCCCCCAGGCTCCCTGTGAGTATCTCAGTGCAGTACCTGCCACAACATCTTGGGTTTACAAACACAGGGCCAGCAGGTGCCAGTGAGAGGACCATTATTTACTAAAGCATTCACTGTCTTACACGGCGAGGCCCTCAGCGCTTACCTCAGGGAGACATTAGCAGCATCCACGCTTTCCAGCTGAGGGCCGGAAACCTGTTGTTCAGCCTTCCCTCTTGTCCTCCAACTCAGAGCTGGAGATGAGGAGCTCGTGGGATTCCAAGCTGATGTCTTCCTCATGCTGGTGGGAAAACGCCATGTCTCCTTGGAAGAAATGACCCAAACCACACTGGGAGCCATTCCACATCCACTGTGATGGCTCAGATCAGAATTGATGACGACCGAGTGTTGTTGAGGGTGCGGGGAAACGCCCGACAGCTGCAGGTGGCAGCAGACACCAGCGAAGCTGCTTCAACCGTGCTCCTAAAGTTAACTGTGGGATGACCACGTCACCACTCCTAGGTTTATTTTCTATGCCAGTTACTTTTCTTTGTGACCAAATACCAGACAAGGAGCCACTTAGAGGGAGAAGCATTTATTTTGGCTTATAGTTTAAGATGGTGAACAGGGACTGGCTAGATGGCTCAGTAGGTTGCAGGTGCCGTGCAAACCTGAAGACCCGAGTTCAATCCCCAGAACCCCCGTAAAGGTGAAAGGAGCAGATCAATTCCACAAAAAAAGTAGGGATACCCGGGGTAGAGATAGACTGAGGGAGGATTATTATGGAGAACAGGTGGGCGGAAGCATTCCTGACATGCCCTTGTCAAGTTCTGGTACCCAGTTACAGGGTTACTGCTTTTTGTCCCTGGGAACCCTCTGGACCTTCCATATTACATGCTACTACCTATTAAACTGCTGTCTTTAGGGATTCTCGGAGTGGGCCACCATTAGATGGAAAGAAAACTCAGTGAGAGTAAGGTTCTTGATGGCGTTTGACATCCATACTGTGCCTGATACAGAGTAGATGCTCAATAAATATTGATTGAGTCCAGGAATGTTAAACTGGCAGAATCTGTCATTGGGAATGGGAGAGATTAAAGCAAAATGGAACAACTAAACATTTAAGCTTTTTGAAAAAGCAAATGGCTAAGACAGATAAAATGACACTTCTGAATCAGCACAGTAAAGAAATTAAACCAGGCGGCTGCTAGCTTCTCCGCCATAGTGATGCTTCAATCATAGCAAACCTCGCCCACCTCCTCAGTACACTCTAAATACCTCCTTCCTTTACTGTTTACGCGTGAACACACTCACACAAAGTCATCAGTTAATGAGATCAGCTAATGGGGATGAAGTTCAGATTTATTTTATCTGCCACCCCACTATTTCTGAGCATCACCACCTTAGTTGAGAAAAAGAAAATCCTGCTAAATTTAATTGATTCTTCTTTAAAGTACTACTGATCAGTGGGAAGTAAAGATAATGCAATAAAGGCTGGGCAGTGGCAGTGCACACCTTTAATCCTAACACTTGAGAGGCAGAGGCAGGTAGATCTCTTAGTTCAAGGCCAGCCTAGTCTATAAATCAAGTTTCAGGTCAGTTACACAGAGAAACCCTTTGTAAAAAAAAAAAAATCAATAAATTATATTTGAAATAATCTTGTCAGTAATTTGAGAGAGTGATGAATATTTTAGACACTCATGTCTAAAATAAATTCAGGAAGACGAAATGGTTAAATAAAATCAAGGGAAAACTAGGAAACATTAGAGTCAAAGACTAGAAGACACTTGTAAAAATCACAAAAGACTCCAATAGATAACTTGGCAGAAGAATTAAAAAAGAGAGTTCTCAACAGAAGTACCATAATTAACAACTGTAAAATATTCTGGTAATCTAACAAATGATAAAAACTAGGAAAAAACTGAACTACAATTTCTCTTTTGTTTGACTAGCAAAGGCTTCTATCTTAATGAATAACAAATTGCTGGTAATGATAGAATACCAAGGAATTATTTTTTTGGTTTCAGAATGTATTGTCAATTAATACCACTCTTGGAAGTCAGTATGGCAACGTATATCAAAAGCGCTAAGATGTTTGTACCTATTCTATTTCTGGAAATCTCTTCTAAGAACAAAAAATTATTAAATTATATGTCTGAATATGCCCTTTGTGGCATTAACTTCCAATGGTGGCAGAATAATGATGCAAACCAACTCTTTTGTGCATTCATTTAAGAATTCTAAAGTCATGGCAACCTAACTAAGTTCATTTAACATTAAATGAAATAAAGCTGAGATTCTAGGTTTATATTTACTCTGTAACCATGCAGAATCAGGTGTGTTAATCCTCCAGAGGAAAGAGCACTGGAGTGGTGTGACTGAGCTGGGGGAGGTTGAGGAATGCCTTAAATTTCTTTCTCTTATTTGATAATGCAGTTACTTTAAAATGCTAAAACATCTTTATAAATAGATTTTTTTCTTTCTATGAGTTATGTTCCCTAGAATATTTATTAATATTATGTAGATTATTTCAGTCAATAAAAACCATAAAATGTGGGCTTTGTGGAATGGCTTTCAAATGAAAACACTAAAGAAGTATTTATTTTATTTTAAAATTTTAAATTTTATATTATACATATACATATATATGCATATATATGTACTTTGCTTGCATATGTGTCTATACATGCATGCCTGATACCCAGAGAAGTCAAAAGAGGGTGTCAGATCACCCAGAACTGGAGTTACAGCTGGGTTGTGAGACATCATGCAAGTGCTGAGAATTGAACCCAGATCCTCTGGAAGAGTAGCTGGTGCTCTTACCACTGAGCCACCTCTCCAATCCAAGTACTTACCATATCTTAATGATGCTCAAGACACCAAAGATCAGTTCTGCCTCTGCCAGCCCACTCAGGGTTTAACGGAGTCTCTTGCTTTTCTGATTTGCATATTTTAAATCAGACATTGAATCGGCTAAATACAAACTTGCTTCAAACAAGCCGTGAATTAACTTTTTTAAGTGTATCCTTTAGGGCTGAAGGAAGCAGATACTATTCCTGTTAATGTCTCTGTCAAAACCATGAATATCTGTTTCTTACATATTTAAATGCACTTGATTTAACGTGTGTGTGTGTGTGTGTGTGTGTGTGTGTGTGTGTGTGTGTGCAGGTGCACAGGCCTGCACATTTGGAGGCCAGAGGTCAACCTCAGGCATCTTCCTCTATCACTTGCCACCATTTCTTAATTTATTTTGAGTCAGTGTCTCTCACTGAACATAGAATTTTTCATTTCAGCTAGACTGGCTGGCCAGAGAGCCTGGGATCTACCTCCCTCTGCCTCCCTGGAGTTACAGGTGCACACCACCACACCTACCTTTGACAAGGGCTCTGGGGATCCAAACCCAGATCCTCATGTTTACATATCAAGCACTGTGCCCAGTGAGCAATCTCCTGAGACCCTTAATTAAATTTTTTAAAGAAATCATATCATTGAGGTCCAGTTTAGAAAACATGTCATTTTTCTCCCACTCTGGGTCTTGCCCTTGATCCCAAGAAATGTACATGATTATAAATCACTTTTTCTTGTAGCTATATCTGCTCAATTTGCCAATTCAGTAGACATTGAAGTGGATATGATCAGAGCTTTCTACCCGTTTCTCAGCCCCACTTTCTTAGGCATTTGAAATCTGGTGGTAGATTTGTTTGGGATGCCCGTTGGGCTAGCCGGAACTTGTTCCTGGATTCACACTTAGCTAAGTAGATAATGTCATATTGATCAGATATACTCCAGTTCAAAATAGTTCAAAGCACTATTGTAAAGCAAGAAGACTCATCTCTTTGGGTAGCTACATGGTTCCTAACTTCGCTTCCATTGAGGGTTTTGAGATTTTAGGATCTCAGGACAAGAATATGCTGTGTCATCTCCCTTGTCCCAGCTTTCCGTGCTGTGGTTGGGAAGCTGAGCAATTGGTTTCTTAATGCAATTGCCTGTGAGAATTGGATGGCTTCTTCTAGAATACTATCAAGTTGGATTGATTTGATAGCTCAGGCAGGTATTGAGACTCATTTAAAGAGAAAATGATCAAAGACAAAAATGTTTACCAACTCAGAATATTCTGAGAAGGCAATTTAGGTTAGGGCAGTGATTCTCAACCTTCCTAATGCTATGACCCTTTAATACAGTTCTTCATGTGCTGGTGACCCCCAACCATAAAATTGTTTTTATTTCTACTTCAACTCTAATTTTGCTACTGTTATGAATTGTAATGTAAATATCTGATATTTCTGATGGTCTTAGATGACTCCTGTGCAAAAGCCCTTCGACCCCAAGGGGTCGTGACCCCAGGTTGAGCAGCTCTGTGTTAGGGTTATGCTGGACTGATTTTTACATTGACACTGTTTTCCATCAACTGTTTCCCTTGGCCTCAGACTCCTGTGAAGCATCTAGGCCACTTGGATTTGACATGTGGGGCTGTGCAGAATTTCCCACACAACCTATCATTACCTTGGTTGTGATGGTGATGGTGGTGATGTATCTCTGTGCCCGTGTGCCTATGGCATTGCTCTACCTTTTCATGGATGTGTGTGCTGTTTGAGTATGTCTGAAGTTTTCCATAATGAAAAGACTTCGCAAAGCCCCTAGGCAGGCCAGGTTGGAAAAGCATAGTCTACTACTCTCACCAACAGGTGAGAATGGGAAGATATGGGTGCTGCATGCTTATTTTCAGAACCTGGAACGAACACCCTTTCTTCTGCTTCACAGACCTGTGCGCCTCACTCTGTGTCTCTCCTCCTCAACCTAGCATCTTAGAATTTAGAAAACCACTGAGAATTCTGCTCCATGTGACCCAACCAGTTTTTTTGTAAACATGGAGATTTTGTGTAAGATGTGTTGCCGTACAAATTTCACTGTCCAGGATACATCTGAAGTCATTCCATTAGGTTGTAGCTAGTTACTGTCTTTTCACACATAGATTTCACACATAGCTTTTGCAACTAACCAGCATGTGAATCCAGGGAGGGAGGGAGGGAGGGATGGATGGGTGGATGGATGGATGGATGGGTGGATGGATGGATGGATGGATGACAGATGATGGATGGATGGGTGGATGGATGAGTGGATGGATGGATGGGTGGATGGATGGGTGGATGGATACATGGGTGAATGGATGGATGGGTGGATGGATGGATGGATGGGTGGATGGATGGATGGATGGATGGATGGATGGATGGGTGGATGGATGGATGGGTGGATGGATGGATGGATGGGTGGGTGGATGGATGGATGGATGGATGGGTGGATGGATGGATATATGGATAAAAGTGCTGAGCAGTTCAGGTAGATATCTCTATTAAGCTGACAGAACAGCTCAATCCAAAGAACAAAGGATGTGACCAGTGCATCTCAGGCAGCTGAAAGAACAGACCGTGGCGTTACCCATTTCCCCTGGTTGGTCAGGCTTGTCAATCTGCCTTAATCTCCTGAAGCTCTTTAACAAAATGTACATTTCAGTCACATATCACGTAAATACATCTTATTGATTTAGTCAGGCAGCTGACCAGTTCAGTTGAAAATGCTTCAAATTGTTCGAATGATTTGGCTACAAGCCCCCAAGAGTAAAGAGAAGGAGGGGAAAGGAAAGGAAAGGAAGGAAGGAGAGCTGGGAGAACTATCTTGATTGTTACTTCAAAGAAAACAATAATTTATTTATTAAGAAAACCAAACTTAATGGTGGTAGTGGCACACGCCTTTAATCCCAGCACTCAGGAGGCAGAGTTAGACCTCTGTGAGTTTGGGGCCAGCTTTGTCTACAGAGTGAGTTCCAGGACAGCCAAAGCTACATGAAACCCTGTCTCAGACAGAAAAAGAAAGAAAGAAAGGAAACCAAACTAAAAACCATTTTTCATGGTACTCTCAACACAGTATTTCTGGCCACCAAAGCATGGAGTAGGCAACTCTCCAGAAGATTCTGGCTGAGTATCCTATACTTCAGTCCCAGCACCGTCCACCTGGAGATCCAGATCTCACGAGTGACGAGCTCGGTCACACTCGCTATCCCTGACTTCAGCTACAGGTCCACTCTATCCTAGCCACTCGGGTGGGTGTGCAATGATGTCTCATCACGTTTTGATTTGCAGTTCCCTACTGGCCAATTCTGTTGAGTGTATTTTTGTGTGTTTGTTGATCACTGTTCATTTTCATGGCATGCCCATGAACATTACTGGCCTGTCTCATGGTTGGGTTAGGTATCTACTGTTGGCCTGCAAGAGTACATGTGGCCTCCTAAGTGTGTGTGAGTGGGAAAACACCACATATTTTAATCTGCTCAGAGACATTAAGAACAGTTTGATTGACTCAGAGCTCCATACAACCTAATTTCAGGTACCATTCTGGTAGGGGGTAAACTCAGTCATTGCTAACGGATAGCAGTAGAGTGTCTACAAAATCCAGAATCAGTCTCCTGATCTTGACCTGTTGGCATGGTGGGAGGCCTAGTGAGGGAATACCAAGTTATCAGAGATATCTGGTTTACATTAAGAATATTTAGAAATTCATGAAGTTCTCATATTACATAAATTTAGAATTCCTCTGTGCAATAGGAAATATTTCACTGGTTCTGTTAGAGGATTTTTGTCTTCTAAGTTGTGTGGAAACTCAAGAGATAAGTAGCTCATTTGTGGTATTGTGAATTTTTCCAAAGGAGGAAAAAAACCTATTTCTCCTTACAGATAGTTGAAGGAAATTATCTTTTCTGTTTTTAAATGATCCTAATTGGCCTTCTCCATCACAGACTTGTAAGACTATGGAGTATGTACGAAGCTATGTTTATTCATCAGATGTCCTTAACATAAATATGCTGCACTTGATTATGCTAATTTCAGAAGAAAAGAAGATTAAGCTTGGAATTAGGCAAATATAAGCAAATTGCAATTGTGTATAAGGATTGCTGCTTTTTCTGGAAGAACTTCAGATCTTATCCCTAAATCTAATTAGCAGCTGTTTACTGGTCCACACGCACGGTCCTTTGCTCAGTTCTGCAACAAGTGCATCGTCCAGGTGAAGCGGGCACCAGAGTTCTCAGTCGGAATCCTCCAGCCTGCTCCAGGCTCAGCACAACAGTGTCCGTGAGCCACAGAAGCCAGAGGTCAACTGCTCAGCCATCTACACAAAGAGGAGGCTGTTTTTTCAAATGTGCAGAAATGGATCTCGCTGTCAGAAATGCTTTAATCAGCCAGTGCTCTTTGCCGTTCTAAATCTGTCCCGGAGCCGTTAGCGGTTTCTTGGAGCTGCCATAGCAAATCTACTGCAAGCCCATAGCTCGAAACAGCAGAATTTTACTCTCCCAGAGTTCTGAGACTACAAGTCCAGAAGCAGAGTGTGGGCTGGGGTGTAATCCCACTGCGGCCTCTAGGGAAGGCTACTTCCTCGCTCCCTCTCCTAGCTTCTGATGGTCCCCAGCCGTTTCTTTTTTCTTTTTTTTTTTTTTTTTTGGATTTTTTTTTATTCTTATAATTATTTAAACTTAAGTTTCCATTTCTGCCCCTCTTCCCAACACCCTCCCACTCCCCCCACTCCCTCTCCTCCTCCCTCTTCGTCCCTTAGGGCAGTCAGGGTTTCCTGCCCTGTGGGAAGTTCCAGTTCCTTCCCCCTCCCTCCAGGTCCAGGAAGGTGAGTGTCCAAACAGACTGGATCCCCAAAATCCAGTATATGCAGAGGAAACAGGTCCCAGTATCATAGTCAATGGCTTTTCAGAAAGACTTCGGGCCAGCCACAGTCAGAGAATCCGGCCAAATTCCGAGAATCTGGTTAGATCACCTCCTCGTTCAGTCCCAGTCCAACTGGCCTTGGTAAACTCTCATTAGATCCGTTCCCTTGTATCAGTGGGTGATAGCATCCCTCGCAGTACTGATTTCATTTTTCATGTTCTTCCTCCTTCTGCTCCTCATTTGGACCTCGGGGGGCTCAGTCCGGTGCTCCAATGTGGGTCTCCGACTTTATCGCCGTCCTTCGCCAGATGAAGGATCTATGGTGATAAGCAAAATATACATCAGTATGGTTATGGGCCACGGCCGATTCAGGCACCCTCTCCTCTGTCCAGAGAACAATCTGGGGGATCTCTCCTTGGACCTGGGATCCCATATATAATCAAGTCTCCTGTAAACCCTAAAATGACTCCCTTAGTTGAAATATATTCTTCCCTGATCCCATATTCATCCTTCCTCCCTCCCCCCCCCCATCCCAGGCCACCGAGCTTTCCCCGTTCCTCCCCCAGCCGTTTCTTGGCCCCTGACTCTATTACTCCGCCTTTGCCTCTTGTCCCATGCCTTTCCCATCCTCTCTCTCCCTGTCTATGTCTCTCTGTCTGTCTCTCTGTTTCTCTCTCCCTCTCTCCCCTCATCCCTCCCTCCCTCCCTATCTTTTCCTCTTTCTGTAAGAACCTAAACCCTAATCTAAATCCTGAATCAAGTGTAACCTCATCTTACTTTACCTAATCCCTCCTGTAATGCTCCTATTCCCTGTTATTTGGAGGAGTATGTTTGTACATTTCAAGACATGTGTTTTTAAAACTCGAGACAAAGATTGGTGTTTTAGAAGTGCCTGTGTACACTGGAGACTTGGGCATACACCCCTTTCGTTCCGGTTCTCTCTGAACTTACAGTTAACTAAATTTGTTGGTGAGTTTTCAAAATGGCTCTGTATCCTCCTTGTTATTATGACGGGATCTTGTGAAAAGCACACACCTCAGTATCAGCCCCAGGGTGCCTGATGTGCAGGATTCTCCAGCTATATGAGTTTAAGTTTCCTCATCAGTAGAAGTAATTCACTTACCTTACAGCATTGTGGAGGCTAACAAGTGCTATGTCAAAGTATGCCAACTACTAATTTTTCAATAAACTAATATCTATCTATCTATCTGTCTGTCTGTCTGTCTATCTATCTATCTATCTATCTATCTCCTTTTCTCCCCTCTAATTTTCTGTTTGTTTGTTTTTTACTTGATTTAGTTTGGGGATTGTTTCTTTGCTTGCTTGCTTTGAGGCAGATCTTTTTATTGAGCCCAGGCTGCACTTGAATTTGTAATCTTCCTGCCTCGCCCTCTAAATGTTGAGGTTGCAGATGTGTGCAACCACATCTGGCCCTTAATTCCTCTTTTTATGAAAAAAAAAAAAAAAAGCTCCTCCAGGGATGTTCCTGTGCTTTCTTGTCATTGCTGCCAGAGACGGTTTGGGCATAGATGTAGCATGGATACCTGTCTTCCCAGAGAGACACTGGTTCTTATCTCACATCTACTAAGAGATGCATGAAGCACTAATGGCTGCTGGTACATGTGTGTGCCGAGTGCTGCAGACATGTAGAGGTCAGCACGACCGCTCTCCCTGGTCGAGCGAGCGAGCTTGCTTCAGGCAGCTTTGCAGGACACTTCTCTATAATAGTTCTGCTTCTCTCACCTTTTTTTTTTTAAAAAAGCTCAGATTGGATCCTTTTTCCCTCTCTGAACTATAGACTCAATAACAAGACTAAGTGCTGACACAGCCACTGAGGCTTTTATTGTTGGGCAAGGATGGGAGCAATGGGAAATAAACCTGTACATTACTTCTCCTCCTGTGTGAGTCGGGAGGTTACGGCCACTGGGTGAAGTCAGTGAGAGGGAGGGAGGCTGATAAAGGGAAGGACATCCGTGTGTTTTCTCTGGGAGTGGGTGGACTTTGGGACCGCTTTTTTATCAGTCTTCTGACACTCTTATGCCACGGTCAAAGCCATTGGCAACTGTCATGCCTCTGGGGTCGGGATGCAGATGGAATTATACTGTAGTAAACTCGGAGTCCCTGGAGGGCACTCAAGCCAAGATTCTACTGGCTTGGGCTAGATCTGAAGAAGGAGTCCTGATCTAAGATGTCCTGTCTCAGCAAGAATGGGGAAAGGGGGGCAGAAATCTAGCTAGGCAACCAGCTTAGGGAGGAGGTGAACCCCCAACCTCCTCTGATCACACTCGGCTGTGACCTGTGTGCTCCCCCTACCCACCTGAGTAGATATTGACATGGAACATATTCTTCCTCCACTGGAATGAGAGGTGACGTTTCTAACAGTAGAAAGGGTAGCACTGGGGATCGAGGGTCTGGCCTAGGATAAGGACCATGGACATAATAACCCTGTTGCTTGGGTAAAAACATTTTCCCTCGGAACAACATCTCTGAAAATACATTTTGAAGCAACCTATTTATTTGTAGAAAACTGTCTCTCCTCCAAGCCTGAGAGGAAAATGAATAATTTACATCTTCGTTTGGATTGCCTCCCACTGTAGCCCCTGGTCATTCCAGGAGTTGCAAAGATTTGGAAAGAGATGTGAAGCTGGACCAGAGTTGGGCCTCCATGAACCACTGAAATGACCATCTGAGCCACTGCCTGAGCCTCTCCAGGGACCCCCTACTTACAGTCCAACATCGTTGAGGGCTTTGCTTATAAATACAGAACTATGCAAAGCTGTCCAATGCCTGGCTCGACCTTCCCGTCTTGCAGTTTTAATCAGGAAGCCTCACTTCCCTGTTCTGAATCCAATCTCAGATGGCAGGAAACACTCAGCATTTTATCATTTACAGCCTTTTCTTGGGGTCCAGTCAGAATTTCCTACAGTGGGAAAGAATGAAATAAAATTATAACCGCAGAAATATACCTATCCCGTAGAAGTAAATTAGCATGTTCGAGTGTCTGTGTGGTTTGGTTCTCATCTTCCATTCAACATGCCAGCAATGATGATACAAAAGCACATCACACACTGAGCCGAGTCTTGATTCTAGATCCATCTTGACACCTGAATGTAGCTGAACATCTCAGAGAGCATCCTTCCTCCTCCAGAACGAGTGTGAGGTGCAATGACAAGTCCCTCAGAAATGCCGAGTTTCCGACTCATTTAGTCATTCGGTTCACATCATGGATGTCTCGTGTGCATGTGATTGAGCTCAGTAACCTGACCAGGCCTGTGAGGCTGCTACCTTGACCTTGGGGATCCATCAAAGCTAGACCTAGAGCCAAGTGAAGAAGCACACCCCAGATACCAGTGCTCTTCCCAAAACGTTGGTGCAGTCAGTACTTTAATGAGACAGATTCACTCTGAGCTGTCTTCACACAGTTAATTAATTGGCTATTATCATAGTAAGTGCCATAAGCCTTTATTCCAGAGGGATCCAAATGGGGGGGGGGGACTTCCAGGCTATGTGATGAGGAGACTAAGGGGTGGGAGGACTGCGAACCATGAGGTGTCCCCAAGAACTATGGGGAACTTCCTGTGACAGCCAGTGACAGGATGGGTCATGTTCAGCCTCTTAGTAGGAACAAGAAGTTAAGCTTTTATGTGACCGGGTCACAGGTTGGAAAGCGAGGGACACAGGGTACTGAATGGCTCATGTGATGGTTATTCTTGGCGGTCAACTTGACTACCTATGGAACTAAAACCCCAAGATAAGGGCACACCTGGGAAGGATTTTTGCATAATTTCAAGTAGGAAGATCCCCTTCTAATCTGGGTCTTTGAGTTAGGGAAACATGACTGTAATCCAGATCTTTCAAAATGGGCAAAGACAGGCCATTAATCTACAGTTTGAGGTGGGAAGACACACCTTTAATCTGGGCCACACCTTTTGTTGGAAGCCTGCATAAGGACTTGGGAGAAGGAAGCTTGCTCTTTACCTGCTTGCAAGCAAGTCCAGTTCTTAACTGGCGTTAGAGCCCAGTCTGAACTCTACTATACTGAACATCCAGCCTCAAGGACTGAGCAACTGCCAGATTCCTAGACCTTCCATTCACAGCCAGTCCTTCTTGGATTAGCTGACTGCAGCCTATAATCCATTTTAATACATCCAATTTATATATATATATATATATATATATATATATATATATATATATGTATATGTACATGCATATATACAGAGAGAGAGAGGTTCATTCTATAAGTTCTGTTACTCTAGAGAACCCTGACTAATAAAACTAATAAAAAATAAATAAATAAGTTCCTCATTAATAATTCTGATTGACAGAACATTAATAAAATGGGCCTGTGAAGCAGTGACGTGGAGCGCATTAGAGCACGTCGGTCTGTCTTTTCCTGATGAGAACTGCGAGGTCCCAGGATCAAAGGCAGCAGATGCTCAGGCAGGCGTTTCATCCCGGGGTCTGGTGGGGGCAGGATGATGGATTCACTTCTCAGAGTGGAAGCTCTGGGCGGTTTCGAGTCTTTTGATCTGTCTTCGTACAGGCTGTTTCCTTCCTGTCTGTAATTCCGTTTTGTGGCGTTTTCCCCTCTCCCAGCTCATTGGCTCAGTTTGAAGCTGGACTGTTTTCTTCTGAGGGCCTTCACCTAGCCGCCCCCAGAGGCTCCTCTTGCTATCTGACCTACACCAGCGTCATTGTTATCAAAGCAGGAAGATTACAGGACCATTGAGATCAAACAGAGAGCAAAATATGATGGCGAACCAGGGACCGGCCAAGGTTTGTCCCTAATGGGCCTTTTGCATCCATTCTGGTGAATTATGCATGAGCTGGCTTGGAGCTGTCAGCCCAGCTGATCTGCCTCCAGCTATGGAAGCTCAGACCCAAATAAGGAAGGAACTGCAGTGGCTTCCTGGCTGTTGCCACAACAGGCTAGTTGTTTAACCTCAGTTTTTGAGAAACCTTATTGAAGTTGGGCTGGCATTCCATGGAACTGTTTGCTGCCTGCCACGTCTTCCTTTGTAAACCCCTCCTAACAATCACCGAACACTGGGAATAAAGCATTCTTATGACTGCGGGACCCTCGGAACGGCTTACTGTACAACACGAGATAAACTCTCATTGTTTTGAGCCAGTGATAAAAGTCTGTCTGGCCTTGGAGGAACCATCAGAGTGTGTTCTCAAGAAACTTTCTGGGCCCAAACACATTGCTTCATGGTGTTGACCCCAAAACATAACTCTCCCCCCCAAAGGGGATTAACAGTATCTTATCCTGGGGCCAAACAGGAATGACCATGTCCCCGAGACAGAGATTTAGATAACCTAAAATTCCATTTCCCAATGCAGAAGCAGTTTCATCGTGCTTGTATGGTAATGAAAAAAAGATGTAAAGCAAGACACTTGTAAAAACATATCAGGCAGGCAGGTAAAAGCAGAGGCGGGAGTCTCTGCTCTAGGCCCCAGATGCATCCGATGGCATGTGCAACCTTGTGGTTGGCGAGGGCTAGGTATCTGTCCATTCCAAGGAATTTGCCTAATGGTCACAATGATGTCAGCACACACACAGAGGAAGGCAAGACAAGGCTATTCCCAGGGCTAAAGCCGTCCCCTGATAGTTTGGGTCTGGACTTGTCACATTCCAAGCTCTCCTTCGTCATTGAAGTTCTGGTCAGTTAATCGGCCTGGCAGAAGGTTCAGCGGAACTCTCCTTCGCTGTGAACACAAACACGATGAGAAGATAGCACATTTATTTTTAAATGGAGGATAACTTATTGTCTGGGCACTCTCTCACAAGGGTCTTGTAGTGACAACGTTGAGATTGCCTCTATTAAATAGTCTTTCATGTGCTCATTCATTCATGCATGCAGTCATTCCTCTGTGTATTTCATTTCTATATATTTTATGTGTATGTGTGAATACACACACACACACACAGAGATGATCAGGAGCCTATTATTAGGACTTTTTTTAAATTGTAATTTTAAGTTCATGACTTAAAAACTTTAAGACCAGCTCAGTAGTGTTGGCACACACGTTTAATCCCAGCACCCAGGAGACAGAAACAGGTCATCTCTGAGTCTGAGGCCAGCCTAGTCTACAGATTGAGTTCCAGGACAACCAGGGCTACACAGAGAAACCCTGTCTTAAAAAAACAAACAAACAAACAAACAAAAAAACCCTTTAATACCAGGGATACTTTTGAAGATGCTTATCATCAGGGCCCCCAGAGACAACCAGCAAACATCAAATCACAAGAAAGTGGGGTATCTGAAACTTCCTTATAGATCCTAATAAGGCATTTGGTGACTACAGTGACGTCGTGTTCCAAGAGCTGCGTGACAGTTAGGCTGGGACACAGGCTTTTGCTGAACAGCTAAGAGAAATGAAAGTAAGGAGACTTTGCCCGCCTTCCTCAGATACAAATATTTCTGCCTCTGGCCATTCCCACTCTTCCTTTTGCCCATCTATCTACCCATCCACCCATTCACCCACCTTATCATCCATCCATCCATCATCTTAGTTCTCTTACTCATTCCTGAGACCTTTAGATCTAAAATAGGTAAGGCGTGGGTGATCTGTGCAAGTAGAATTTATCTCATTGAATTATTAGCCCAAATATCACATGTCCTTTCTTCATGAATGAGAGAGGCTTTCCAATTAGGAAACAAATCTTGTAGTCCTTGAGGTTTACTCTTGTAATCTCAGTCCTTGGAGGACCTCAGGTCAGGAAGTTGTCAGGCAGAAAGGTGAAAGTCTCTGCTTCTTCAGCATCTCCTGAACTGTTGCATTATGGGAGCCAGCCCTACTTGCAAAAATTAGCACAATGGAGTCTCTCCTCACTCTGTTTCCTTCATCTGGCCACATAAACTATTCCAAATTGGCCTGTGATCCTGGCAGGCATCATGGGTTCCAAGTGACTGTGGGACTAGGGAAGCCCCAAAGCCAAGTGTGTGGACAAAGCATCAGACGCTTTTAGCAGTGAGTGCATTCACTGGCTGTCTCTAAGTATGGCTGGTGATTTTTCTTTTCCTTTTTGTCCCTGGTAGAAAGTGACAGTTAGATGCCTGGCACTTTCACACGGCCTATTTTCCCCATGGGAAGTTGTAAAAAAATATCCATTAAGGCTGGTTTGTATATGCAACAGAAGGGCATAATATGCCCCTCAAATGAATATCATTATCTTCATCCATGAAGTGAAAGCCCATGAGGGATGGCAGTGCCCTGCAAACCCCTCAGAGCCTCAGCTCTTGGCAAGCTCCAATGTGTTGAAACCAATCCCTTCTCCCTCCCCGACTTAGTGTCTCAAGGCAAAATCCTCATTAGCAGATGTTTGAGGAGGTTTATAACTGTCTCTTCTAAGCCTCTGAGAGGGTGAGGAGAAAGGAAACTGGAGGACATGCATCGTCTGCAGAAGGTCTGGAAGATCCTTCTGTCCGCATTCTCTCCGCTATCCCTAGTGCAGGAGGTGGACTATGACGTCAGTGTTCGTGAGTCAGCGGTCACATGGAGTCACACGTGTCACAGGTCGACAAGCACTCGTTCTGTGGAGAATGGGCTGTTTGGCTTTCAACACAACGACTTTTCAACAGCCGTTCCCCACTGTTCTGTGTCACCCGCTCCCTGAACAGCAGTAAGAGAAGCTATCCGCTCTACTTTGTTCTAACAAGATGGGCAAAATCTAACAACCACCCTGCTACTCGCTGGGAAACTGGTGCCTGGCTTTTGTCTGTTTGATTGTCTGGTTGTTTGGTTTGTCTTGGAGAATATGAAAACTCCACCTCCCTCTTTCATTTGCTACAAAGCTCCATTGAAAAAGAGGAAACAGGTTTGTCTTTGGTCAGAAAATGGCTGCTTCACCTCTAGTCAGGCAGATAAAGGAGGCAAGCGACCTAGGACGAGACCGTAACCGGATAGTGTGACTTTCCCACAAGTGCCCAACAGCTTTGCGTTGGGGAGCAATGCTTTGTGGCCAACCGAAGCTGCAAGAGAATCCCTAGGAATATATGTTGTCAGCTGATGTCACTCCAACGAAATCAGGATCTGTTCATAACAGGGAAAACAGAAGGAATGCGTTTTGGTGAGCGCACAGGTGTTTGCCATGGAAGGGTTAAAAATGGTGTGTGTGTGTGTGTGTGTGTGTGTGTGTGTGTGATCTATGCATGTGTGTGTGTGCACACTTGGAAACCAATGGTCAATACTGAGTGTCTTCCTTTATCCCATCTTATTTCTTTAAGGTAAGGTCCCTTACTGAGCCTGAAGCTCACCATTTGGCTGGATTGGCTGGCCAACAAGCCTTCATGCCCATCTTCTCTGTGGGGCTGGAGATCATGTTTGTGCAGCAGGCGCCTTACCCACAGAGTCACCTCCCAGCCCCAAATGAAGTGACTCTTTAGAGTCAAACTAAGGACATCTTCAGTGTCACCGAATTCAGATGGCTGGCTGTCAGCTGGCCTCAGGAAGGGTGTATGTACTGTTGTCCCCGGGGAGCTGCAATTTCTGCCCCATCCTTTTCTTAATTACTCTGTGCATGTTTGTGCGAGGGAACAGATCTATCTTTCAGCTAACAAAATAGCCTGGAGGCTCGGAACACATTTTATCATGGAACATCTGAAAATAACTCGACTCTGAAGTACCACGATGAAGTTGACCTCTAGCAAAAGGGTAAAAATAAGGCTTTATCCATCATCAGCATGAGTTTAGCCAATTTCAGTGACTTAGTTCTAGCAATGTTGGCATCTCTCCTATCAGCCTTAACCACCAAGAGCTGGTCTGCAGAGGAACTGACCATTCCCAGGGGAAGACTGGCCTTGGCCTTCATGTTCATGCCAGAAGAAAGCGGCTCCCTGCTGGGTTCATTGAGCTGTCCCAGTCAATTATATTTTGGAAGATCAGGGATCCAGCAGAACCAATCCCAGAGAATGGCCGGGTGATTAGTTGTATTGAATTGCATGTTCTTGGGAACACTGTAAGATCTGAAGTTCCAGTGTGTCTTTGAGTTTGTCCCTCAGAAACCAATCAACAGCACAATTTTAACTGTTGAAGCATTTTAAAATGCAGCTCATTCTTCTCTAGGAACCTGCGAACTGCACTTGATCTCTGTGCTTAAATGCATTCTTTGCTCCAAATTTACAGTTGTAAAGCCTATTATAATCATTTAAACCCAACTACCTAGATTACTTAAAATTCACCAGGAGGATCATTTTCTCCACATCAGAAGTAGAAATCTAGCTGAGCACGGTGGTACCAGCCTGTAATTGCAGCATTCTAGATGCCGAAGCAGGAGGATTGCTATGGGATTGAATGAAGCCAGCCTACATTACAGACATAGGCGTTCCAGGTCAACCTGGGTATGAGACTCTGTCTCAGAAAGAGTAAGGAAGGAAGAAGGAAGAAACGAAGGGAGGGAGGGAGGGAGGGAGGGAGGGAGGGAAGGAGGAGAGAAGAAGGAAGGAAGGAAGGAAGGAAGGAAGGAAGGAAAGAAAGAAAGAAGAAAAGAAGGGAAATTTAAAAACTAAAAAGCTCTTTTCACATCTTCACTAAAACCAGGATTCCTCACAAGCATATGTCTGTTGGAGAGAGTTGAGCACAAACACTGTTTACAATGCATGGTTTATTGACATGCACTCTCCAGGCAGATACATTATAGCTGGACTGCTGTTTTCCTTGAAAATGTCAGAGCCATCAGAGGACGACAAGGAAGGGCAACAGCTTCTGCTGCTTTGAGGTACAGAGGTCCTAGATGTCACCAGGACAGTCTCCCTGGAAGTTACCTGGGTGGGTGTCCCACAGTGATCTGAGGTCCTCAGATATGTTTGCTGTGTTAAACTGCAGCAGAGCTTTGTAAGCTAGCTTTAGAGGGTCCCTTGCAGGGGTCGGTCTGGGAAAGCAAAAGACTAGGGCTGTGGAGTCGGCACAGGTGGTGAGGTACTTGTTGGGCAAGCTGGAGGAGCTGAGATCTTAGCCCAGCACCCATGTAAAGGCCTGGCATGGTGATGCATGCTTACAGTTCTAGCACAGAGGGCTTAAAGACAGATGGATCCCTGGAGCCCACTGACCAGCCGGTCTAGCCAATTGGTGAGACTGAGCTTCAGTGAATAGACCCTGGTTCAAAAATATAAGGCTGAGAATGATTGAGGAAGACAACCAACATTTGATCTCTCTCTCTCTCTCTCTCTCTCTCTCTCTCTCTCTCTCTCTCTCACACACACACACACACACACACACACACACACACACACACACAAAGTAGAATAAGAATTACATTACAGCCCCATCCTCCCTCTCCCAATCCTCAGGAATTCAGTGTGGCTCATAGTTAATTGCCCACAGACAACGGCCATCTCCATCTGTAATCCTAGAAATAAGATCAATAATAACAGAGTCCAACCAATTACAGATATATTAATGACCAAATCCTAACGCAGCAGAACAGATGGAGGTCCCCAAACATGCCTCACTCCATTTAATCTGTGCTCAAGAATATAACAACAGGTATTACAAAGAAGCTTCAAAGGAATCGTAAGATCTGACGTGTGATGTTCACCCTTCCTTGTGATTGTACTTTTCTTGTTTCTCTTTTTGTTTTACTTTGGAAAATCAACATTCCCCAGAAAAGAAAGTGTAGGAATAATACTTTCAGGGTACTAAGCTCAATAAACACTAAGATGCTGCCCTTCCTCAGGAAGATGCTGATGTGGAATCCCCATAGCTTACTCAGCCTTCTCTACATGTTTCCCAGAGGATGGACATTAAGATCATTTCTTATCCCAGTATCCTAGTCGGAAAGCCTCGCCATACCCTTTTGTTTGATACAAAGATGTGTTGTAAGGGGGCCGCTTGTTGGTTTCCCAGCTACCCAGACTCCTGAAATAACCACACAGAAACTTTATTAATTAAATCACTGCTTGGATCATTAGCTCTAGCTAACTGACTAACTCTTACATATTAATTTAACCCATTTTCATTAATCTGTGTATCGCCATGTGGCAGGGCTTACCGGCAAAGTTTCAGCATGTCTATCTCTGGTGGTGGCTCCATGGCTTCTCTCTGATTCTGCCTCCTTTCTTCCAGCATTCAGTTTAGTTTTCCCCACCTACCTAAGTTCTGCCCTATCAACAGGACAAGGCAGTTACTTTACTCACCAATGGTAATCACAGCATACAGAGGGAAATCCCACATCAAAGATGGTGAAGTGTTTTATCTTCATACCAGAAAACAAATGCTGTCCTTGTCAGATAAAAGGTCTAGAATTTTCCTACATGGATTATGTAATTACTTGTGGTCCTTTGAAGCTTACTCAAATAAATTTTGTCAGATATGGCTGGACTAAGTAATCAATGGAAAGTGTGGGGTGGGGGAGGAACCAGGGAGTGATGTTGCAGACAGCAAGTGTGAAGAGAAGATGACAGTCTAGAGACAGGAACTACAAAAACAGCTTCGAACCCGGGTGTAGGTTCAGGGTTCTCTAGAGTAACAGAACTTGTATTATAGCATATATACATATGCATATATAAATATGGAGATTTATTGAAATGACTTACAGACTGCAGTCCAGCTAACCCAATAATGGCTGTGAACAGAAAGCCCGAGAATCCAGTAGTTGCTCAGTCTACAAGGCTGATGTCTCAGCTGGTCTGCAGTAGATGATGGAGTCCCAAAGAAGTCGACTCTAACGCCAGTGGAGGGATGGATGTGCTGGCAAGGCAAACACCCACAACGAACAAAAGTTTCCTTCTTCTATGTCCTTATATAGACTCCCAGCAGAAAGTAGAACCCGGATTGAAAGTATGTCTTCCCGCCTCAAGATCTAGATCAAAGGCATGTGTCTTCCTGCCTCAAAGGTCCAGACTAGAACTGTATTCACCCACTTCAAACCCAGGAGGAAAAAAAATAAAAGAAAAAAACCACTCACGGGTGTGCGCTTCATTTCTGGATTGCCGTTCATTCCAGATTGTCAACCAAAAATAGCCATAACACAGGGTCTAATTTAGACTGGGGTGGGGGTGGAGTGTTAGCATGAAAGGCAAGTTCAAAAGGGACACCAACCATAGCCATTCTGTGTAGAGTGAAAAGTCCATCTCTGCCATCATGGTACTTGGGTCAAGGAGGAGAGGAAATGGCCATCAGTTCCAACAAGCAAGGTTTCACAGGGCAGAGAGGTCTAAATTGCATCTTCCAGGTCAGGAACCAACAGTCACCTATGTCTATTTAAATTTGCATAAATTAAAATAAGCAAAAATTTAAAACTTCAGTTCCCCAGTAGAAGTTCATTTTCTTTGAGAATTCTATGCATATATACATGATCATACCCATTTCCTATTTCCTTCCTGTAGCTTCCCATGCCTCTTCCAACCCATCCCTCCCAACTTCATGTCATCATCATCTATTTTCCTAATAATCCACTAAGCCCAGTGAGTGCTGCCCATATTACATGGGGATGAGGCCAGACACTAGGACAGCGTTCTCAGCCTGTGGGTCACAACCTGCTTTCAAGATTGAATAACTCTTTCACAGATACAGCCTAAGACCACAAGAAAACACAGATATCTGCATCGGGGTTCCTAACAGCAACAAAATCAGTTATGAAGCAGCAATGGAAATGATTTATGGTTGGGGATCACTGAGGAACTGTCTTAAAGGATTGCAGCGTTAGAAAAGTGAAAACCAGTGTACTAGGGCATGGGCTCTACCAGTGGTCCACACCACCAAAGAATAATGGTGCCCCTCCCCAGCAGCCATCCACTGCTGTAGCTCTCAGTAGGAGCTGGGACCTAGAAAGCCCACTGCCCCCGTCTAGTTCAGAGTTTGGCCATCTTGACTTATTCAGGTTTCGATCAGGTCGCCACCCTTGCTGTGAGCTCCCGAGTGCAATGGCCACATCAAGTCCAGAGGACAGCTTTTCAAAGCACTCCTCCCGTCTTTTTGCTTTAATGTTCTTTCTGCTTCCTCTGCTGTGATGTTCCCCGAGCCTTGCTTATATGTGGGGTTTGCATGAGGGTAATATAGATGTCCCATTTAGCAGTAAACGCTCCATCTCTTCATCTCAGATATAGATGTCCCGTTTAGGGGTGAGCACCAAGTCTCTTCATCTCAGTACTTTGGCCAGTTCAGCATCCCTGCACTGACTTCCTACAGAAAAAAAGCTTCCTGACCAAGGTTGAGAACAGCCTATGTTCACAGGTATAAACATAAATATTTAATGGCAGCATGGCCATTATGCAGACCAATAATAAACAGGTTCTTTCTTATGGTAGATGACCTCCCAGCCATGTGCTTTTGACCAGAATTATTGTACCAGTCATTAAATTTCCTCCTGTGGAGAAGGCCTCAAATCAAATCATAAAATGCTTAGTTGCCCCATAACAGCCATGCCACTGTTGCACCCATGTACACCCATGCCTGGCAGGTTGGTACTGTATCATGCAGGGTCCAGCACTGGAGAACAGTGTTAATATCCCTACTCCTCCAATAGCCGGTAGAACACTGTCTAGTACTTGTGAAAGCTCACTAGAAGGAAGGAGTGTCCCAGTTAGTTTGAGACTGGTTTCTCTCTGTCCCACAGCCAAAGTGTAGAAGTCAGCATATTTTAGGGACTCAGTGGCCACACATTGCTAGCAGTAACTGTATTAGAGAAGTGCAGATTTTAAAATAAAGATACATTTCTGACCATGCCTTTAATCCCAGCACTCAGGAGGCAGAGGCAGACAGATCTCTGTGAGTTCAAGGATAGGCTCTAAAGCTACAGAGAAACCCTGTCTTGAAAAAACAACAACAAAAGGAAAAAAAATAAAAAACAAAACACTATTAGCACTAAGTCCAATCATAAATTTCTCTAATAAGCAAACCCTTAATTCTCTTTATATACAACGAAGAAGACTCCCATGTTAGCGCAGACTACCTTCGTTCCTAGATCTTTATGTGTGGAAAACATGCCTGCACACACATACCAGGTAGATTATCTGTGACATTACATTTGTTTAAACTGGCAAATGTAAGCATGACTGAGATCATAGAAAAAACCATTTTGCAGAAAGAGCAGACTGTTTGAATTCCATGTGTCTTGGAGGCTGAAGAAGATCTCAGCAGGATTTAGCCTCTAACACAGGTCATCAGCAGAGCAGTGACAGCAAGGGTCTGTCCCCATTCTGGGAGTGACAAACCTCTAAATGGTTTGGTTTGCATCCCTTGGTGCCGTTCTGTTCCCCTCTAGTGGATTGAAAGGGTATCTGTCATTCTACTCCAACGTGGACACATTTGTAAGAACAACAGTTGGACTCCTGGGTCAGTTAATAATGTCATTGTCCTTATTACTGTGTCATGGCATGCTGCTTCTTGGCACCGGGTGATCTAGCCTTCTGCATTGCATGTGGGGAAAGCAAGGGTGTCTGTACTGTGTGTCTCTCTCCTGTTGTCAACAGGAGTCTCACTGCCTAAGATGTTCCAAGCATCTGCTCTGGGCTCAGCATTTGGCTCAAAGCTGGGCCCATTGATTCACTCAAAGACTGTGGATAAACAAGACTTCAGATCCCTAGTGTCCACAAAAGCCAGGAGGATGTAGTAACCTTTCTTAATTCCAGCACTTGGAAGGTGGAGACAAGGCATCAGCCCAGGGCAAGCTGACTGGAGGAGTCAAATCTGTGCACTCCAGATTCAGTGAGAGGCCCTGCACTCCAGAGTCAATGAGATACCCTGCACTCCAGATTCAGTGAGAGATGCTAGCTTAATAAATGAAGGACAGTCTCAAGGAAGACACCTGATAGCAACCTCTGACCTCCACATGCATACACATGCATGCAAAAAAAAAAGAGTGTGTTTTAAAATTCTGATCTTACCACATAGTAGCTATACATCCTGGTTGAATTAATTTTCCTAGCCTCTTTTCATTTGCCTTTAAGATAGAGATGGTCCTTCTTTGACTCTACACAAGAATAAGGAAAATAAGAAAATAGTGAAGTCCTTCAGAAGTGAGGCTGGACTCTGAATTTACCTGGCTTCATTTCCTACCTGCCACCCCCACTTGACTGTGTTCTGATACAAATGAGGCATAGACAAGTAAATATCCGCATGCTTCCAAGTGCTTGGCCCTATAGGGGGAGCCATGAGCACTGGGACTGCCTTTCAATTGGTTCCAAAGGCTCATAGGTTACCATGCTGGTTTTTTATTATATTTCTGCCTTCTCTTTAAATGTGGAATTCTTCTAAGGTTCAGCTGGTTAGCAGGGAAAAGATAGAATTTTTAGAATATCCAAGTTAGAGTGTTTCCATCTCCCCAAATAAAAGGAACATTATCCTAAAGGGCATATGTGCCAATCTATTTAAAGTCACACCTCTCTTCTCCACTTTATTATAGGCCCCATGCCAGAGCCTCCTGCTGCAGAGGGAAAAGGGAAGCACAACAGTTAGACACAACTGTTTGATACAGGTGGAAATTAGAGTGTATTCACAGTGATGCTTTCCTAAGTATTTGCTCTACTTTTGAGAAAACCACCACCACCACCACCACCAACAACAACAACAACAACAAAAAAGGAATTCCAAATTTGCATTAGATTTCTGTGCACTCCCCTAAAAAGCTAAACTTTGCATTTTTACAATAGATGAATAAATAGCGCCAGTAGGTTCAGACGTAGGATTGGGACATCTCAAAAAGGACCGCTATTTTTGTCGCTGTTTTAGATTGAGTTCTGGAGGCATCTCTTAAGATGCATTTAAAGTCACAGTTGGAAGGAAATGCATTAATGTTGTCTCCTATTGTTTAAGCAAAAGGAGGGAGGATGGAGGCAGGTCAACCTCCCTCCAATGTGTGTCCCTCAGCAGCTGGCAGACAGCAGCCAAATGCAGATGCTTGGACAGAAATGGGGGGAAATGTTTAAAGTTAGATGCAGAACAGGCTAAACATGAGGACAGTGAACCTGTACTTGGGACAATGCTTTTCCTGCGTAAGGGTGGGTAGAAGGGCCTTTACCTCGTCTTTATCTGTAAAAGCTGATCAATGTGATAACAAGTGCCCAAGAAATTCAGAACAGGCTATAAATACATCTGTGTGGCCCTGGCTGACCTAGAACTTATTGTATAGACCAGGCTGGTCTGGAACTCAGAGATCTACCTGCCTCTGTCTCTCAAGGGCTGAGTTTAAAGTCATGTGCCACCACACCTGGCTAAGATGTTGTGGTTTTATGGCTTAGGACAACTACCAGTAACTAGCTAATTGTTGAAGGTTTTCCATCCAAAAAGAAGAAGAACCTTTGGTGTTTCTCAGTTTCTACTTTTCAAAAAGGGATGAAAGGTTCTACCTAATCAAAAGTACAATAAATTATCCAGAGAGATTGAGACAGGAAAAATACTGGTTTAAGGTCTACCTACAGAGTAAATTCAAGGCCACATGGCAACTTAATGAGACCCTGTCTTAAAATAATAAAAATTAGGCCAAGCATGATGTCACATGCCTGTGCTCCCAGCACTTGGAAGGCAGGGGCAAGAGGATTACTGCATGTTCAAAGCCCACCTGGTCTACATAGCTAGCTCAAGGCTATTCAGGGCTCCATTCAAGACCTGCCTCAAAAATGACATAATAAAATAAAATGTCAGGTGAAATAAAAGAAAATGGACTCTGGAGATGTAGCCCCGTGTTAGAGCACTCTGCTTGGTACAAGACCATATCCCTAGGGAAAAAAACAAAAAACAAAAAACAAATCTCCTCGTGAAGAGTCAGGAGCTTGCTACAGATAGGGAGAAGGAAGTCTCTCCTGATAGCATGAGTGGTCACTAAGCACACTGGGAAGCCTGTCCTAGAAACCTATGAGCTTGCCTTATTATTTGAGCTCACACAGAAGAGGGTTAACTCTGAAGCTTACTCACAGGGCTCAGCACCCATCTGGCTCAAACAAAGCAGCCAGGTCAGAACCAGCGCCTCTTCCCACACACGGGGAGCTCTCGGATCTAACGGTTTATGTCTTCATCTCTTCTTTTCCACTTCTGTTCCTTCCCCCAAGGAGCTGCCAGGGTCTGACTATAAATCCTGTTGGTCTTATGCCTCAAATGTGAATATTTGGAAATAACCTAAATGTGTGGGGTTGGGGGTTGACTAAATCAGTCAGAGTACATCTGTACACAAAATAGTACCTAGTTAGATGTGTTATAGTGACAGAAACAGCCTTATTTGAACTGTTAGGTTAAGAAAAACCCAGACCAGTCTACTAAATATGATTCCTTGGAAATGCTCTACCCAGTGTTCTTGTTTCTCATGTTTTTGTTAAATTAAATATATCAAGATGTTAATTTATAGTTTCTCTCAAATTAGCTATGTCTTTGTCAAATTCAGCAAAATTTTATCTACTTTTGCAAAGAATATAGTTTGTCCATATGAAAGAGTATATGAGTAAACAACTGAAAATTAATTTAAAAAATAAAATAATTAATATTTTACCTAAACTGTACAGTTTTTTAAAGAGATGGTAAAGCCAAAAAGATCAGATACTACCAAGAAGGAGGTTAGTACTGGGGACGTAACCAGACATTTCTAAAGATTGAACCTTGCCCATTTGGGCTTTGCAGTCCCCAAAAACAGGGTTACACCTCCATCTCCTCTGTATGTATCAGTCCTAGCTGCTGGGGAACCAGCCAATACTATCAGCAAGGCAGGCAAGCAACCTTTGTGCCACTCATATTTACTTTACATGTGCGACAAAAACAAGCGTCAAATCTCAGCGTTACCTTGCTAATACAAAATATTAGGCTTCAAAACTTGTCCCTGCCCATCACTGAATCAGTGGCAGGATTTCTCACACAATGACCTGACTCTGTCTTCTATAGATTAGCAAAGATGATGGGATCTTAAAGATGGAATCATGGGTAAGTGTGTTTCCATTTATCTCTGATTTATTCTCAGATAGTCTTGTAAACTTGGCTATACGTGTTTTAAAACACATGTTGTAGTGGGCTTGCAGGGGTCTAAGTAATTAATGCTTCCTGTATTCCTATTTTATTTTATTTTCAAGCCATAATATTGGAGTCAAAGGAATTTGTAATTAGAATGGACATTATCTGGTGCTTTTAAAAATGCTATTAAACTTTAATAGTGACCAGAACCATGGTTGTCATGAGTTAGGGGTAGGTAGAAGAGGAAAGCACATGGGAATTAGTGATAGACAGCCCTGTATCTTAAGAATACGATGAAGCCTCATGGAACTATGCTCAGAATGGGTGGGAGGTGGTCCAAGCATAGCCTGTCCGTAGCATTACCCCAACATCTGCTTCTGGTTCTGTTCCTACACTAGAGAACATCAGAACAGGGCATCCCTTTAATACTCTCCATCAGCAATTCTCAACCTGTGGGTCAAAACCCCCTGGGGACTGAATGACCCTTTCACAGGGGTCACATATCAGGTATTTACATTATAATTCACAACAGTAGCAAAATTGCAGTTATGAAATAGCAATGAAGATAATTATATGGTTCAGGGTTGCCACAAAACAAGGAACTGTATTAAAGGGTTGCGACACTAGGAAGGTTGAGAGCCACTGCTCTGCGTGGTTCTTATGACTTACAAATCTAAAGCTATTTCCAAATTTAAAAAGTTAATGACATTTTAATATGATCCTTCCCTAATAAAAATTGCTGTTTTATTGCTTATTATAAGCCTAGGTAAAATGATCAACATATTTAACTAAATGGAAAAATAATTATAATATATAAATGATATTTTTCCTCGGAGGACTCAATATGGAAATATGAGAAAAAAATTAATTTATTTTCTAAATAAAAATCTCCCATGAACTGCTAGCATCATAGTGTAAGGAAGCAAAGCTGCATTGTACAGTGTTGCATGGCCCCCTCCCTTGTTCCCTCACCTGTAAGAGGCCTGGATTCTGAGTCCTGCTCTGTGACATTTACCTCCTTCCAGGAAACAGAACCCCTCTCTGTCTCTGTCTCTGTCTCTGTCTCTGTCTCTGTCTCTCTCTCTCTCTCTCTCTCACACACACACACACACACACACAGTAGGAGTCAGGCTTTGCCCAAGTGAAGCTGCCACCTGCATTGTTCTCTTGTTCTCCTTTTCCTCTGCCCTGGGCGTCATTCATCCCACACAGCGTTTGTCCCTTCATCCCTTGGTCATCCCATCCCATACTCCAGCCCCCAGTCACCGTGAGCAGCAAGCAGTTGCTCCCACCCTGGAGCCACTGGTCGATGCGTGAGAAGTGAACGAGGTGTAAGCCAGCGCTATTTGGACGTGGTTTGTTGTCACTATGCCCACTCATGGTATCCGAACGGTGGATGGTTTCTCTTGGCATCACCCGCTTAGGGCTGTTGTCCGTTGGACTTCAGCCCCCAAGCTGGCGATCATCGCCCATTCAGTTGCTCTCGGCCAGCTAACTGAGAATGGAAGTTGGGAGTAAACCTGCTGAGGTTCTTTGCGGGTAGTGATATTGTTCAAAATCTTTGTCAGCCGTACTTGGGGAAGAAGTTATCCATGCTCTGCTTCGGTGACCTCCAGCTCTGCCGCGTGTCTTACCTGGACCAATCAAACAGGAGAAATGATGGCATCATTTTTAGGGGAGGGATAAAAGAGACTTTGAGTAGTATTGTCCTGTCTCTTTCTCTTCTGCCAGAAGAGGTGGGTCAAACCCTGTCAGGAGCTCTATCAGGAAGCTCTCAAAGTAGAGCAAGATAAGTGCTGTGGTTACCTAGTAGAACCTAAGGGCGGTTGTTTATGTGGCTACAGTAACAAGAGTCCCACTGGAGTCTTTCCTCCTTGATGCGTGCACCGACACATAGCAGGTACCCAGCAAATTTTAAAGTGAAATAAAGAAGCCTAGCTAGAAAATATATTTTCTTTTTCTGTTTTGTTTGGTTTTTTTTCAAGACAGGGTTTCTCTGCATAGCCCTGGCTCTCCTGAAACTCACTCTGTAGACCAGGCTGGCCTCAACACAGAACTCAGAGATCTGCCTGCCTCTGTCTCCTGAGGCAAGTGCCACCACTACCCGGCAAGTATGATTATTTACAAGTGATTAGTCCTTAGGTTTTATTTTGTAAATATTTTCACATTTAAAACATTCTTTAATATCAGAGTTCCATAAACTGTCAATGATTCTTTGTAATTTGAAGTTTATAGTGCATAGAACATTGACATACATGCATATATCAATGTCTGAAACTGGTGTGGGCATACACTATGCAAACTAGGAAGACGTAAGCCATATGATGCCATTTTTTTTCAAGAGTTGTTGGGCTGTTTTCTCTTAATGTGTCTGTGGGGTATGTGCACATGCATGTGTGTGTGTCTGCAAGGCCAAAAGAGGGTGTCAGGTCTCCTGGAATTAGAGTTACAGGTCATTGTGAGATTTCTGGCATGGGCGCTGAAAACCGAGCACAGATCCTCTGGGAGAAGAGCGGGTGTTCTCCACCTCTCAGCCTGCTCTCCAACGCTGTGACATCACTTTTCACAGACACAGCCCGTGCTGCCGAATGCTCTCCTGGTTATCCCATGTGCGTACCTCCTTGGTAGGTTGCTTAGGAAACTGCAGCAGGCGATCTTCACTCGTTGTCAGATCTGATAAGTGAGCCTCAGTTTCTCTAAAGTGCAAATGACATCTCCTGAGCCCCATGAAATGTAAACAGATGTGTTCCATGGGACTTCACCATTTGGGAGGCAAGGAAAATGTATGGGTTCATTTTTTCCCGGCATCTTCTCGGATAATGTCCAATGCCTTTTCACTTCCGTCTCTGAACCTGTCTGTCCCTACACTTCCTGGAAGCATTTCACTTCCCAGTCTAACCACACAAAAGCCGTGCCCTTGTTCTCCGGAGGAAGAGTCGTGTTCACGTCTGGTTTTGACATAAAAGTCATTCTAGCCCATGTTTGATTCTGTGACTTGCTCTTTTCATCAGAAAATAGCTCTTGGTGCTCAGTCCACGATGTTACAGAAAGAGCTATCTAATTTGCTTTAACTGTTACATGGTATTCAATACTGTAAGTATATTGCAGTTTATTTATAGTTAGTTGCCTTGCAGGGGGAGAATTATGTGAACTTTAAAGACTTGGTGGATTCAGGTTTAATGGAAGTGCCTTGCTCAACTGGGCAAAGAATCTTAAGAATCCTACCAATGAAGGTTAGTTTGACAAGTTAGCCCAGCTGTAAGGATGCCTAGTATTTGGGGGCTGGAAAGATGGCTCAGTGGTTAAGAGTACTTTCTGCCCTTGCAGAGGACCTGGGTTCATTTCCCATCAGTTCCCAGCACCTATATGATATGATGGTTCATGACCATCAGTAATTCCAGTTCTGGGAAATCCAATGCCCTCCTCTGATATCCACAGGCACCAGGAATGCATGTGGCACACATACATACATGCAGGCAAAATACATACATACATGCAGGCTTTATGGTTATAAAGCTAAATCTAAAACGAATTTTTAAATTTATTTTAAAGATGACTGTTACTCATCCAAATAAAATGTGGCCACTTTGCGAA